>NC_140563.1:30175160-30592660 GCF_057381845.1 Rhamphochromis longiceps
ATCAGGCGATTGGAAATGCAAAAACCACTCGCAATGACAACAGCAGCCGCTTTGGAAAGTACATCCAGATCGGTTTTAACAGACATTACCACATCATCGGTGCCAACATGCGCACCTACCTGCTGGAAAAGTCCCGCGTCGTGTTTCAGGTCAGTCTCACAGACTCGCTCAGGATGTTTGGTTGAACCTGATTGGTTCATCTGTGTAAAGAGTTTGTTTCTTTCTCAGGCTGAGGACGAGAGGAATTATCACATCTTCTACCAGCTCTGCGCCTCTGCCAGCTTACCGGAGTTCAAAGACCTCGCCCTCAGTGAGTCAAAAGTTTGGGAGCTGTGTTTAGGTTGGACGATTATTATTAAATGGGATAAAGTATTAGTCTAAAGTTGCGCTTCTTTAAGTCGGCCTCAGGGTCAAATCGTTTGAGGATTATTGGTCTAAAAATGATCATTTTTCATCTCTGAACAAAAAAATTTATTTAGAGTTAAGGTTGAAGTCTTTTCCTGCTTCTTCATGTTCACCAGGATTCAGCTCACTGCTGTGGAAGTTCAGTCAGTATTTATTCTGCCTGTAAATATTCACTTTCGTCTCATGATCGGTTCTTTCTCTCCTCCCTCAGCCAGTGCAGAGGATTTCACGTACACGTCTCTAGGCGAAAACATTTTCATCGAGGGCGTGAATGACGCTGAAGATTTTAAGAAGACCAGAGAGGCCTTCACGCTGCTGGGTAAGAGTCACGAGTCTGTCCCGAACACCATGTTTGGTGGTTCATCTTAACATTAAGATGTGGGATGCATGCATGACAATGAGACCATTTTCTGCTATTAAAAACAAGTAAAAGGATTTTAAATTTAAAACTGCTCTTCGTCTCCATGCTCGTAGTAAGAACTCAGACTCTGGATCAGTTGTAGTGTGACGCTGATGGTCGAGCTTTCACCATGTGCTGGTTTCAGATGCAGCGAAGCGTTAACAGAGACCTGCTGGCCCTCCTGTGACTCCCATAAACAGACACTTCAGTCATGTTTTTGATCTACAGGTATAAAGGAGAGCAGTCAGAACAGCATCTTTAAAGTCATTGCGTCCATCCTTCATCTTGGGAACGTCGAGATCTGCTCGGACCGAGACGGGGAGTCCTGCCACATTGCGGTACATCTACGGCCTTTCTTTCAGTCTCTTCTCAGCTTTTATCGACGCTCTGACTTTGACTCTGTTCGTGTTTCAGAGGAAGGACGTCCACCTGCAGCACTTCTGCAACCTGCTGGGTGTGGAGCTGCAGCAGATGGAGCACTGGCTCTGCCACAGGAAGCTTGCCACCACCTCCGAGACGTACGTGAAGACCATGTCCACCAAGCAGGCGACCAACGCCCGCGACGCCCTCGCCAAGCACATCTACGCCCGCATGTTCGACTGGATCGTAGAGCACATTAACCTTTCTCTGCAGACGTCCACCAAGCAGCACTCCTTCATCGGAGTCCTTGACATCTATGGGTACGAAGCCCTGCGTCTAACCACCTGCTTCACCTGCTGTTGTTTGTTTTGTTGACCTGGATAAGAAGGTGTCTGTGGTTTTTCATCAGGTTTGAGACATTTGAGGTGAACAGCTTTGAGCAGTTCTGCATCAACTATGCCAACGAGAAACTCCAGCAGCAGTTCAACTCTGTGAGTTTTCTGATGAACTTTAATGTAAATTGCCACACCTCTCAGGATTTCACTGATTCAAACTGTTATCCTCCTACGTCCTCAGCATGTGTTCAAGCTGGAGCAGGAGGAGTACATGAAGGAGCAGATCCCCTGGACTCTGATCGATTTTGCTGATAACCAGCCGTGTATCGACCTGATCGAGGCTCGGCTCGGCATCCTGGACCTGCTGGACGAGGAGTGTAAAGTAAGACTGACCGTTACACACATTATATTTTTGTGATTTTGACATTAAAGTTCTTTTCTCCAAAACCAATAAAACTATAACACAAAAAGAACGCAAAACTGCTGTGTTGACTCTACTAAAGGATGGAATCAAGGAAAACCTTCAAAGTTGTCTTTGGATGCTGAACAAAAAAAAGTAACCATTTTAAAAAGATGAGTTTTTTGCTTTGCTTTTTAACAAGCTCAATAGAGTCTGCAGACTCAAACTAAAGGGGAGAGCCTTCCAGAGTCATACATACATACAGGTGTAAAAGTTATTTGATGTATGCTGGTGCTTGACCATTCAGAGGCCTATAAGTGAGAACCAAGATCTTGACGCGTACTTTGGAGCTGGACGAGTAGCAGTGTGACGTGACAAAACTTTGGTGGTTTGGTCAGAAGTCTGGCAGCAGTGTTCTGTACAGTCTGCAGTAGGGCTGAACGATTATGGAAAATAATCTACCGTAATTGTCGGGCTATAAGCCGCTACTTTTTGCACAAGCTTTGAACCCTGCGGCTTTTAGTCAGGTGCGGCTTTTCTATGGATTGTCCATGATTTTTGTCACATTGTAAGACGATTTGTTTTGTTTGTTCCGCTGTTGTACGGCACTACGTTGCCTGGCGGAAGGATCGGGGTTCAAGAGTGGTATGTTAGTCACATGTCCGTCCGCCAGGCAACGTAGTGCCGTACGAACTAGCGCGAAAAACAAACTTCAAAGTAGCGCTACGCGTTCAGCGGGAGTCGTGGATGATGAGCGGCGATAAACTTGCGAAAAGCAAGTTATGCCCAACTCCACCGGTGGATTCTGACAGCGTGGAAAAGTGTGAAAACATCCACGATCACCAACGGATTTTGAAGGGCTGGACTGCTGCATGATGGAGAGGAGGACACCGCCACGGCCCTTCTGAGGGTGTTCAACTCTGACACTGACAACGAGGATTTCTTTGGTTTTGAAAGTGACAACGAAGGAGAGAAGCGGAGAGTGGATGACGAAGCGATCCTGAGCCTGTTTGTATCCGACACTGGAGGAGAGGACTTTGGTGGTTTTAGTGCGTAGGAAGAAGAGGAAGATGGTGGTGAATGACTGACTTTTCTTCTTGTTAAAGCTGTGTCACTGCACCTGAGCATAAAAGGTAGTCCGAATCTATTTTTCTGGTATGCTATAGGTTACTGTTATGTACTACATGTGCAAATATGTACCTATAACTTGTTTTTCAAAATATTAATAAAAGTGATGTCTCCAAACAGCCATCTCTTTCCTGACAATTCCCTTTGTGCATATTCTCTTACATATGATAAGTCAACATTGAAACACCTGCGGCTTTTAGTCAGGTGCGGCTAATGTATGTACAAAGCAGGATTTTCCCCTGATTTTAGCTTGTGCGGCTAATATTCAGGTGCGCTTTGTAGTCCAGGAAATACGGTAATTGCGATTTTTTTGCCCCAATATTGCGATTGCGATGCGATATGCAATTATTTTTTAAGGTCTTTGTCTTCTGTATTATTA
This sequence comes from Rhamphochromis longiceps, assembly GCF_057381845.1. Taxonomy (NCBI): domain Eukaryota; kingdom Metazoa; phylum Chordata; class Actinopteri; order Cichliformes; family Cichlidae; genus Rhamphochromis; species Rhamphochromis longiceps. The sequence continues at coordinate 30,178,568 of NC_140563.1, forward strand.
AACAAAGACAAGCAATACATCATATAGTATGGCCAATACTATATTACATTAATTTTAAACTGTTCTTTCCTGGAAGACAGACCTCTGTTATGATGACATGAGGTGATGCATGAATTGATGACTGACATTTTTATTTAACTTCTTCAATCACAACAGTATATTTGAACATACACAATAGTTTATTTTTAGCTTACAAACATCTGAGCATAAAGTGCTGACAAGGAACCCTGGTGTAAACATTAAAATGAAAGTCAGTACAATGTGCAGATTGCAGAAATATACATAAACAAAATCAGTGGCTTTACCACACTCAGTTTTTCGACATCTGTGAACTACTAGACAGTCATTCAATTAAAAAATAATATTAAATAAATAAAACTAATAAATAAAAAATACACACATCTTACTGATCTCTGCAGTCAGTAACATTACACATAAAGTTCAAACATAATAGCAATTGTATAAACACACACACAAACACGCCTTTAAAATTTAAAGGCATGAAATTGGACGGTCTAGCCTTCTGAATCAGAAGGCTAGTTCTGATTAGCGTCACCGCTGTCTCGGTGGAGTTTAATAAACTCAGCCGTCTGCTTCTTGCTATCTAAAATATAACCAGACACTGGTGTAAATTCTCGACTGTCTCATACTTCTGTTTAATAAGTTTTCTGTTTGACGTTTAGTCAGCTGTGTGAAAACCAAGGAGGAACCCACCCGGGGGATTAATAAAGTTTTATTTTATCTAATCTAATAACTTTAATCTCAGCCAAACCGATTTACTCACGAACAAACAAAACACTGAAAAAAGCCCAACAATAAGATTTTTAGGTTGTCTAAGTGACTTATATATTACGTTTAACCCGAGCAGCGAAACTCCGCGGTGATCTGAAAATGATGTGCCGGGAGTTGTGCCGTTCTCGGCCGCATCAGTAACCCTCGAGCTCCCGGCTAGCTGTCGAGCTGGTGGGTAGCAGACGCCTCTGAAAACGTCGAAGCACTTTTGCAAATATGGGATATCTTGATAAACCGAGCAGATATTTGATGTTTACACAACTACTTTCTCGCCTGAAAATATGTTAAAAGTTTATTTTGTGACCCAGAAAGATTAGTATGAGTAATTTTAAAACTTAGTAGCGGCCGCCATTGCTGGAAACTGGAGTTTGGCTGGGCCGCGCTATGAATTCTGGGATATGGTAGTAATTTGGACAGCCTTCGGCGCGTCGCTGTGACGTAATCGGTCTACAAATGCGGCCTCAGGAGGATGCAGTCCATGAATTTGGACATGTCCAGAGTATAATCGCAGCCTTTGCGGTTAGAAAATTGCACTTGATCATGTCGCGATATTATCGCAAATGCGATATATCGTTCAGCCCTAGTCTGCAGATGTTCCAGTGATGCTTTGTTTAAGCAGGTGAATAATGAGTTAAAGTAATCCAACCTTGAAAAAACAAAAGCATGAATAACAGTTTCCAGTTTTGCTTGTGAGATAATACTACTTAGGACATATTGTAGTGGTAGTAGTAGTACTAAGTGATAAAAACATGAATGACTGAACGTGACCATCTGAAGTAAAACCAGAGTCAAAATTTACCCTGAGGATTCCTGATGGAAGACTTGGCATAAAAGGCTAATGGACCAAGATCAGGGGTCCAGTATTAGAGCTGTATGCTTTTCCGGAGCACAAACAAGAATTTCAGTATTTTCTTCATTAAGCTGAGAAAATGTTTATCCATCCAGCATTTTACACTGTCTAAGCACTTTTGTGAAACATGCCGTTTCGATACCTCGTGGGGATTAAGGCACTATTAACGGGTTTTTGGAGCCAGAAGGAAATGTTAAGTTATAAGCTAATGCTAGCTAGCTTGCTAGCTTGGTTGTTGCATCCACAAATGCCGGTAAATAATGAAATCCTAGAGCTACGCTCACATGAACTAAATTTCAGACTTCCTTACATATTAATGATCCGATAATTATTTTTAAACCGTCACCTGGTAGCTGGCCTGTTTTATACAGGCTCTTTAAGTCACCGTAACTCTGTTACCATTTGTGCTAGAGCGATAAAGAGTTCAAACTTCTTCAAAAACTCTCCAACAGCACAAAAACAATCCAGAGGTCCAGTTCAGAGACTATTTAGCTGAGGTGAAGAATAACAGACAGCTAACGACTACAGACAGCGTTTAATAGTGCAAACTTTAAACAGGTGAGTTATAAATGAACCAACCATTTCCACCCATCCATTTCCCTGTAAAGTTGTTATGAAGGAGAAAAAGGGCGATCGTGACTCAAGAGTTGGCAGTTCGCCTTGTAATCTGAAGGTTGCCGGTTCGAGCCCCGGCTCGGACAGTCTCGGTCGTTGTGTCCTTGGGCAAGACACTTCACCTACCAGCTACTGGTGATGGCCAGAGGGGCCGATGGTGTGAAATGGCAGCCTCGCTTCTGTCAGTCTGCCCCAGGGCAGCTGTGGCTACAACTGTGGTTTGCCTCCACCAGTGTGTGAATGTGAGAGTAAATGAATAGTGGCATTGTAAAGCGCTTTGAGTGTCTCGAAAAAAAGTTATATAAATGCAATCTATTATTATTATTATTATTATTATTATTATTATTATTATTATTAAAAAATAAGTCGTAGCGATCAAAACTGTTGATTTCTGTTCACTTTTGGAGCCTCCAGTGGACACTGGAGGATGTGCGGTTTTTGGCGTCAATGCTGGCTTCATTTTCGTGTCCTGGAATCGGAAACTTAGTTTCATGTATCAAATATGCTTTGTTTAGATTGAAAGTTTGAGCTCATCACTCATAAAAACAACGTTTTTCCACAGACGTGAGACATCTGCTTATAATCTTATTCTTGCCTTATTTTTTTGAGCGCTTGCAAACACTTTGTCCTTTTTAATGGGTTGTGTGGAAAATGTAAGATGGAGAACTTTCCTGTAATATTTAGAGTTTGATGATCCTCGGGCCCTAACTCTTAGGGCTGTGATGAAATGGGGTTCATGTCTGCTCCAGTTTTCCCGAGCTGCTGCCGTGTTTAGACTGAGTGTCGGAAACTCTGCTGAGTGCTGCACTTTCTTGCACCTCTCTGGTGCTTATCTGTGTGTTTTATCTGGTGTAAATCTCTCAGATCAGAGCTGATGATTTATTCATCCTCTCTCTGTCTTTGAAGTTATGATGATAATGTGGGACAGCACTGGAGGAGGAAGTAAATGTGTAATTCAGCGCTCAGGTAGCCTGAATAGATCTCCTCCATGAGCTGTTGTGTAATCTGTTTGTGTTTCAGGTGCCAAAGGGGACGGATCAGAACTGGGCCCAGAAGCTCTACAATAAGCACTCCAGCAGCGCTCACTTCCAGAAACCTCGCATGTCCAACATCTCCTTCATTATCATACACTTCGCTGATAAGGTGAGCCAAGGACTCCTCCACCAGCTGTTTGATGAGGTTCAGAGTTTGAGTATCCAAACACTGTACTCTCAGAGGAAACCCGATCTTTTTACTGGTTTTACAGAACTTCACAGGATGTCAGCGAGAGTGAAAAACAGAGCTGAAAATAAGCAGAATAGGTCAGCTTTAAAGTTTCCAGAGTCTGGGGGCGGAAATGAATGAAAGTGATCATCTGAAGGCAGAGTTGTCTCCACTGACAGATTAAAGCCGAGGACGTTCACCCCCTGCAGAGGGTATTAAAAAGAGTCCTTCTCATGTCCTCAGGGTTTCACTTCACAGGAACGCGGATTCCTTAAACAGTCTCCTCAGGCTGTGGTCCAGCTGTTTATCACATTATAAAAACATTGAAAAGTTTCATATTTACATCACTTGGACAGATCTAGAATTGGAGAAATCGTATTAAGGTCCTTTTGGCTAATAGGGTGTATTTTAAAATACATGACAGCATACACCCTGGGCAGGTCTCCTTTCACACTTACAGTCAAGCTTAGAATGACTAAATAAAGCCTTGATCATGATCACTATGAAATATCTAGATATGCGTTTTGCGTTTGTTTGTGAGTTTACAGTCTGAGTCCATCTGCTTATCTTCATCTGATGGTTGACGCTCAGCTTGCCCTCTCTGCAGGTGGAGTATCAGTGTGATGGCTTCCTGGAAAAGAACAGAGACACCGTCTACGAGGAGCAGATCAACATCCTGAAGGCCAGCCAGGTACGAACCAGAACCAGGACTTTCTTCCTGTGAGATCAGAGACTCCAGCTCCGCGTCATCTGTTTAAGCTGCACATTTTGCACATTTTTGTAATTTGTGATGACAAATGATCATTTTGTCCTTCCTGCTGGTTTATTTGACCTTTATCTGGGTTTGTTAGTGTAGCAGGAATTCAATTTGCTTGTTTCTGATGAACTGGTGAACCTGAATCTTAAGATTATGCATGTCACATTTCTTTGACCTCCTTTTCTTTTTCTTTTTTTTTCTTCCCCTCAGTTTCAGCTCGTCGCCGACCTGTTTAGTGACAAAGACGACGTGACCCCTGCAAAGTCTGCCAGAGTGAATGTCCGAGCGCTGAAGACGGTTCCCAAAGCTCCGAACAAAGAGCACAGGAAGACGGTGGGGCATCAGGTGAGCTCTGCAGGACTTTCAGGAGCATTGTGGTGCTTCCTGCTGCTGTTCTCACACATTTCTGTGTTTTTAGTTCCGGACGTCTCTGCATCTGCTCATGGACACCCTGAATGCTACGACTCCTCACTACGTGCGCTGCATCAAACCCAACGACTTCAAAGAGGCCTTCTCGTGAGTCAGCTCGTCTCGTTTTCTATTTGAATCAAAGGAAGTGATCTGAGGTTGTACACGCTGAGTCAGTTCAAAATGCTGACGAGTTCATTGTGGCGCAGCCCAACAGGACGAGCAGGTCTGATATCACAGAGGTCATGACGAACAGGTTCTGCATGGGCGTGAGAACATCGACCTGCTCAAACAGGATCCACTTCCAACTAAATTCTTATTTATTCAAGCAAAAAAAAACCAAACCCAAAAAACAGCCTGAACCAAACCAGTAGCCAAACCGCTCCTCTCTCTCCAAACGCAGCGAGCCGCATTCTTCCACAACAGCTCACTTCAAAAATAAATGTTTCACTAACGGCCGTCACAGCGAGCAGCGCCGCAGAATGTTTACACCAAAGGGATTCCCCCTAAAGCACGTTTTCCTACAAGTCACAAACACACCAGGAACAACACGTGTGCCTCACAATAAACATGCAAATTTACTTAAAAGATGTCCATCAGTTCAAATTAATTCGCAAACTTAATGCTGCATAGTTTACATCAAAAGATTCTTATTATTGTTACTAGAAGTAGTAGTAATAGTAGATGATGAAGAAGTAGTAGCAGTCTGTTAATCCTCTCCACTTAATCTTAAAATAGGTTCTTCTGTGCACTGTGCCGATGTTGGTTTATATTTGAGTAATGACAGGATTCATTTTTAGGATTCAGACCGACTACAAACAGCCGTGTTATTATTATTTTTCTGAAAACAATCACATTTCTGTGAACATTTTCAGCTAAGTTCAGTTGTCAGCTGTCATCGTGTTTGTGTCTGCTGATGCTGCTCAGCACAAACCGCTCTGTGTCAGCGCGGGGAAATTAAATAAAGCGCCTCAGTCACATGTCTGACTCCCACTCGGCTCTCAGCTGACCAACTCACTCAGTCTGCTGTGAGCTGACTCTGCTGCCGTCCCGATGAAGAGGATGAGGTGAGAGGAAGAGTTTGGGCTGCGGGACTTAAAATCGTTCTGTTTTGGGGGGGTTGACGCGTTTCTTGTTTTGCAGGTTTGACTCGCGGCGAGCGGTGCAGCAACTCAGAGCCTGTGGAGTCCTGGAGACGATCCGGATCAGCGCGGCCGGGTATCCGTCCAGGTGAGTCCAGCTCAGCTGTCATTCAATCATGTGACCCCTCACCTGGTTTAAGTTTCATGGTCAGAGCAGTAGGAAAATCCAGCACCTCTGCTTGTCTGTCTGCTCCATTTCCTCGAGGCCTGAGGAGAAGTCTGTGCCGCCATAATGATCTGAAATCTAATAACCAGTCATGCGAACGAGAAACAGAACTCTTGTTTTTGACAGTTTAACCAACACGACGTGAAGTGAAATCACAGTTCACAGAACTGATGCCCGCATGTGTCGTGTGTCGCTCCTCCAGGTGGACGTACCCAGATTTCTTCAACAGGTATCGAGTCCTGATGAAGAAATCAGACATGACGACAGCAGACAAGAAGCTGGTGTGTAAAAACCTGCTGGAGACGCTGATCAAGGTGGGAAACACATTACTTCTACCTAAATAAAAATGAGCCTGTAAGTTTAAATATAACATAAACTTTCTGTTTCAACGCTTGATAATTTGTTGTTTGTAAAGCTTTTATTCACATTTTGCACACCAAATTTTTAGGTCAACTTTAACGAAAATGTCATTAAACTTGTCTGCATTTCATGTAGAGGGATTCTTTCGTGTGTGCTTCCACATGTCTCACACATTTATTTATTTGGTAATTACTTTAATCGGCCTCACCCTCGTTTAAATCCGTCTTTCAGGAGCCTGACATGTTCCAGTTTGGAAAGACAAAGATCTTCTTCCGAGCGGGTCAGGTTGCGTACTTGGAGAAGCTCCGGACTGACAGGTTCCGCTCGGCCTGCATCAAGATCCAGAAGACGGTTCGAGGCTGGTTGCAGAGGATCCGATACCGCAAGATCCGCAAGATGGCCGTCACTCTGCAGAGATACGGCCGAGGATACATGGCCCGCAGGTGAGCCCACACCAGGAACTCTGTGAGTGATTCAGTGAAGAGGCTAGAAAATGAGCTAAACTTCAATCAGCCGATATAATTAATGATCATCCAGAATTAAACTGTTTTAATTTACTGTGTAAAGATCAAATTAATCCATGCTTCTTTATTTTCAAGTTCTTTGTGTCAGCCAATCAGAAATCGAAACTTCACCGCCGCCATGTTTAAGGTCACATTGCAGCGAATCATGTAGTGATGTTAATGAATGTTCGTCCTGCAGGTACGCTGACTTCCTGCGTCAGACACGAGCGGCCATCATCTGTCAGAAGCAGTGCCGCATGGTGAGAGAGAGACGCGAGTTTCTGAGAGTGAGACGCGCAGTGGTCACCATCCAGGCGTACGCCAAAGGGATGTTCACCCGCAGGATTTACCAAGAGGTACAGCCGCCATCACTGCTCGGTGTTAGCAGCGACAAAACTGCAGTGTTAAAAAAAAAAAGCAAATAAACAAGCACAGAGACAGAAATCTGCATAAAATAAAAACAGCTTCATTAAACACTGAGTCTAACTTTACTGAAGTTTTCATGAAGCCGTGAGCAGAAATATGAAAATCTGCTCTTACAAACATGGATGTTAAGTGTTAAACATGCAGCTTTTAAGTGCCTCATGAAGCAGCTGTGGATGAAAGAGAAGTTCCTCTTTACAGGAAACCCCTGAATGGAGCTGGGACATGTGTTCATAAATTTCTGTGTTTGTTATGTAATCGTTGGACTTTCTGTCCCGTTCTTTACTCTGTATGAACTTCGAGTCTTAAAGCCGATTCTTTGGGAAGAAGCGGCTCAGTTTTTGATGTCTCATTAAACTGGAAACAAAGTTAGAGGAATGTGGTCAGGCGGACGCTCTGAGTGAATGGATTTGTGTGTCTGTGCGTGCTGTTAGTCCTCCAACCATCTCCTACATCTGCTTCTACAGTTCCTGCTGCATCACAAGGCGATGATCATCCAGAAGAATGTACGCGGCTGGATGCAGAGGAAGGAGTTTAGACGAGCACGCAACGCCGCCATCACCATCCAGTGCGCCTTCAGACGCATGCACGCCAAACGGCAGCTGAAGCAGCTGAAGATCGAAGCTCGCTCTGCCGAGCACCTGAAGAAGCTCAACACGGGCATGGAGAACAAGATCGTTCAGCTGCAGAGGAAAATGGACGACCAGGTACGCCACCAAGCGTGTTTTTATTCTGAAGCTAGTCTGTTAATTACACACAATAAAACATGCCGAGTTGTATTAAAATGGAGGTCGTCCTATTTGATAATATTCAGTCTTCTAAAGGTTTAGCTGAGCAGCAGCTTCAGGAGTTGGTGTCCACGCTGCTTCTGTAATAATGTGAACATGGGGTGCATAAAGGTCATTTTAGTTTAGGTCGTCGGAGTGAAGAGATGGTAGATAAACAGAAATGTGTATTGATGATACAAAAGTGGGTTTTTATAAGACTTTGAACTGTCCCACCCAACACCAGCTTCCTCTAAGATCTGTTAAGTGTCTTCAGTGGACAGTATATCAGAGTACACCACATCTCCCCCTAGTGACAAGCAAGTGTAGGTGCAAGTTCACAAACTGCACCTGTTTAATTAAACCTATAGATCAGAGTCGATCTGTGACGTTATGTTTACGTGACTACACACAGACAGCGTTTCTCCAAACAACTCGAACATAATGTTTCCACTCATGTCCTCTCCTGTGCAGTGATACTGCTTTAAAATGCTTTTTACTTTTATTTTTTTTTGTCTGTGAACAGTCATGCGGACTAATGTCAGATGCTCTGAATCATGTTTTAAAACTATGCAAAAAGATGAGCAGAAGTAGATTCACATGATTCCAGTGAAGTTATTTTGGGTAAAGAGCTTATTAAATAATTTAATCTAAAATCAGCACACAGGAGAAAAGTCTGTTAAATACAATTATTTTTCTTTTTCTACTATAATCCTTTAATAATCATCACGTGTGAGCTCCTGTGTGCAGCGAACATGTTGATGAATAGGATATAACGATCCAGGTCTAAGTCGTTGATTAGCAACAATAAATATGAGTTATGATGAAGTATTGGACCAGTGCACATTACTTTGTAACAAAGGCTGTGATGTACATGATAACCTCACTGCTGCTTCACCTGCTTCAGTCCAAAGAGCTCCGCACTCAGAACGAGCAGCTACAGACGGTAAACACCTCGCTGGGCTCAGAAGTGAACAAGCTGCAGAAGCAGCTGGAGCTGCTGCGCAGTGAGCAGGAGGACGGAGGCCAGGTGAGGTCGCTGGAGGAAGAGCTGGAGCACTTGAGGAAGGAGCTGGAGGAGGCGCATGCCCTGAGGAACAAGATGGAGGAGGAGCATATCAACGAGAAGATGGACCTCACACAGGTGGGCGAGGGAGACAGACCGACAGACACAGCACACGTCCTGTCAGGCTATTTTCAATTCAATTCAATTCAATTTTATTTATATAGCGCCAAATCACAACATAAGTCGCCTCAAGGCGCTTCATAGATACAGAGAAAAACCCAACAATCATATGACCCCCTATGAGCAAGCACTTTGGCAACAGTGGGAAGGAAAAACTCCCTTTTAACAGGAAGAAACCTCCGGCAGAACCAGGCTCAGGGAGGGGCGGGGCCATCTGCTGCGACCGGTTGGGGTGAGAGAAGGAAGACAGGATAAAGACATGCTGTGGAAGAGAGACAGAGGTTAATAACAGATATGATTCAATGCAGAGAGGTCTATTAACACGTAGTGAGTGAGAAAGGTGACTGGAAAGGAAAAACTCAGTGCATCGTGGGAATCCCCCGGCAGCCTACGTCTATTGCAGAATAACTAAGGGAGGATTCAGGGTCACCTGGTCCAGCCCTAACTATATGCTTTAGCAAAAAGGAAAGTTTTAAGCCTAATCTTAAAAGTAGAGATAGTGTCTGTCTCCCGAATCCAAACTGGAAGCTGGTTCCACAGAAGAGGGGCCTGAAAACTGAAGGCTCTGCCTCCAATTCTACTTTTAAATACTCTAGGAACAACAAGTAGGCCTGCAGAGCGAGAGCGAAGTGCTCTAATAGGGTGGTATGGTACTACAAGGTCATTAAGATAAGATGGGGCCTGATTATTTAAGACCTTGTATGTGAGGAGCAGGATTTTGAATTCAGAGGCTTTGCTGCAGTAAAAGTGCTCATACTGCACAGTAAAAATACTCTCATCAAGAAAATGTCCTGCAGTGAAAGTCAAATTATATGAATATGATCAGAAAATATTACTTCGAGTATTAAAAGTAAAAGTATTCACTGCAGAAAAGTTTCCTCGGTGGGATTTCAGTGTGCCCGCTGTTCCAGCTTTGACTCATCAGAGGTGTTTAAACTGATTCAGTGTTACTGTTGTAAAACCGGCACACAGCGACGTGTGTGTGTGTGTGTGTGTGTGTGTGTGTGTGTGTGTGTGTGTGTGTGTGTGTGTGTGTGTGTGTGTGTGTGTGTGTGTGTGTTTCAGAGGGTGGATGAGCTGGAGAGAGAAAACTCCCTGCTGAAGAGCGAGAAGGAGGAAATGAACCGACGCATCCTGCAGCACTCAAAGAGCACAGAAGGTAGGTTACCTGGAAAACACACCTGGATTAAGATGTGTGCAAGCGACACACTCACACAAGAGTCTCTCTGTCTGCAACAGGAAACACGAGTCAGACCGAGTGAGTCACTTTTCCTCTGTGACTGTCTTTAAGCTGAGAACAATGATTTATTGATGCCTTCCTGCAGGCTTGCTTCTCAGTGGCCAATGGAAACAGGAAGTAGGAACGAAGGTGAATTCAGTCAGAAAGTCCGACTGGAAGCAGAATAAAATCGAAAAGTTTCAGAGACTAAAAGATGACTATAACACACACACACACACAACTTGCCTTGTAAGTCTTAGTGAGGACATCTAATTGACAAAAATTCTTTCCCTAACCATCAAAAAATGAATGACTAACCCAGGTTATGGTTAGCCTAAACTTAACTGTAACCCTGAGACTAAAACCACATTTTGAGTCTCAAAAATGCCCGACACGACAAGTATAGTAACAGTCAAATTTTTGGTCCTCACAAAGATGTATAATTACACACACACACACACACACACACGGACGGGGACACACACACACACACACACACACACACTTCAATCAAACAGTCTTCACAGTTTATTTCCATTCGTACTTTCACTAAATGAGTTCTTTCAGCCTGGTGGCAGCGAGCAGTGCAGGAAAAACAAACCAGACTGGAGACGCATCAAATTTATTTACTTAGTTATTTAGTTTTGTTTGTTTTTATCCAAGTGGAGCGATTACTGCTGAAACCACAGGAAGCTCTACAGCTCAGCGTGTTCTCGTGATGGACCTGCTGTGTCCTGGTGATGGACTTTTCCTTCCTGGTTTTAAATGGAAAGTGTTTAAGTGCATCTTCTTATGGAGCATTTATAGAACTTAAAGCAAGCACAATTAGAACATTCAGTTACAGTTCAGAGCTTTATCATCGACGTGAATTTAGCACCTTCATGTTTGGAACTTTTTTTTTAGCTTCTTTTGAAGTGAAGCAGGCTGTGAAGAGTTTACAGCTTTACTCACTGAAAGCTGCCGTTCATTGATGGATGTGTGTGTGTTTCAGAGGAAGTGAGCAGTGTGTCTCTGCAGTCGGAGCTGGATAAGGAGAGGGAGCGCTACCAGAACCTCCTCAAAGAGTTCTCCAGGCTGGAGCAGAGATATGACAACCTGAAGGAGGAGATGTCGCTCAACAAGGTGACCTCCTGACCTCAGAGAGACGTCATCACAAACACACTCACACACTGACGTTTATATTTGGAGGGCAACAATGAACTCCAGGTCATGGTGCAGTCCTTTAGTCATTCTCTGGTTTAGAGTTCTGAATTAGGAGAAGTGAAAAAAGGCTGATATTTCACAGTTCTTCCGAGTGTGTTTGAAGCAGAGAGCTGGATGTTGTTCAGTTTGGTGCTCACATCTGTGGAGATCTAACTGATCATATTCAGTTTTTGTTTCATTCAGAAAAATATCCTGGGACCTAAAGGCTTCATGAGAACACTCTAATAACACCATTATGAAAAGAAAAAATATTTTGTTAAGTAAAAGTGTTAAATTGCAATGAGAACACTGTAAGGTTGATCCCTGCACAGATGTAGTGGATAAACGAATCAAGGTGTCCTTTGCAGTCTGATCTTATCAGTAAGAAAACTGTTAGTACCAGAAGGATGAAGGCATCGGGAAAGGTTAGAGTTGAAACAGACTTAAAAACCTACAGCTCTACGACACAATCGTCACAGCATCTGAACTCAGATGTTCTCAGAATTTTTATATCTGAGAACTTCTGAAGTTTTCTAAAAGTTTATGGTTTATTCTAGTTTTTCTTCCTAGACCTTCAGTCTATATTTTCCCCTTTTATATCAGCGACTTTAGTACATCTGTGGTGACTTTCTTCCTCCTGTCATCCTGCAGTTCCAGCCTGGCCACACGAGGAATCCGTCCAATCAGAGCAGCCTGGAGTCGGACTCTAATTACCCGTCTGTCTCCACCTCAGAGATTGGAGACACCGAGGACTCCATTCAGCTGGTGGACGTGAGTCAGTTTGTACTTTGTCTGCACAGAGCAGGCATCAGATCACACAAGTAAAGAGCCAGAGAAGGAAAAATAGAGGGCGTTCAACACAGTGACGTTTAACTAACAGGATTTAAATCAGTAATGATGTGGGTGAAGTGTGATTATAGATTCTCCAGAAGTGCATGCAAGTTTGTTCAAACGTGTTGCTGCAGGATATCCAGTTATTCTTTTAAGCTGATGTGATCTGAATGAAAGAAAAACATTGGTTTTAAATCTGAGTCACTTCATGAAGAGTACAATTGGATGATTCAGTGTTCAGAGATGTGTGTTAAATGCTAGCTCTGATCATGCTGGTCTGCAGGAGATGGGGATAGACAAGGCCGCTATGGATATTAGTCTATTCATGAAGCTGCAGAAGAGAGTCCGAGAGCTGGAGCAGGAGAGGAAGAAACTGCAGCTCACAGTGGAGAAGATGGAGGAGCTGGCCAAGCGAAAGGTGACTGAGCAAGGATTTATCAGAGGGGCTCGGCTGTTTCCTCTGAGTTTTTATCTGCAGGAAATGAATCAGGTTCTGATATTTTTCTTTGTGCTTCCTTCATTTTAGGGCTCTCAGTCAAGGCCCTCCACTTCTGAGCAGGAGACGGCTGATCTGGCCTACAATAATCTCAAGGTACAAAACTGAAACCATTTCATGGCATCAGGACTTCTTCTCTGTCCTTTCAGATGAAGCTAGTGTGTAACAAATCAACATCTAAAACTTAAACGGTGAACTTTGTGTCTCTGCAGAGGCAAGAGCTGGAATCAGAGAACAAGAAACTGAAGAACGACTTGAATGAGCTGAGGAAGACGGTCGCTGAGCGAGCCTCACAGAACAGCTCATCCAATGAGCTACAGGACAGCTACAACCTGCTGCTGAGCCAGCTTAAATCAGCCAATGAGGAGTTGGATGCTCGCAAGGAGGAAGTCCTCATCCTCAGGACGCAGATTGTGAGCGCGGCCCAGCTGCAGGAGAAGAACGAGAATATCCTGAGCCTGAACACAACGGTATCGCATTAACAAAGTTCTAATCCTTATGAGGAGGCCAGATTTGTATTTGTTATTCATCATGCTACCCCACACACTATAGGTGGAGCAAAGCTTCACGTGTTCTCTCTGGTAAAACACATTATCAGTGTAGAAGCTCAGCTTTGTGTTGGCAGCGTGTCTGCATGTCTAGAAAAGTGAAATAAGCTTTGGCTGCGAGGTCAGTTTAAGCATTTTAAAAGGCAGCCAAGACAATTTCTTTCTGTGGTGTTTCTGTTTGTGATTACAGCTCTCATACACGGTCATCTCTTGTCAAAGAATACGATTTTTGTGACAGAAGGTTCTTTTAAAGGAAACTATCATTATCTTTATTATTACTATTACAACAAAGACAAACCTTGTGGTTTGCCCTTAGGTAGTAATAGAAGAGGATTTTCAGCTTCACAGAGGTGGAAATCTGCTTATTTCCTCCTTGTTCAAAAGTAATGAGGTCACTGCAAAGTGATGCAATATTGAATCATTTGATATTTAACTCATATTGCACAGCGGTGTACTCACTGCCACTGTTCGACCTACTTCCACATACAGACATGAGTATAAACAGGCTTTGCGGCCTCAAGGTTCGATGGGAAGCGCTGTCCAGCCCGATTCCAACAGAAAATGGAGTTTCAGCTCAAAGGGGGGATTTTAAGACTTTTATTTATGAAGTGAGGTTATGTTATAATATTACCGATCATTAGGCTCAGTAACAGTTGGCTCAGTGATTGAAAATGTGAGAGAACACTTCCCACGAGGCTGCAGCAACGGGCTGGATTCTGCTTTAGACATTTTTCTTGATGAAGTCTTTCACCTGCTGCCACTGCTTTCAGATGAACGCACAGTCTGCAGTGCAGTGGATGAGTCAGAGGGCTGAGGATGTATATGAATTTATCGTGTTCATGTGTCAACTGTCTGTGTGTTAGAGTGATATTAAAATGAGGTCAGTGAGCTGTTGTTTGGTGATGTGACATGCTCTTTCTGTGTCTGAGCAGGAAACTGATTCTACTCCTGTGGTGAACAACAGCAAAGAGCCTGTGGACAAAGAGGAGGCGCTCAAAGCTTACCATGGACTGTGTGAGTCCAAAAAGTAAGTGACTAAAGAACCGAAACCAGCCAGCTTTACCACAGTGAGGTATTTGGGCAGAAGAGATCCTCCATACAGGTCACGTCAGCTGATCTCCTCTTTAGTTGTTGACACAAAAGGCTTTGAATGCACTCTTTGTACTTTGCTCTGGCTGTTCTCAAGTATTTGATTAAAAAATCCTTCTTTTCTTCTCTAATGAATGATCCTGCTAATTGAAACTTTCTGAGACTTTAAATCAGATTTCAGAGCGACAGATTGCCGGACACGAGGACTGTCTGTCGCAGACTTCGTGTCATTCACTTCTGTCAGCTGCGCTGAAGCTTCAACAGATCACATTTCTGTTTCCTTCACACATTTTCAGTCTCTACTCATTTTTAATGTCCAGTTTGAGAGTCTCACAAGACTTTGAGGCTTTTCCCAAACCTACATAACGATCAGCGGGTAGCTCCTTACCTCTGAACACAGAAACAAAACCACAAAACAGAAACAAACAAAAGAAGACAACAAACAAAATAACCAACAGCTGGTTTAAATTCGGCTCCTTCTGCACATCTGGGCCACATCCAGCTCCCCTGCTGTCTCTAGAAGGACGGTTGTTCTGACAACTTGAAATTTCACAAACTCCGAGAAAACAAAACTGATCTGACTTCATGTCGAGCATGATCACTGCTGATCTGAGCTCTTCTATGGAAGTTGGTTCCATTGAAGAGGAAAACTGTTAAATACTCTAGCAACAACAAGTAAGCCTGCAGTGTGAGAGCGAGGTGCTCTAATGGTACTACAAGGTCATTAAGATAAGATGGGGCCTGATTATTTAAAACCTTGTATGTGAGCAATATTGAGTTTTGGATTAAACAGGGAGCCAATGAGGGGAAGCCAATATAGGAGAAATGTAGCTTCAGAAGACATCATAGACACTCCTGCTGAACCAGCACCGTCTCACTGCACTTCATCTCGCTTAGTCACATCAAATCTGTTCAGTTGTGTTTCTAGAAATGAATTTCCCCATTTTTGATTTCAGTCTTTGGTCTGATATCTCCTCGTGTGCACGTGTTACATTTTCAAAGTGCAAAAAAACCCCAAAATCAGTCCCACAGAAGTGATTGTGATTTGGGTTAAAATAAAACACCTTTGTGCCGTTCCTTTTTCATAGGACCCACCAAAACACAGGGCTGTGATCATCACAAATAACGAGTGTAGCTCTAACAGTGTTTTAGTGGCAGCAGCTGAAGTTGTGGTTTTTCTCTTGTTTATGTAGTGACTAACCTTTCTGCTGCTCTCCCTCCTCTCTGTTCGCTGCGTTGCTCCTCACATGCTGCTTTTATCTGCTTCTCTGTGTCCTCTGCCTGCTGCTGCTGGACACCAGTAACCATCAGGACTGGTGTTACCTGAATGAAGATGGAGAGCTGGGCTTGGCTTACCAGGGCCTCAAACAAGTGGCCAGGTTTCTGTTTGCTCATTTCCTCTGCTTCCTTTCATTTCAAAAAAATCATCTCTGTAATGTTCTGGACCTCAGTCTGTTCGTGAAGGGCCGCTTCTACACCCAGTGTGTGAAATATGAGGATGCTCTCAGCTCCTAAGTAAAATCCGCCATGTGAACTCAATCTGGATTTGAAGTTTATGAGCCCAGAAAGCAGCTGTGATGGTTCAGCTTAAGGCGACGATTATCCTCAATATTCTCTTTATATGTTTGAGAGTTGCTGATGAATCATATGCAGTTTAATATTTATGCAGCCTGAAGAAGAGGACACCATTAATTTAAAATACACAAACATCAGTATTAACTCAGTGAGTCACACATTCACGTGTCAGTGCTGACTCAGCAACTTTTAGAGCAAAAATCATAAAATTATTACTTCTAAAATAAAACAAACAAAGTAAACCTTCATCATGAACCTTCAGTGTGATGTTACTTCATGGGAAGGTTAATGAAAATGTGTCTTAGCCCTCAGAGGATGTTTCACACATTGGCTGTATCATCACTGATCTGTCTGTGCGGTGTTTTGCTGTGTTTTTGTTTGTTTTTTTTGTTTGTTTTGGTGTTTTGTTGTTTTCGGTGTCTGTCAGTAACACTCTGGTCCTCCCGGTCCTGCCAGGCTGCTGGAGGCTCAGCTGCAGACTCAGTCCAGGCAGCACAAAGACGAGCTGGAGGCCCTTCACACTCAGATCGAGCTGCTGAAGGGTGACATCGAGGATAAGCAGGAAAAGCTCAGCTACATGATGTCTCTGTCTCCAGAGGCTCAGGTGGAGTACAGCGTCCAGCAGGAGATCACGCGGCTCACCAATGACAACCTGGTGAGCAATACTGCAGCAGCCGCTGCTGCCGGACTCCCTTCCTGATTCCTGTTTTCCGTTTTCTGACGCTGCTCTGTGTCTTCCTGCAGGATCTCAAAGAGCTGGTGGAGAAGCTGGAGAAGAACGAGAGGAAGCTGAAGAAGCAGCTCAAGATCTACATGAAGAAGGTCCAGGAGCTGGAAGGTAACAGGAGAACAGGAAGCTGCTCTGTAGAGCTGCACCTGATGGTCAGAGGCTAAGTGTGTGTGTGTGTGTGTGTGTCCATGTGTCTGTTTTTCAGCTGCTCAAGCAGCAGCTCAGAGCAGCAGGTCCAAACCTGAGCTGATACGTCAGGTGACCGTCCAGAGGAAGGAGAAGGACTTTGAGGGGATGCTGGAGTACAACAAGGAGAACGAGGCGCTGCTGGTCAAGACCCTGATCAATGGTAAGAACATCGCCCCAGCTTCATGTGGTTTTTCTATCTTACATGAGGTTTCATATTGTGGGTGAGGTATTCCCATCCACCTCAGACTGCGTTTGTTCAAACCGCATGCTGGATAAGATTTCTCCCACAGCTTTCAGAAGTTAGAACGGAAGCTCTGAACAAATATTCTAACTTAAATATTTATTAAATCGGGCATTTGGTAGTTAGAAAAAGCAACACAAGAAGCTGTCTGGTTTCCAGCTGTTTCTGTAGCTCCCCAACGTCCCTCACAGTGACGGCTTTACTGTCACTAAAGTTGAGCTGGAGGTGAAGTTGAAAATATGTGATGACAAGACGAACAGCAGGATGCATGTCCTCAGGATAATAAAACCAGAGTTGTTTCACCCATTGCATGTGATTTCAGACATCCGCCCCAACAACGTGTCTGGTACGGTGCCCTGTCTGCCAGCTTACATCCTCTTCATGTGCATCCGCCACGCTGACTACATCAATGATGACCAGAAGGTGGAGTCTCTGCTTACCTCCACCATCAACGCAATCAAGAAGGTCCTCAAGGTTGGTGCTACTGCACACACAGCCCACCTGTCTGATTCCACACACAGGTTCTTTTATTTTGAAAGTCCTTTTATTCATTCTGCAGAAGAACAACGATGACTTTGAGATGACATCCTTCTGGTTGGCCAACACCAGCCGACTGCTTCACTGTCTGAAGCAATACAGCGGTGAGGAGGTGAGGACCTGATCGATATCTGTAATGAATGAGCAGACAGAAGCAGCGATTAACCACTCTCACATCCTGACATCTTCTTCATCAGGCATTTATGACACAGAACACGTCCAAACAGAACGAGCACTGTCTGAAGAACTTTGACCTGGCTGAGTACAGACAGGTGTTGAGCGATCTCTCCATCCAGATCTACCAGCAACTCATCAAAGTGGCAGAAGGCATCATTCAACCCATGATCGGTGAGTTTGCCTGAAACACCAAAAAGGAGAATTTTATGGTTTGATGCATTTAATTGCAAGATGCATAAATGCACATGATGCATTGGTTATATTTTGCTTAAAGAAATATTTATGTGGTTTTCTAATTGGTGCCTCTCGTTCAGCTTGGTGTGTTATTTCAGCATAGTTAAAAATAAAGAGCTCGGGACCTTATAGAAAACTTTGCAAAGCTCCTCTCTTGCTGGATGGTCAAATGTCCTGGACAATATGAGTTGCATTCATCAGTCAGATTTCTAGAAGGATAAATATCCAGCCAGTAGAAAGAGATTAGAAACTGTTCGAGATATGGCCTTTCTCCTGTTGCAGCAGATTCATTTACAAAATTCTTGAAGAGTTATTTCACATTTTTCTACTACATGTTTGGGGTGTTTAACCTGTCTGTGAGAATTTTAATCTTTAATCTGAAAACCCTGCGTTTGTTTTCTTTAAGGATGTGGAAGCTAGTAATATATTGTTTGACCTTTTTTTTCTTTCACCAGGGTTGTAAAATTGTGCACGTTTAAAAGGGAAAATTGCATTTTAATTTCTGCGTGAGTCGTTGACAAAATGAAAACATGCTGGACTTTGCTGACTGTGTGTTCAGGTGATGTAACTCTGTTCCTTGAGAAAGTCAGCTGCTTGACATACCGACAGAAGTGGGTATAGAGTCATTTGTGGGGAAAGAGGTACTTTCCTCCCGAGTCCCTTTATGAGAAACACAAACATGTTTGTGCTGAAAACAGCTGACAAAACCATCCGTTAGTGTGTTTAAACCAGATGGACAGAAGTCTGGTGGTAAATGAAAAAGAAGTGAAAATAAAGACTTCTGGAGCCAACAGGATAAAATGATGACAAGGACAGCTGTGTCATTAAGCCTCATCTCTGTTGTTAAATATGAAAAACTCAGTGACTTAACCACAACCCGAATCTGCAGACATCACTTTCAGTCTTCTAAAACATGCAGCGTGTCAGTGAGTGGCTGTCAAAGATGTTTGGCTTTCACAGATCATTGCTCTCTGTTGCAGTGACATTTTAGATATGAGCCACACTAGTAGCTGCTGTTTCATCTGCTGTCAGCCAAAACATTAATGCAAAGGTTGATAGTGCAACCAAACCGAATTCTGTCCAAGGAAACATTTCTGTGTTCTCAATTCAGAGCTGAACTACTTATTTTAACTCACTGCTGTAACCGCATCATCAAAGGAGCTGAGGGCCGCCCAAGAAGTCCTGTTACAATTATACAGAAAAATAAAATGGGGTTTACCGTCCAGCAAAACCATCATTGTGTAATGAGAGCAGCACGAAACAGAACCGAAGCATTATTTAGATGCTAAACTAAATGATAAATGCGGTCATTTGTAGTGTTTGGTCAAGTGTCATAACATGAGGAAGAAGCAGGTTATCACAACAACCCCATGGTGAAATCTTCTAGTCCCACTCTTCTCCTGTTTTGTGTTGGTTTGAGTTTTCGTTGAGTTTGGGGAATTTTTTTCAGAAACTACGTCACTCTGAGGTAGCAGCTGACTCATTTCGTCCCCATATGAGTCATTATGTGACTTTCTGCTATTGGACTGTGCACAGTGGTTACCACAGCAACCACAGAGCTGTGGTCAGTGTGAACTTCATCGTTATTAAAGGTATTTTTATCTACCAGAAGTCTTTAAGTCGAACAGAGTAAAGGCAGGCTAAAAAAATCCCCTCAGAGCTGCAGGACGGTTATCAGTGGACAGATGAGTTAGGGTCAAATCGAAGACTAAACCTAAGACACGGTCCAGAGCTTGAAGAAAGATGAGTTTTGAAGGGGTTTTTTTTTTTTTTTTTGGCGAATGCATACCCTCCACCAAAGCAAAAGAGTCTCTGAGCTGCTGCAGGAATTCAACCACAATCAGCTGGATGTTCTTGGAGTGAGCAAAGTAAAACTGAATTGAAGTAGCTAACAGCAAACATGGATTCATGGTTTAGATCAAAGTGAGCAACTTCGGCAGCAAAGTGCTGCTCAAGACTGCCTCAACATACCTGGAGCTGCAACCTCATTGAAGATCTGAAAACTCTGGAGTCTAAATGGAGAAAAGCCAAAACCACAAAGTGACTGGAGAACAAAACAACAAGCGTTGGAGGAACTAAGTCTGTATAGCACCATCCTGTGTGTTTTTCTAGATCATTTTGTTGCTGTGTAACTGGTGTAGGTCTGTACCTTCCCATCTGTTCTATAAACGTTCTTCTTTGTATGTCTGAACTCCTTTTCTGGTTTCTGTTTTGCCATCCAGTGTCGGCCATGTTGGAGAGCGAGAGCATCCCCAGCCTGGCAGGCGTGAAGCCGATGGGCTACAGGAACCGTTCGTCCAGCATGGACATGGACGCCGACGGCCCCACCAGCTACACCCTGCAGGCCCTGATCAAGCAGCTGGGGCAGTTCCACAACATCATGCGAGACCACGGTCTGGACCCTGAGATCATAGGTCAGGCGGTCCGGCAGCTCTTCCACTGCATCAACGCTGTTACCCTTAACAACCTGTTGCTGCGCAAGGACGTCTGCTCCTGGAGCACCGGCATGCAGCTCAGGTACTAAACCTGCAGCCGACACCCACAAGCTCAACTTTATAGTTTGTACTCCATTACAATGCAAAACAAATTTACTAAAATCTGTGAACTATGTACCATATATATTTTATAATTTTGTCTTTATACTTTATATTGCAGGTATTTCATTGAATTAGAATCCAGTGAAAATTTCTTTGCAAGTTAAATGAACTAAAGAAAAACGTCAGTGAGCTCAGTTCGTCTTTGAAGTTCTTCCCTCGTTAGTTACAAGTTCTAGAGATGAATGGTGCAGATAGCTTCAGCTGTGGTTAATGACTCATTTTTATCAACAAACCTAACAATAATCCCAAACAGGTCACAAGTTAACTCACAGCTCGCTGAGCTCAGCCAGCTGTTCCATCACTACAGGCTGCCCTTTTTGGCTTTTTCATGCAGTACACAAAAACACATCACCTCAATCCAACATGACTGTCAGTTGAATAGAAAGGCTGGAATAGAACATCATCAAGTTTATGATGATTTTCTATTCTATTCATATCATGAAAGCTTAAATTGAGTTTTAGGTTGCGCTCTGTCCAAAATAATAATTTAAAAAACTTAAGAAGTGAAATTATTACAATAATAATCTGGATTTTTCTGGGGCGACAAGAAAGAACAAGAAATCAAAGAAGCACTGGTAGAAGAAGAGCATTGACCATAACTTGTTACATAATGTGCTGGTTTGTTGTTAGTGTTCAGATTCAGGAGAAAGATCGCACAGAGAGATGGAGGTTGGCTTTAACGTCACATCGCCAAAACCTTGTATGCCTGAACTCTGTGGGTCTCCCATCAACCCCAACCCTCACTTTGAAGTGTGTGTGTGTGTGTGTGTGTGTGTGTGTGTGTGTGTGTGTGTGTGTGTGTGTGCGCGCACACACACAGGTACAACACCAGTCAGTTGGAGGAGTGGCTCAGAGGAAATAACTTGTATCAGAGTAAAGCTGCAGCTACTCTGGAGCCGATCATTCAGGCTGCACAGCTGCTGCAGGTCAAGAAGAAAACGTCGCAGGACGCCGAGGCCATCTGTGCGCTGTGCACCGCGCTCACCATGCAGCAGGTACGCTCAGCTCATCTGAACCCGAGCAGGCGATCGATAACACTCCCGATCAGATAATGACAGGATGTTAACCTGCTGTCTCCTGCAGATCGTGAAAATCCTGAACCTCTACACGCCTCTGAACGAGTTTGAAGAACGAGTCACTGTGTCCTTCATCAGAAACATTCAGGTGTGAATCACACAGACGGTTTAGCTGCTTATACCTCTACCAAACACCAGAGGGAGGATTCCTCTGGGACATGAAAAGAACAAATGTAAAATTTTGAAGCATAAAAGGTGGAATCTGAATGTCAGATCCGTTTACAGATGTGATGTTAGAAAATTTAACACCTCATGCTGCTGGTGCCAAATCTGAAGATCTGAACCAATCAGGTCATTTAAAAACAGAACTGCAGAATTATTTTTGCTTCTGTGCTTCTTATTCTGCTTTGGAAATAGTTCACTTTGGTAGAAAACAGAAGTAAAAGCAGAGGTGCTCATACAGAGCCTTTTTTTTTTTTTTTTTTAAACACCACCAAAGTGTCTCTTTAACTTTGTACTGCCCACATCCAATGTAGATATTTGGGAAAACCCTGCATTGCTAAACAAAACCAGGAGCTCCCAGCAGTTTTCAGGAAAATCTGATATCTTACACGAATCCTATAAAATGCCCACGGTCGGTCTGATGAGGCAAGTGTAAACATACGTAACATACATACATGCGTAAACATATCCAATAATGTAAATTCTGCGAAAAACCATGTTGCTGTCTTCGGATAAACTGAAACTGTTTGGCGTTAAGAGCAAATTTAACCTCCTAGGACCGGGCGTCCACATACGTGGACTGCACATTTTGGGTTGTCTAGACCAAAATACTAAATCTTGCTCCACAAGGTCCTGATATCCACTTATGAGGACATTATACTGCCACTGTTCTATCTCATTTTTCTCAGAAACAAAAATCTGGTAAAAATAAATAAATAAATAAATCTGGTAATTCTTTGTTTTTACTTTCATCAGGTCCCAATCAGCCAAAATGACAAAGAGAAATTAAAAATCATGCCATGAAAGAGTTCGGGTCTTAGGAGGTTAAAGGTTGCACAACTATAAACAGCTGAATTGCTTTCAGCTGCCTTGGTTCTACTGCTGCCGGTAACACGGCAGTAGTAGAACAAAGTTCATGAATCCAGGTCACAAACTGTCCTGGAGCAGGAAAGTAAGCAGGAGCCACGGCCTCCAGAAACTAGAAGGTTTCTGTTTGTCTGCATTCAGTCATTTCAGCTGTGTGCAACATTACACAGCAAAAGCATGAAATATAAACGGGTTTCTGATGTCTGTTCTTTTTGGGTTTTTTGTATGAATACTTTGCCTCTACGGGACCAGTGATGTCAGCCTCATGTTTGACTTCTCTCTGTCTCTGTGTGTCCAGAATCGCCTTCAGGAGAGGAATGACCCTCCTCAGCTTCTTTTGGATACCAAACACACTTTCCCGGTCCTCTTCCCTTACTCGCCGTCTGCCCTCAGCCTGGAGATGCTGCACATTCCTGCCTCGCTTAACATCGACTTCCTCGTCAGAGTCTGATGACCTGCCAATTAATCTGACTGTTACCCAGCAGCGTCTGCTGCCTGACACCTCTTATTGATCATTGTTTCTGTCTCCATGTCTTCCTGAGAGCAGCACGTCTGCCTTTCTGCCGAACAAGTTCATCTCCTCACGTCTCTCTGAAGTAAATCCTCCACGTTTCTGAAAAAAACCTGCAGAAGTCCAGTCTGTGGAGTCCACATCACAGTTGTTCTTCTCTGACAGTAAACTGTGCTGCTGTTTGAGTAGATAAAGAAACACAGAATCTAACAGAAGGAGCAGAAAGGTTTGCAGAAGGATGAAGAAGGTCAGGAGGAAGGTTCAGAGGGATCATTTAGACTCAGAAGAAAAACAAGATTTTTTAGATGTGCGTGAAGGTTTCTGAAGATTTAAAACGCAGACAAACATCAGCGACCCGAATAACTGACAATATTCAGCATTTAAAAGTTCAGGCTTAATCAGTCAAAATTGCATGAGATTGGTTGGCTGTGTCAGCAGTAACATGTTGATTTCTGTAGACTCTTTACTTCCTTTGAGCCTTGAAGGTTGTGGGTCGTATTTATTTATTTAGTTATTCAGTAGCATTAAAAGGCTGATTATCTGCTTCTGTACTGATATAACGACACCTTTAAACACTAAAATTACACTAAACTAAAACTAAGCTGTTAACAGTTATTTAATCTCATATTTGCTCCTGCTCCTCCAGTCATGTGTCATCATGTGACTCTCAGCTGCTCCTAATACACAGTCAGCTGTGGAGGATCCCAAACGTGTCAGAAGAAAGTATCAGAAGTTATCAGATCTGTCTTCCTGTGATCGTTTGGCCAATTAAAAAAACAAAATGATAAAATAATGCTGCAAACGAAAGCAAATGTTTAAGATGAAACTAACTGCTGGGACACGTCAGGGTTATTCAGGTTGGCTGGTGCAGAGACGTGAATCTTGTTTTTTTTTGCATTTAAAGACAGAAAGATGTTCAAATGTAGACGAATAAATGAAGCGATGAAAATGCGACGGTGTAGTTTTTAATAACAGCTGCTGGCAGTGTGATAGCAGTTAATGAGCTAAAGAGCAGGTAGGTTGTTCTCCCCCTGGCTTCTGGAAAACCTTGTTGTTCACTCAGCTGGTGCAGAGCAGCCTGTAAAACGCAAATCAACACTTTTTCTGATCTCCTCTCAGAGTCTGTGCAGGACTTCCACTTCGTCTCTCTGTAATGTCGTTTATTTCTGTGGGAAGTTATTTTTTTTTACTGTTTCTGTTCTTCTGTTTCTCTCTTTTGCACCACACGTGGAAACACTACTAGGTAAAATACTAAACATGCACAAGATAACACTGCAAACCATCACACCCTCACATTTTTCCTTTTCCTCCAAACCCACGTGCCATTCTACGCTGATGATGTTCTGTTGGATGCCGTTCATCTTCATCTTTTTATGAAGTGCAAATGTAATAAAATGAAGTTTAACATGTGAAGAGTTTCACTGCAAACCTGCTGTGCACAAGTTTAATAATTCAGGTCATTCATAAGACAAAAACCGTAAACTGGATGTTTTTGTGCTGACTTCACACGTAACTGAAGGTTTGGTTTTATTCTGCAGTAAAGCTCTTCAGTTTCAGATGTTTGAGTCTGGATGAAACGGAGTCAATCACTGTAACTCAAAGAATATATTTTGGAATTGAAGTCTTGCTGATGTTCTGTTAGCGTCTTCTTTGTTTATGAAATGAAATTTCTTATTGAAACATTTCTGGCAAAAATATAAACGTTATTTCCACAGTTTAGCTGAAGCTGATGGGAGTTTAACCAAGTTTACACACTTGTAGCTGCTCTGATCATTCAGAGAGCAGAGCCCCTTGTTTCTGCCCCAAAGTCACAGCTGGAGCATGTTTACAGGTGTGTTTGTTGAGGTCTCACTGCTTATAGTGCCAGTCTGAAACTGCTGAAGCATAAATTAAAAACAAAATGTTTGAGAATATGAAACTGCTAAATGCACTTTGTAGGCTTAGGTGTAAACTTCAGTTCAGACTTCAATACTGCAGTCACAGCAATAAGCTCATCACTAAAAATGAAAGTCTGACAGGTTTTTAATGTGCAGAGAACTTTTACAAATTACAAACATTTCAGGGACATTTCTGTTATTTTTAATTTTCAATCAAAATCCAATGAAATGGTGATTAAATGCAAATTTAATCTGGATTATTTCCCCAAACAAGAGACACAAAAGCAGCCTGATGTCAGTTCATTAATCTTTCATGTCTAAAGCAGCCAAAGAAACTTCTCAGTGTGCTGTCTTCAGAGAAAATATTAAAGTAAGAAAAATTCTTTACAAGTGATTCCAAACATCTGAGAGCAGCACATGTCTGCACATACTTGCCTGGTGTCTGATTTCTGAAAAAATGTTTACCTTAAAGTGTTGCAGAAAAGCTACAAACTGGTCAAACAACTGAACCAACACAGAGATTTGAGCATCACAAATGCTTCACCTGATGTGTTCTTCCAAAAATACTTTCTGAATTAGTCAGAATGAAAAACACTGAATATAAAATGAACCTGCAAAGTATAAACATGACTAAAATGAAACCTCATTAATAAACCCGTTCAGTGCATTTAACTTAACGTTATCCTCAAATAACTTATTCTTCAACCTTAAGAATCAAATTTCATCATATTCATCTTCAACAATCACAAAGTTTCTTCAAACTGGAGAAAAATCAAACCCAGTTTTCAAACACAGTCTGACGATGAGGCACTTTGGTGCTCGACACGTCACTGATGTTGAAGGAAAATAAGATTTATCACCCTGAATTAAAACTACAACGTTCTCTAATGTTTCTGATCTCTAAGTGAATAAATACTATAAAAATGTCCCCACAGTCTGCACTGACTGTTGGCAGAGAAGAAGAAGAGCAGCTCTGTGAACGAGGGTTTGGTTTGCTTCCCACAGCAGCTCGCTGTCAGTTGTGCCAGCTGTCGGCCTGCGAGGTCGTCCGTGGTTTACCTGTCGCTCAGGTGGCTCAAAGCTTCACAGGACGCCCACTGATCTGTTTCACACTCTTACACACACACTGTGACTGCAGGCTTAATAAAACACTGAGTCACTGTCGGGCAAAAGAGTGAATATTTTTAATTAAACAGTCATATTTAATAAAATATATTCACCATCTTTAGTTTGTTCAGGTTTTATCATAATGACCTAAAACAAAACTAAACAATTGTGCAACAGAATTTAAACTGAATTTTAAAAAACTGGAAACTACCCAAAATAATAATATGCACTTAAAGTTAAATATAAAACTAGAGGAAGTGTCTTTAGTTTTGGTTTCTTCTTCTTTATTTTACAGCTTGACAAAAACCAAATATAATATTATAAAAGCTGGAAAAAAAGCCATTGAAACAAACTCCATCTTGAAACTGCAACAAGAGTTTCAAACCATTTTCCTCTACCTGGAGAACTGAGCCTGCACTTTATTTATCATCAGTTACCTGCAGCTTTTACTGTGACTGTCCCACTGCTGCTTTAACCATTCATTCACTGTGTGTGGAAAGACAAGTCATCATAATCCACACATGTATAATGGACGTGTTAAAATAATAAGCATTTATTTTAACATTTTAAAACCAAGCTTGTTGTGTCAAATCTGACACGTCTGTTCTAAGAGTGCATAACTTACAACAGTCTCCTCAACAAACGCACCAGTTGTGTCCTGTTTAACTTCAGCCGCCCTGAGAACAAGTCCACCAGAGCCTTTGCATTTTTACATGCTGTATTTTTTAGAGCATTTCAAGTTCCTATTCATCAATACAACCGCTCTATCCTAACTTTTTATAATATGTATACATTAAGTCCATAGTAACTACATAAAATTCTAAAAAACGCAATAAACTACAAAGAAAATGAAAATTGTTATTTTTATGTTGTTTTTACAGATTATTTTTGTTACAGAAATTTTGGAGGTTTATCCCTCAAAACAAGTTGCACAAAATTTCCAACCACAGGAAATTTATTTTGAGTGTCTTCATAGTTTCATTTTCGAGATACACTAATTTTTGTAAACTGCAGCAAAAATGAAAATAAATATTATTGTGCACAATTTGCAAAAAATCAGCATGTGCAGCAAAATAAACCATTTCAAACAGTGCAGTTTAAGTTCTGAGCATCAGGAACTACACAGAAAAGCATAGACATCACCCAAAAATAGTTTTGAAGAGTAAAGGTTTATTTCTAATTGTCAAAAATCATTATAGTCACAATAATGAGGTCAAAAGTCTATTGGAAAACTTAACAAATGTGATTTGAGAGTTTAAAGTTATGTACCCCACAGATTATACTGTAGTATGAGGAGACTGGAACATGAGACCAGATGAATGGATGGACAGATGGCCTCCTTGCTTAGGAAGGAGGCAGCAGAATAACATTGCTGTGAACTTTGCTTGTGATAATAATTTCATAGACATTTAGAGACATGTGAATCCTGGAGTTAAGAGTTATCTGTGGTTTAAACCTAATGAAGATATTTGTTAAATTCAGGATCAGAGAATTTACTATAAAATTCTGCAAAGAACTAAATGGGAAAAAACACGACTATGAAAGTAATTTACTTTGGGAAATAGCTCAGTGTTGTAGTAAAGAAAAACGGAACATGCAGGAGAAAAATAAACTGATGGAGGTACAGACTAAATTAGATGATCTTTGCCTTGAGGAGGCCCAGGTTGCTTTTTAGATTGAGAGTCAAATGGACTGAGGCAGGTGAAAAAAAATCATCATATTTTAGTAAGCTGGAGAAAAGTAGACATCAGAGAAATGTAATTACAAGCCTACTGATAAATGGGACTGAATGCAAAGATTTCAGAGAGATTGAAGTCTTTACTTTCTATTCCAAGTTGTCCCAGAATATTCAGCTGATGCTGACGGGTTCTGTAATAAGATTTAGTCTCGTGCCGTGTATTGACATATTGACAAACCATTTAAATATTTGTGTGACTCTGAGCTTACAACTGAGGAATTGGATTCAGTGGTCATTAAAATGGCCTTAAACAAGTCTCCAGGGACAGATGGGCTCACTGCTAATTTTTATCAGTTCTTCTGGAAGGACTTAAGAACCTTGCCATTTGGTGCGTTAAAAGGAGCTATAGAAAAGAAAGAACTGATGCCAAGTATGAAACAAGAGTTAATTACACAGATTCTGGTAAAAACAGAAGACTTTTAGACAATTTAAGACAATCACCTTACTAAACACTGATTATAAGATCCTGTTAGGGGCTGTAGCTGAGAGGCTGAAGAAAGGCATCTCAAACATAATTAGTGAAAGACAGTCAGGTTTTTTCAAAGGAAGACTAATTGATAATATTAGGCTGCTTTTCTCCTTGATTACAGTGACATAATCCAAGAGAGGGGATACATCCTGTTTTGAGGTTTTTAAAAAAGCATTTGAGTCAATTGAACATAAGTTCATATTAAAAACCCTGCAGTCATTTGGTTGTGGAGAAGAATTTATCAGTGTGAAAGGGATGCTATAATTCTATCAACAGCTCTGTTTTGCTGGAACATGGCACCTGTCAGAGGTTTGAGGTTACTAGAGGAATAAGGCAGGGCCGCAGCAGCTCACCACTTCTGTTTATCATGCTGAGCTCTTATCTATTCAGATTAAAAACAGTCACACTGACGGGTTAAATAGTATGGGTCAACTAATAATAATAAGTCAGCTGGCAGATGATACCAGATTGGACCAGATTCCTTTAGCCTTACAGGTGATCAACCGCTTCTCCAAAGCTTCAGGTCAACAGCTGAATATAAAAACATGTGAGATACTAGCTCTGCATGAGTGTCCCTACGAGTTATAATACACTAGCTACAGCCATCCCAGTCCCTTTGAGATCAATGATTAAAGAAGATATTGTGCACTCTAAAATTTCTCCTGGACTGACGCCGCTCTGCATAGCCGGTGCTGACTTTGTTGACAGCAGGTTTACAAACAAGGCGATCAGAAATATGTTAATAAATTAAATCTATCCTAACCCGGTTAAAAGAAATTATATTCTAAAGAATTTGAGGCCATGAAGGTTAAGGCAACACAGAGATAGCATATTTCACTTCCCCTTCCCCCTAAAACAAAAGAGGTTAATTTTAAAGTCAAAAATTAGATTTATCCAACCAATGAATTCCTAAGACTGAAATTTAACCTGGATGTGAACACATGTACATTCTGTGAAAATAACACTGAAAGTTTGGATCACTTGTTTTTCTATTATGAATCGCTGCGCTCCTTTTGGATTGACACGTGGAGCTGGCCACAGTCCAGAGTCTTCTGTTACTACGTTTGACGGTAACTTTAGTTAAATTTGGGATGCAGGCAGACAACCCAAAATTTGATTTGGTAATTAGGATTGTCTTGTTACCTGGAAAAAGGTTTTAATTTTTTTGTTTTTGCAAGCGGTCTTTACGTGGTTTTTACAAAGCCATCAGTGGAAGGAAACCCCGACCTGGGATAAGTGGAATGACTGATATGTAAGTACAACTCCCCCAGTTTATTTTGCAAAAACAAATAAGTTTTAAAGTAGTTACGCAAATCGGAGCGTGGACGCACCTGTGGGCTCAAAAGGGTTAACAATAAAAACATCAGAACATTTATCCTCTACAGTCTTGCATTCAACAGGATAATACAAATACATCAGCTGTATTATTATCATAACATATAATAAAAACAGCAGCTTACAGATGCTTTTACTCTGGACATGAACTTTATTTATATAAAGTTGTTTTTCTTTTAAATCTCACAAGTTGTTAAATTGCCATGAGGTGGAGGAGGATGAGCGGGTTGACAAACCCTGGATTTTAACCACAGACTGTGAAGGAGAACTGAACACAGGCACCTTGACATCACCCATGGGAAGAAACAGTATAAAAATGCACTGAAAGCAGTTTGTTATATAAAGGTTTTTAGTTTTAAATGACGGACTTCCACTGAGTCCACTGAGTTCCCCTTTTCTACACTACCTTTGGTGGAGGTGATCTTTGAATAAGAAATTATTTTCAGTTTGAAGGAATGAAATTTTTTCATTTTTGGTCCTTTGACCAAGATTCAGGAAAACTGATTACTAAAGAAAACAAATCTGTATTATAATAGCACAGGTTTAGTGTTTAGAATTCAGGTTATTGTTTATTAAGACGTCACATGGTAGACATTCCTTGTGTCCTAATGGCAGGAGTAGCATGAAAAGAACAGAGGTTGTTCATGATTGGTTAAGTTTACACTAAAAGTAATTTACATGAAAATATCCTGAAGGTGGAAATTTGCATGTGAGTAATTCTTGGAGTTGATCTGAATCTAGAAATAATCTGAAATCATTAACAATTATTATTGTCATGGAAACAATTTTTTTCTATTTTGTAAGTAACGTTGTTCAGCAAGAGCAATATGAGGCATTGGCAGCGCGTAGGCCTATTTTTTTCAGCGGTGACCCATCACCATGGCAACCAATAAAGTAGAGGTTTAAAAGAAACATCAGCGGCTGTATTTTAAGCCAAACTATGAGCTCTGTCTACACTTAACCAAGCAGTTTTTAATGAGAAATAACAGGAAGTATGAAAATCTGTGATGTGTGTGGTGGACTGTGGTCTCTGGTGGGAGAGATGAGACCAAACACATAGATCAAAGTTTATATCCAAGAAGATGAAACAATAGATAAGAAGTTGAGACTGTATCGTGAAATGCCCTGAGAGTGCACTGAAACCACAAACTCATGTGTGGACTCAGTTCGTGCTTGTAGTGGAGGCAAAAGCAGGAATGCAGTGTCAGGTGGATCTGGTTTACCAGTTTCTCTGGAGGGAGGAACACATACCAGTGCATGAAATCCCCTTTCTGCTTTTTCTTTTCTTTTTCTTTTTGTAGTAATTTCACAGATAGAGTTTCGTTTCTCGGATCAGGAACTCGGAACAGTCTCGTTTTTTAGGCTTCAGTCAAACCCACAGGGGCTGATTCTGCAGGTATCTATGCTTTTGTAATCATCATTAACTTACTGTTTTCTAATTATCACTGAGTCTTGTAACATGCTAGCTTGCATTAGTTAATGTGTTACTGGAGTGACAGCTGCTGAAAATGGGCCTCTGCATACTTGTATATCTATTCCAGAAGCCTTGTTGAGAGGATGCGGTGTTGGACTGCTGCTGTTTTCAGTTTGTGGTTTTGTGTTGGTTTGCTTTATGGTACGTCTTATTTAATAAAATCATGTTCATTACTAAGGAGTTACACACGGTCAGCGTATCAGTGCACTGGGAGGAGCACTCGGGGCATTTACAGCTAAATCAGACCTCATGAAAAAGTTGATCGACTTTTAGTAAGAGCCTCCTGACAGACCTCTTTTGTCTGTCAGTCTGTGTGAATCATCAGTTATTTCAGTGTTTGTGGTGCAGAAACAGAAAGTTTCGTGCGGCCTTCAGCGCATCTCCCTGCAGCTGAATGAAACCTGCACCTGTACGCGAGCTCGTCCGGTCAGCATCCTCTGCCCAGCAAATCCTCCCAGTGACTCTGAGGAGTTTCACTGCACTCATGTTTCACTTCAGCTGCTTGTTGTTTTCAAAAGGATGAAGACAAATTATGAGGGAGGAAAAGGATGTGGTGACAAGTCATTTCTAAACAAGCCTAACCCTACCCTGTTTGCACAACGTGCAACACCTTTCTACAGAAATTCACTGTTAGCTGTGCACTCACACTCACGCTGACACGCACCGAAGTGATGAGGACGAAGAAAAAAAAGCAGTCGGGCTGAAAAAAGCACAAACAAGACACGAGGAGCAGCAGGAAGCAGCGTTTGTACCAAGGCTGTACGGAGGAGACATTCATGTGGCTGCTGTAGCCCCGGCTTCAAAGACTCACTCATTTTGGTGTGGCTTCACTCAAATTCAGCACCATGAGATTTTACACTGTGGTTTCATGTATGGGTGTAGGTGTAAAGACATAAATAGCTGTACGTTCTGTAGGTATATGTGGAGGCAGGTATGTGTATGTAAGGGAAAGACATCCTGAACGTGCAGTGTTTAGTGTCTCAGACCTGCAGTCAGTGACCTCCTCAGGGGCGCCTATACATGCAGGTGCCATCATTTCCACAGAAGCGCAGAGAAAACAGGCCTCAGAGGTTCGTGTCATCATTTCATTCATCAGAGCGACAGATTCACTGGTAGTTCAGTAAATGTTTGCGGGTAAAATGAAACTTTTCTACACTTCAAACTGTTTGTTTCCACTCTGGGCCTTTTTCAGTTTTTCATGAAACTTTATGAATCAGTCAGTTATTAGAGATGATTGGCGACCAACGTTTTTCACTTCAGAATAGGTAATACCGCCAAGCTGGAGGGTTTTTTTTTTTATTACTTGAAACAGAAAAAAGAAAGCACCCAGCTTTAACTTTAACTTGTTTGTTCTTTACAGCTTTCACCCTCTCAGCAGTTCATGTTTCTGCATTTATCTGAAAGCTGCGGTTACTTCAGTAAAAACAATCTCAGAAAGCTTTAATGATCATGGATGTTATATAAAATCTGATCAGTTTTATGACAGTGATCGGCCACGTGAGAACCTGGAACCAGATAAGATCATTTCTCCTCACTATTAATTTGATGTCTTTGTAAACTGCTGCTGATAACACTAGATGTTACAGTTAGGCCCTAATGGGACCCACTGCCAATGCTATGGGCCTGTGCTGGCCCACAGCATTGGCAGTGGGTGAACTGTGGAGCTGTTTGGGCAGGACAAAACAACATAGCCCATGTGTGCTCCAAGTGGGTCTCACCACACAGAACAGCTGTTTTGCCCTTTGGGACCCCATTTGGTGTGCTCACAGAAAACCCTTGTAGGACCCGTAGCAGTTTTGCCCTTTTGGAACACTTTTAAGCAAGTCTATTGCTGTCCCACTATAGACTGCCCAAAGAAAACCCTGAATCCCATGATAGTTTTCTATGGACCGTGCATAGTGGCAAAACTGCTGACAGCTCATGCCCACTTTAGGGCCCAAATGTAATAAGTGTGGATTGTGCCCTTCTAGGCTGCACTGTATTTTCTAAAAAGACTAAAAAAAAAAACTTTTTTTCATCCCTCCTTTGAGAGCATGCTCCACAGTACAGTGGTTTATGTATTTGAATGTCAAACAAAGAATCCCTGGTCTGAGTTTGGAAGGGCAAATAAATTCAGTTTAAAGTACATCTGGTGAAAAAATCTGCCAAACCAACAATGTAGTAACCCCCTGTGAATAAGGGAGTGGCTAAAAGTAGCTTTTCCCCCCTTTTTGAGTAACATTATGGTCCACGCACCATACAAGCAAATGTTGGTCATGTACCTGAGCTGTGGGAACCAGATGGGCTCAGCTTCTGTGCAGCAGCATGAAATGTGGAGCACATCTGGGCTCTGCACCTGTGACAAAACAGAAAGATATTAGTATTATTTTCTTAAATTACGATTGCACACAAAGTCTAATCAGCAAAAAAAAATTACAAACATATCTAGGGGAACCGAATGTGCCCTACATTTCTCTACGTTTCTTGGCAATATGGGCCACAGTCAACTGCCCACGGTCCCCTCACATGGGCCCCTGAGTGTCGTCTTTGCTGTGACGGTATTTTGCTGTGGTAAGTTCATATATGAAAATAATCTGTGCAAGTGTTATTTAAGTTCATCACCTCAATTTTTACACTTTAAAGATGAAAAAAATCCATCTTTTAACATATTAAATAAAACAGTGAGGAACATATCTCACATCACTGACAGCTCAGGTTTTCATTTGTCTGTTAATGTTTACAACTGTACAGTTTAGACATGATAACAAACTGCACTCCAAGGTTAGATCAAAATGACAAAACACAAAGATTTTATTATAATTTTATTGAAGTTTCAGACACACTTTAATCAGCAGCAGTAATCATGTGTGCAAGCTGACATTTCCCGAAACATACGATCAGTTTTTATATCATTAGAATAAGATAAAGTCAAACTATAATAAACTGATAAGCTCATGTGTTTGTACTTCTGGGCTCTTAGATAAGCATGAAGAAAACAGGGTTATATGTCAGAACAAAGTACAGTTTATATTTAAGACGATTTTCAAAATAAATGTAATAAAGAAGGAAATAAAGTTGTTTAAATCAGAATCTGAACTGCTGTTTATAACACGATGTTGTACTGAGTTAAGTATGTTTTTAAATTTCTATAAAGGCAGTTTACTTCCTCATTTTATCTGTTAGGTGGACATACGTGTCTGTGACTTTCCATTTCTGTCATTTTACAAACAAAAACAGCTTTAAACTATTTAACGTTCGCAGTTGCATCATTTAGCTTTTAATCAACTCTGTTGTCCAGATGCTGATTTATTAAAAGTGATATTTTTCTATTACAGGTGAAATTTTGAATATGTGAGTGACATATATTAATACAGGTACAGCTAATCAGCACAGTGCGAATTCTCTAATTACTTTGCAGTTTTTTCTTTTAACTAAAATTACGACTTTATATTATAGATTTATATTTAGTGTGTTGAAACAGTCATAAAAACAAAACCATAATCTCATGTTAACTTAGGTTGAATCAGGGGCAGTTCAGTTTTACATTCAGTCACAGAGTAATTAGACTTGTCAATGTGTACACATTTTAAATGGAGGCTGTTATCCTATATACTCATGTTTATATACATGCATACATACATATATATATAAAGTTACAGGTCAGAGGTCACGTGCCACCTGTAAAGGTAATCCCTGTGAGGATTAAAGACACAGGACACAGGGCGGCATAAAGGAGCAGTACGAATTAAACCAGGACTGTGGATCATGCAAAGCTGTTCTGTTGGAGGAAAGCAGAACAGCTTAACCTGAAGTTAAGCTTTCAGACCTGAAGCCATCTTTCACATGTCATTGCTGTTGATGTTGTGTGGCAGAGCAGCAGCCTGACTGTGTACATCCTTATCTTCTTCGTATACACTCTCTATGTTGTGTTCGTGCGGGTGATGCAGAGTTCCCTCCTTCGCTGCTCCCAGTATCTTGAACCCCCCAGGATTCAGAACCACAACACTCAGCGTAAACAGGTGGCTCATCAGATTCCCATCAGCAACTCAGAGGGAGGCGACTGAACACATGAAACCACAGCTGAAGATGTTTTGCGATGCTGAGCGGAGATAGGAACCTCAGGCGTGTGGTTTGGTGGGGGTGGGGGAGAGCTTCTTCTCCCAGATAAGGTGCAGCAGAGAGAGCGCAGCACCGTCCTAAGACTGAAGACTTGTGCTCTTTCAGCACGGCAGCTTCCTTAAATCTTCACCTCCATGAACGTTGTGGAGGTGCAGGCAGCTGCTACTGCCCCGCCTTGTGTCGCTGCAGTCGAAGGATCGCACCATCTCCTTCTTCCTTCCATGATTTTCTCCAGGTTGCCTCCTAAAAGCCGAAAACTGCACGTTAACCACAGCTGCCACCCACAGATGCATTCGAAAGCTCGACGCCCCACCAACACCTCACCTTCGTACCCACCGGGTGTTATCTCCACCCACCACTGCCTCATGATACACAAATACAAATAGCATATAAACACAGTCAGTGCAACAAACTAGGAGCCAAATATCTGCTGAGAACCCAACACCAGTGGCCACAGCTAGCCTCATCTGAAGCTAGCCCATTTTTAGCCTAGCTGTTTATTATACAACATGAATACAGCACCTGTACACGTTACCTTAATGACAAAAAAGATGAAATTACATTAGCGTAACAGCTAACTATCTTTGCTAAATGAGCAGGTTCTCCCTCCCGTGGAGATTTTTAGAAGGCAGATGAATCCAGAAATCTTTAAAGGAAGTTAAAGTCTGATTTCTTCTACATGTTCAGTTTTTAACATGTTCAGTGTTTGCTCTAATCATTGGTTGCGTCCGTTGAGCAGCACATTTCTCTGAGTCATACTCTCGTGTGCTCTGTCACCTCCTACCATACTTTCCCCCCTTAATAAATTCAAGTCAAACAGGGTAAAACCCCTGTTGGAGCCACCTTCCACCCAGCCTCACCCAGTCAGTAGTTCCCTGGTCTTGATTTAAGTTGTGTTTCCTTTTCATTGTGATAGTTTCTATCATCTTCTGCATAAAGTTGCATAGCTTGTGGCTTTGAGGTAATTTTTGCTTGTTGACAGGAGAGTAGGCACCCAAACAAAGGTGTCATGTTAACTGCAGGTCACCCCGTTGACAGCCATCCTCTCCTTCTCCATCACTGGCAGATGTGAGCGGATGTCAGAAACGTGGCTCACAGTTTTAACAAGCCCTGATAAAATAAAGTTTGTTGTTGTGGGATGGAAAAACGATCAAAGATTTTGATCAAATCAAACTACCAACAAACTGTATTTTTTCCTGTTGGGGCCACGGTCGCACCGCTGCCCTGGGAGGTTGTTTGAAGCTATGACAGTTTTCA
Organism: Rhamphochromis longiceps; assembly: GCF_057381845.1. Taxonomy (NCBI): domain Eukaryota; kingdom Metazoa; phylum Chordata; class Actinopteri; order Cichliformes; family Cichlidae; genus Rhamphochromis; species Rhamphochromis longiceps. The sequence goes on from NC_140563.1 coordinate 30,215,353, forward strand.
TGGCTCAGCGATGGAACAGCTGTGATTTTCCGTCTAGCGCACTTTTATTTTGTTGTTAAATACACAAAACTGTGAAATACACTGAGTCTGAAGTGTTAGTTCAGTCAGAGTTGAGATCCATCATACACACATACATACATTTTCCCCGTTTGTATTTTGCTGCAATCAACATGATTTTCAAACTAAACTTATTTCAGTTTGAATGTTGTTTCATGCCGGCACCAGGATACTCGAGTCGTGAAAAAAGAGGAAACTGTTCTATCACAACACAAACCGTGACCTTGTTTCTGTTGTTGAGTGACTCGTTTAGGTGCCAAAACTTAACCAGGCAACGAACACAAGTGCAAGATTACATTTAGTGTTTCTCCGGCTCAGAGTTGAAGAGGTTTGTGAAGCGTCTTCTTTTTGCAGTTTGTGTCTTCGTTGCACAGTTGTCATCTCCCACCATGCCTGCAACTTTGTAACTTCAAACTGCAGATTTGCTGGTTGTTGTGGAGGTTAAACCCCGCTGGTGTTCCTTGAGCCTCTCTGAATAGTCATTAGTGTTGGATTTTTCCAGTTTTGTGCATTTTGAACCTCATGAGTTGTGCTGCTGAAGCCTTTGGAGGCTTAAAATAAACCAGTGCTGCTTCAAACTTTAACCCCTTTTCTCCTCCGACTGCGGTGTTTGTGCAGTTCCTGCTGCCTTCATACAGTCGACTCTACAGATTAGAGGTTGAGGCAGCAGGTATTGCACCACAGTTTTCCCAGCATGCCCTGTGTTGCGACCTGAAACATGCAGTGCGTCTGGCCCTGTAGCTGAGAAGGAAACAGAGCAAACCACGCTGAGGCTGCGGGCTGCAGAGAAACTAAATACTCATTTAGGGAAACAGAGAAGTTGTTGGTGTGAGGGGAATGAAGCAAAACTGCAAACTGACAGAAATCTGAACTCCTGACGTCAAAGCTGATGTCTTTATTTTTTCTGTGAATAATGGCGCGTTAACATATGACCAAGTTCGGGGTGATCGGCGACCTTGCCTCTGAATTTGAAGCTCGTAGTAAACTAAAACAGATGCTGGCCTCATTTGAAAACAAACCAGAGTAGACAGGAAGTGGTTTGTAGGTTACTGGTTAGACTTTCAGCTCCATGGTTGCTGTTTGGCAAAGGTTCGCTCAGAGCTGCACAAACTTCACCCTCTCACAAGCCTGGAAAACAACAGGTCTGCGCACAAAGATGGCTAGAAAAGATAAAAAGTGTACAGTCTGGTCACAGCAGAGAGAACATTTCCCACAGACTGATAACTGCTATTTTTACCTTCTGGCTCTTTACATCCGGCGCGTTGAGTTTATTTATACAGCAGATACGTTTATAGTCTGTGCAGCTTTTGTCAGCTCTAACTCTGGACGAATAACAAACCCCCAAAACAAACCTTAGACACAAAGCTCCACATCGCCTCACCACTATCGAAAGAATTCCTGTTTTCACTCTTTTCCGCCTCCCAGGACACTCAAGTTTGACACTCTGAACATTTGATTTGAAGTCAATATACAACATAACACAAACACTTGTGCCATACCGTGGGTCCATCCCCCTGCCCGTGGCACACCTGTATAGAGTTGCTGATGTTTTGGTTTAAAGGTGAACACGAACTCTAAAAGCAGCAAAAATGCATCCATCTCTGCTGTTATTCTCTTGCCAACACAACAAAAACAGTGACCTGGAATCATCACCGAGCTGCTGCAGCATCTGTCTGACCCCAGATCAGCTCCATCGCTCATTAAATCATGAGTGAGTCTGAATGTTCAAGACTTAACTTCAGCGTTGCTCATTTCTTCATGTTTTTGGGGCAAGTCTCAGCCCTCTGCGGAGGAACGTTTTATGTCTGTCAGTCAGTGAGATCACACATGAACAGGTGGGATGGATTTCATGAACCTGGCCACAGTTCTGGTTGTATGACTTTATGGGGACTTTCTGAGGGCAGGCTTGTAGGTGGGGAGTGATTTGGGAGGGGGGGTCTGCTCAGGGGGTCTTTAGATGACTAAAGTTGGCATGTGTGAATGTAACCAGAGGGAAACATGGTTTAAATATATGCTAAGAATGTATTAATAACTTTCACCTTAATGAGCTTGTGAAGAAGAAGCTGTTTTCCTCCATCAGCGACTTTGAGCACTTTCTTCACACCTTCATCTCAGGTCGCTGCTCGGGTGTCAGTCTGTGGTTACTTTCAGGACTGCAGCTGGTCCAAACACTGCTTCTTCACCTCCAGTCACTTTTAGAGTTCTCTGCTTGTTTTCCAGTCATTACTCTGCACCCGCTCATTGCTCTGCTCTCTGAACTTGCACGCTCCCACAGATGTCAGAGGTCTGATGGGGCGACGGTTCTGATCGAGGTCCAGGTTAAAACATCAGCTTGTCACTGTTTCTGCTCTTAAACTGTGGAGGGACCGAGTCTCTACACATCAGCATACTTTTACACCAGACTGAGCACTGATTGTTTATTGTATTTTTTTTCCTTGTGTTGTTTTTATAATGTTTTTTTAAGCTTTTTATTATGCTATTAGTTGTTTGATGTTGTCTGGTTTGTTTGTTGTTTTTTGTGATGTTTGTTGATTGATCTAAGATGATTTTCTCCTGTCCGAGACAATAAAGTAAAGGAATATTAATTGTTCTTTGATCTGCCGCTTTTTATTTTACATTTGCTCAAAAATAAATGAACTCAAACATGTTTGCTCTAAATGTGTCTATGTGGGCTTAATTTCATTTGGTGTCAAAAAATGTTGTTGTGTCCATGTGACTGAGCCCTGAACGTTCCTAATAATCTGTCATCTGAGAGTTAACTGTCCGTCAGCCTTCTAACCACACAGACCCCGCAGTCTCCAAATCAAGGATGTTTTCTGATTTACAGAGCGTCCTGTAAGACCTCAACTACCCAGCATCGCCCCCGCCTCCTCCTCCTTCCTCTGCAGACTAGCCACTCCTCCTTCCTCTCTCCCAGCCTGCTGACGAGAAAAGCTCTCAGCTGGTGTGACGGCGGGTTATGAAAGAGCAGAGCGGCAGGTGAGCGTGTGTGCAGCTGGACGGAGACTCGGTGATGAGATGCAGTTCGGCTGGAGGATCGCCGTGATGCTGCTGCTGCTGCCAGCTGTGTGTGAGGCTCAGAGCGGAGATGGAGACCCCGACATGGGTAAGAAGATTTTAAAACATGCGGTTAGCACAGGAATGTTGGGGGTGATTTTTTTTACATTAGTATCTTTCACGGAAATACAAATACAGAAAAAATATTAGAAAATGTAAAGTTTGGATCTTTGATGGGGGCTATATTTGCAGCACATATTATCTGAGATGAATTATTGCACCTGTGGAGCACTTACCTGAGCATAATGGCTCAAAATTAAAAAGCTTCATGAAGAGACTCTTTAAAATCCTTAAATGACTTTGCGCTCAAGTGTGGTTACCGTTAATTTCGAAGAAGCGTGAACAATTTGTATCTCTTAAGACAAAAACAAATGAATAATCATCATTTCAGGAGTTTTATGAGACACTCACTTCAGCTTTGGGGCACAAATTCGGAAGAAAAATGAGACACCTGTTAAGTCCCATCATCAGCTTTCGATATCCGGGATTGATTTAATAATCAGCCTTCTCGTGCACATCGGCTCGTAGGCACAAACAAAATCAGAAGCAGTGATGTTATCAGCGTGACAGTTGGGAGTAAACACAGCTTCGTCTCTGTGCTCGTGGGGCTGCGCTGATGCTCTGCTTTTTGTTCCATCAGAGCTTCACTCGGTTCAGTTTCTGCACCGCGGTGGACTGGATCAGGTGCTTAAAATTCCTCCTGTGGTTAAATCTTCACACATAGCTGACAGTTTAGAGGTTCTGCTTAGTGCATGCAGTTTTAGTGTACTGGCAACACCCTACGTAAGCCATCCAATTAGCAGTAAAAACACATAAAAGCAGTTTATAATAAGCAATGGTATGAATAAAGTTAAATGCACGTATTTAAGGTGAGCAAGGACACTGTTCGGCGTTCAGGCAGTTAATGCGAAGTAAAGCAGTGACTATAAATAACTGCAAAGTCAGGAAGAAAAGTTGTGGTTATTTTAACAACTTGTATAACACGATTTAATCATGCTGGCAGCTTCAAAGTGTTGTGGTGTTGAACATGGTTGTAAGGTCAACATGTCAAGTCACTGGTAAGATTTTGTCATGCAGCATATTGTGTTTGGTAAACAGAGACATCTACAGCCTCAGCGTTTTCTCCTTTCTCGCGACCCAGTTTAACGTCCTGGGGTTGCCAGAGTGAGGGCGGGGGGTCTGGAGCCTAACCTAGCTGTCATAGTGTGAGAGGCTGCTACAGGTAGTCAGTGCTAACCTCTGCACCCCCCCCCCCCCCCCCCCCCCCCTGCTTAAATGCTTCCAATTAGTCTTATAATTAAAAACTGAAGAAAATTCGGTATTCATTTTTATGCAGATGATGCACAGTCAGTTTTCCTTCAACGAGTTACTACAGAATAATTATTTTTGTGTTGCATCCCTAAAATCAAAGAGAATTAGTTATTTATACTGTGACAAATTGGAATAAAAATGTTCTCAAAGCACTTCATACTGTAGTGACAGGCAGCTGCAGAGGCAGGGTTTCAAAATTATGCTGATGATGCAGTTATCTGCGTATCAGGAGGGACTCCAGTGTGCTGTTGAGTTATGTGATGGTTTCTCAGTAACCTCTGATTAGAAAGAAATCAATTCAGCAATTTGGATATAGTCTATCACAGCTTTCATGCTATGTCACTGTTTGGGTTAAACAAGTCAGCAATAAATAGTGTTCATGATGCAAGATATTGGACCAGAAGATAATAAACTGGCATCACCATGAAATTCAAAGTTTTACATTTTAATAAATTAAATCACCCACAATCTACTTAATCAACATACTTAACCACAGGAACAGTCAGTGGGGCTTTGAACAAGCAAAAAACATTTATTTAGTCTTTTTTCACTCTTAAAGATCTGAAACACTCAGAGATAAAAGCATAAACTGGTGTTAATGATAAAGACAAATATTTGATCAGTGACATGGAAGTTTTTTGATGTAGTTTGCATTTATTTCACTGCTGTTTCCCTTCCTGATTGTTTTCATGTCTGTGTTGGCATGTTGTATGTAAAGCTTAATCTTAAATCAGCTTAAGGCACATGGGCTGCAAATCAGCCGTGGTTAGACATCTTTGGTAGTATATGATATATATACTGCTAACTGACAGAAAAAAAAGTTAAAAGACAAGAGTGTAATACTCAAAAAGTGGAGAAATGTCTGAAAGTGTTTTTCATCTCAGAGCCCAGAATCAGCTGCACGTCTCACATCATGATGAAAAGATGCAATTTGACCTGCAAGCTGCTTGAAGGCAGAAATGATGACGAGGATGATGAAGAGGGTGGAGGTGATGGAGGCGACAGCATTGAGAGGATGACCCTGTGGTAAACCTTTGATATAACGTTCAGTACTGTGCTGCATGTCAGAGGAAATTCAGATACTGATGCAGGTCACTGCTCTTCTGTTCAGCTACCTTCATTATGACAGCAACGTAATGGTGAAGTGCATGGAGACATACAGTGATACATTCAGCTCCCCAGACCTGAAGCCCTTGTCGGAACTCAGGCTGACCGTCCACTTAAAGAGTGGCGGCAGGATTTCACAAAAACTCTACCTGAAGAACATAGGTAAACATGTCATCTGGTTACATTTTCAGACTTTACAAATGCTTCTAAACATCAGTAGCTGCCTGGTGAAGAGTCACCACTGCACTGCCTGTCAGACTTCATGTTCATTTCCTTTTTTCCAGTATAGAAATGTAAAAGTCTTGAATTCTGTGTGCCCAAAGCTGCTATCATTGCTGTCCTCTCTCTGTGTGCTGTCCCTGCAGTTAAACCAATGAGTCCTCAGGTGTTTAACATCACCTTCCAAGAAGAGTCTAACGAGGCTAAGATTTGGATTCAGATCCCGTACCAAAAGGACTACCTGAAAGTGAAGAACCAGGAATTCCAGTTTCAGATCGAGACAGCTGGGGAAATCATGGTACAGTGATCTAAAAAGTATAGCTCAGAAGTGCAATCTCACATTCTACTTCAAGACTTTCAGGTTTTCGCTATAACATCAGACATAGTTTCTCCTAGAGAGACTGTTGTATTGTGGGTTGTTTTTAATGTTAAACAATCTAATGAGTAAATCTTTCAGTGTTTGGTTTGCCCAGTAGTAGTCTCTGAAGTTCCTGTGATATTAACTGTAATGCAGACAAATCTGAGAGCATCGTCTTACCTTTTCTCTGGTAGAAAGCACCTGGTTCCAATCGAGGTCAAATTGATTTCCACAGTTTCTCACACAATGATAAATTTTAAGCACTCTCCTGATAATTTAATGGTTCCAATCACCAGTTTTAAACCTTATTGTGTAAAATATGTTGTTTCTTTTGAAAACTGTAGTTCCAGTAGAGTCAAAAGGGACCAGCGCTACATTACAGGTCATCTGGAATTTAATACTTGTCCTATCTTGTATGAGGACGTGCTTCAACATAAAAAGACTGTTTTACATCAACAATATCATACAATGTTTTGCAATGACTGAAATGTTTTCTTTTCTCTCTGACCACAGATTCAGAACACCTCATCCCAGGACTTCATAAATATCAACATGGGATACCTTAAAAAAGGCTCAAAGTATTATGTCAAAGTGCGGGCGCGAACACTCCCAAAGATTTTTCAGGGCACGTGGAGTGAGTGGAGTGAAACGTTCACTTTCCTTACCCCTGGTAAGAACAATAGTCTAGTCCTGCTGCACAACCTTTTTTAAACACTGATATCAGTAATGATCTGTGTTGTTCTCCTTCCTGAAGAAAACCTCCAGAAGCAGACCAGTGGAGTACAGGTGGAACCGTACCAAGTCGGAGTGTGTCTGGTCTCTCTGCTGATGGTGACCTTTAGTATCATCATCATCCTCTGGAAAAACAAGTATGACGTCTACTTTCTGTCAGAACAATCTGAGTAGTGAGTTCCCTTCACTAAGTTTCTTTCCTTTTTATTCCACAGGATATTTACCTACATGTGGCCAAGCATCCCGCATCCTAAACAGACTCTGGTGCAGATCTGCAAGCCAAACAATGTGAGTTATTCTACTGTCAGATAAAAAATAAAAACACTGCAAAGCAACATCAGGTCACGTGTGAGCGACAGGACCAGTTGTAGAAATCACAACACAAAATCTTACTTAGATGAGATTTCAGGTGGTGGTACCCCTACCAAAGAGCAATTGTAGTCAAAACTGTGGCATCAACATAGTAACATAAACATTCATATTGATGATACTTTTTTATTGACCAACTTGCTGAGCTATGCTGAGCACATCAGCTTATAAACACAGTTTGTAAAACCTCAAGCATTGCTTTGTTTGATGTGACACCAGGATTTTACAGCACAGTGAGCGGTGCATCGGTTGTACTGATTAATGCTGACATTGCACTCTTGACCTCTCTGGTACAAAAGATATCAAACAGGCACTACAGGTTCATGAAACTCATTTTGACATGAATCTTTGGAACTTTCAGTTTGACTAATAAGAAGCACAAAAATTAGCTGCCTGCAGCAGACATTTAACTAACTGTGTGAAATTCTGGCGTGCCTCTGCACAGCCCGTTGGTTTTTGCTGTTTAACATTGTGATTAGTTTTTTTTAGAGGTACTAGATCAAGCTGCTTTTAACTGTTGCACCGTAGGGTAGTTAAAACCAGTGAATTTACTTGTAATTGTTAAGACAAAGAACATGACAAAGGAGCTTTTGATTGGCTGTAGACAAATATGATGTCATTCTGGTTTTGCAGCCTCTGTTGCTGACCTTCAGACCTGAGGTGCTCAGTGATCTCAAAGTCTACCCCGTGGAGACGACAGCACGTGAGGAAACAGAGCCTGCGATCAGTCCTGCATCTGCTGCTGCTTACAGCACTCAGTCGAGCGAACCCTGCTCCACCCAGAGCTTAGATTGCAGGAGTACTGCCAGCGCCAGCACCGAGGAGCTGGAGCTCTCTGCCTTGTTGAGCAGGAGCTCGTCTGAAGCCGAGGACAGCCTGTCGAGCTGCAGTCCTTCCCCCATCGACATCCTCCAGCTTGGGGAAAGACCCGAGCAGCCTGAGCAACAATTTGAAGTCAATGACTTTGAGGTGTTTGGAGCAAATCGACAGGAGGAGGCTTACGTCACCATGTCCAGTTTCTATAAGATCAAGTAGGTGATGCAGTGGTGAGCAAACAGGATCAGAGACTGTACTTATCAAACTTCAGGATGCTCTAAAGCAAAGGGCTTCCAACTTCACGAGGTCTTCAGAGCAAAGTGAAAGAACAGAAAGACAAACATGCTGCCTTTTTGTCCGGATGTGCCTATCTACCACTTACATTTCACCTGGATTTCAATGATGCTGGACCTCTGTCCAGAGAACGAGACATCTGGCATTCATTACCAAAAGAAAAATCACTGAATGGAGTGCTGAAGTTTGGTTCACTTTACAGAAATCAAGCTTTTACTGGTGAAGTATCTCATCTGGATTCCCATTTGCGCATAAACCTAAGAGGATAAATTCTTTTAGGTTTTGTCATCTTTTGACATTTATTTTAACTCCATCTTGGAGTTCTGTAGCAAATATACACAAGAATTACTCAGTTTCTGCTATGACGTTTGGTTCAGATGTTCCCATCAGGATGAACAGTGATAACATTTAGTAATTTCACACCATCCTCAGTTCATTATGTTACACATCCATCACTTTGTCTCTGCTACACTCTGAGTTTAGCAGAGTTTTTTAAGTGTAGCAGCCTCAACAAGCTGCTAACATGAGTGGAGACTCTTATTCCCCATTGCCACTAACATGGAATGGGTTCTTTTTCTGATTCATGAACATATTTTTGCATCTTTTGCACCAGCATTTTAACCCAAAATAAATCGTCTCATCTTTGTATAGAAGCTGGCTCCCAGCTGGGACTTAAGAAAAAGGTTTTGAAGTGCTAGCCGTGATAGGATTAGTGGGAGTGTCACATTTTACAGGCTGTAAAGCGAGAATAGACAGCATGACAACATTTGGTATTTGGTGACAGGGTGAAGAAAAATTCCCTTTTCATAAGACAGTGGTTCTTAACCTTGTTGGAGGTACCGAACCCCACCAGCTTCATATGCGCATTCACTGAACCCCTCTTTAGTGAAAAATAAAATGTGATTTTTTTTACTGGTGCACAAAATGAGCCATGCATGTCATGGCGAAGGCTCTGCCGAACCCCTGAGACCGACTCACCGAACCCCTAGGGTTCGAGCGAACCCAGGTTAAGAACCACTGTATAACAGAAAGCCTCAGCAGAATCAGGCTCATGTGCCGCCATCTGCTGTGACTGGTTGGGGGTGAGGGGAGTCTCCATCATTGACTCGTTTAAAAAAAAAAAAAAAAAAAAATCACCAACGTGTAAATTTGTCCTCACTTTGGTGTTTCTCTCGCTTCCTGTGTCATTTTCTTGGACAGTCAGCCATCAACAGGCTTGCTAAGAAAAAAAAAAAACAGAAAAAGGAAAAAACGTTTTTATGCAGTGGAGCTGCTCACAGCTCATATTCAAAGACAGCAAAACACAGCCTGTGGTTAATTTTTGTGACTCATAAACCAAAAACATTTGAGACAACTAAAGTAACGATGTGTTACACGTTATTCTAACAATATGAACTTAGTTCTGCTCCTTTATAATCGGGTTTATTTTAATATGTTTAGTCACTGCTGTTATTTTTTAAAGTGATAAATTGGCTGTTATTCTTGTGCTTGTACCAACAGATTTTTTTTTTTAGCTTTAATCTTTCACTTGAACCCAAAATGTAGCTTTGAGTAGAGCAGGCTGTTGACCCTGCAGCTCTGAAATACAGGATTTATTTTGTTGCTTTGAGGCCAAGTGTGTTTTCATGTTTTTACTGACACACCTCCACATGTAGTCATTTGTCGTTGGAGGAATCATATATACCTGTGTTTTTGCCTGTTTTACTACATAGCATAGAATAGTGGTTTTCAGATAAAACTACCTTCCAGGCATCCCAGCGTCTAAGTGATCACTTTATCTTTTAACTCAGCATTATGGATCGTGTTGGCTGCCTGGGAGGTGGTGAACAGCTTCAGTTGACAGATGAGAGAGAAATGAAAGTTTCTTTGATATTTAAGAGTGTGGCTCATCTAAAGAAACCCTTTAAACCCCCAAAGTACATCTATATTGACCCAGTGTACTACCTAAATGACCAAAACACCCAACTGAATGAGCCTTCAAAGCACCTAACTGGTTGCTAGATCAAAGCTCCTACTTTATCCATCTAAAGGGCCACAAGAAATAACAAAAATATTACTAGAAGCTCATACTGGAGGCCATTAAAACCACATAAAACATCCCTGATACCTCCTGTGTAACCACGATCCCTGTAAATGAACCTGAGTACGTTCTCAGTGTCCAAAAGGAGCCACTACAATTAAACAAGGAACCACAAAGAGACCTATACAGAAGAACCACCTAAACAATCTGTGGAACATTGTTATTGGTTAAAAGGGCCTGTAAGATCTCTACAACCTAAACCTTGAGTCCTTGAGTCACATGACCACAACCTGAAGAACTCTTGGGACCTGCTTTTTATTCTCCAGGTCTTGTAGAAATGAATTTAATTAAACTTCGGCTTATGGATTTACTCATAAATTCTCAGTGCTCCATCTCACAAAAACTAGTCTGGTATAAGACCTGTTTATCAGATTTTTCAATTTTTCACCATCTGTATTTTATTTTTTTCTCATTCCTCAACCAAAAAAATCGAACAACACCAGTGAGGTCATTTAAAGCTGCTTGTATCTAAACTCATCTGCACTTAAACTCTTTGGGAACTGAAACTCATGCTGCAGCGTTCACCATGCATATCAAACAGGATCACATGTAAAGCCTCCTAAAGCTCATCTGAATCATAGTACAGCACTCAAAGCTTTGGGGTTACTTAGAAATTACCATGTTTTTGAAGGAAAAGCTAATTTGCTTTAATTTACAGTTAAGTGAACATAAATATTAACTAACTGAATCCTTAAACAGATTTTTTTTTTTATTGGAATATCTACATCAGAGGCAAGCAGTGCAGGTTTATCACATTAAAAGGCTGACTCATTGTTGGAAAAACCGTCCAATCATGTGGGTAAAGGTGCTGTACTACTTAAGTAGTTACACACTGGCAATCTCCTCACATCCTCAGGCCACTAGGGAAAAATGTGCATATTCACTTGTTTGGCAAGTGGTTGCTAGCTGTTGCTGGGTGAAATCAATTGCATGGTTGCTTTGGTCACTAGCAGGCTGCTATGGTCGCCTGCAGTTTGCATGGAAGACACAGACTTGTCTGCAAACACTCTCCAACTGCTTTCTGAGTGGAAATGAAAATGAAGTCTGACACAAACTGCAAACGGAGAATGTTTGAATTCAGAGTAAAAGTTGTGCCTCAATCAACACGATTCAAAAGGCAAAACTTTTATTTTGAAGGGAAACTTGCGCTGTTTCCAGTTTGTGTCTGACTTTTTTACAGTTTTACTTCTACTCGGCAAGTAGTTAGTAAATGTTTGCAGAGAAGTCGGCACCCTCCATGGAAACTGAGGCGGCCGCGATAATCTGCAAGTGACCAAAGCCACAGTCACAATCAGCAACCTTCAGCAGCTGCTCACCAACCGGGCAGGAAATACACATTTTTCCCGAGCAGCCGCTGGTTGACAGTGAGTAACTCACTGGTCTCTAGGCCTGTATGACTGTGGCTTTAGTTTCACAGCAACTGCCAGCAACCAACAGCAACCACTTGCCAGCCGGCTGGGGAATACACCTTTTTCTCCTAGCAACCTGTGGTTGCTGGGGGCCTGCCACCAACCGGTCTTAGCAGTGCTCTCTTGAGAGTAATACACACCAGTGTTATTTGGTTTGTTTTCTTCTTGTGGCTGCAAGGCATCACCTTCATTTCTTAGAACACGCACACAGCCTGAACACATTCTTCTTTTGGCCATTTTAAAGCTTCACATCTACACAGAAATGCTCCAGAGATGCAACTAGCCAGATTTAGTACATCTATAATCAGTAAAGCAGTTTTTAGGTGTGCCATCGTGGTGGGAAAAGGTTTTTCTAATAATCAATAAGCCTCTTAATATTATAAAACTCCTTTAGAGAACATCATGTGCCATTAGAACACAGATGCTTAAGAGGCTTAAAATGGGCCTCTTTACACATACATAGATATTCCATAAAAAGAATGATTAGTTAGATAGAAATTACACAATTAATTAGTATTTCTACTTTAACATCCATTTATGACTCTCTCAATCAGCTTTTCTTCCTGAAAACATGAGGTTTCAAAGTGATCTCCAACTTCTGAGCAGTCGTGTACGTCATGTCCACGCAAGCTCAGCTGTCTGTAGGCGGGTTGTGGATGCGTTGCTGTAGCAACTGTTTCTGTTTGTAGTCATGGAGATGCTAAACCCAATGCTGCTGCTTCAATATCTGACACAACCGACCTCACAATGGCTGAAACAAAAACAGGAATGTACGCTTTATACTCAGAAACAAGAAGTCTGTAATCTGTACTAAATACAACGTACATACTTTATGGAAATGTCTAAATGTACTCGTGTTGATGTAACGTGGAATTGTTTTTATTTAATCATAATGCATATCAGTGTATATAGTAATAAAGTGGAAAATGAAATCCTGCTGTTTCACTGCGATGTAATTAGTAATGAAAAATGTGCACACGATACAAAAATGATAAAAGTCGGACCAATCTGTGTAACTGCATTTATTTAGAATATGACTTCTAACTGAAAATATGACAGAATTCAGGCTGCAGAATTGATCAGACACATCATTATGATCATTTAAAACAAATTCTGTTTGTCGGAAATCCATGAGGTGCTTAGATTCTGGAGTTTTAATGTGATTCAGAGCTTCCAAGCGTTTTTCATCATTAGTATAAAGTAGACGTCGCTGTCGATGGAGGCGCTGACGCCACTGTAATAGTTCATAAACTCATCATGGGTCACCTGTCAAGTACAAGAAACCTGCTTTAATGACAGCTTAAATACAGAGATCAAACACGACAGTACTTCAAAGTGTTACTATGAAGACAAACAGCAGAGATGAAGAGGAAGGGGCCAACTTCATCGGTTAGATCAGAATGAAACAGCGGCCCGTTTCTTCTTGTGTGGCTTTAAAGTTTAAAAGGAAAATTTTAAAAAATGAGGTGCCTCACCTGATTGACATCCATCCATCCACTCTTTCATCCAATCATCCATACAGGATAATCAATTTTTTTTTTCTTGTTTAAAATTGGAAAAACAAAGTAACAATATAGGCCCATTTTGATTTGCACAAAAAATTATTGAAAAAACAAAAAACTCAAATCAAAATAAGGCAATAATCTCGAGGTGTTCTGTGTACAAAAAAATTAAATGAAGCAAAGTATGGGGGTAACATTTCAAATAGTTATGAAATTCCCTAAAAACTGTAAACACCTTAAATTGCAGTCAGATGGCTCTTTAGACAGAGGTGATCTGAATCTAACTGTAAATCTTTAAAGACAGGTTTATGGATAGATATGAAGTTATTTATGAAATAAAGAGAGTAATGTGATGAAATCAGATATGTTTGGGATGGATGGGCTTTGCGCTATGAATTCTATAGTGAAAGTGTCGTTTTGTCTCTCCGTCTCTCTGTCTCTCATATAATAGGCCAGGGCCTATTATATGCCACAGCCTAAAGGCAGCAGAATTGCAGAGGCTGGAGTGACCACTGGCTATATGCTTGCAGGGTGGTGGGTCTCAGAGGACAACTTCTAACCCTGTTAAAGGCAACACGTGGAGTGCAACTGGCATTGTGGCATAGCCGGCTCTGGCCTTGGGACTGTGTGTTTTTATTTGATTCATAAATGGGACACTGGACTGTTTTATCCTTTATCTCTTGATTTTTTGTCAATAAATTGTCTTTTAGAATTTTATTGACTGTCATCTTTTTGCCCACGACTGAGACGGTTGGTCAGACCTAGAATCTTTCTTTGGGTGTGTTACAGTCATGTTACTTGGGGTATACTTACTTAACTTTTAAGAGATGTTTAATTTTTCATCACCTTATTTTCCACATTTTCCAACCTGTGCATGATATTATGGTGTCAGATGCTCATGCTAAAGTTTAAAATATAAAGGTAATGATATGTAAAAATACTCCCTATGAGCCAAAAGATCTTTGTAAATATTACAGCTCATGAGCACTGGGTGCTGAACCAAGGCAGACTTCACAAATCATCCAATCAGAAGAAAGCTGATTTAAAAGTAGGAGGAGATAAAGCAGCTTGTTTCAAACAGAGGTTGAACTGCAGGCTGCATTAAGGCGCAGTATAAGATAAAGAAGGATGATTTTGAAGTGTGAATCATGCACAGCTGCTCTGGGAGAGTGCAAGAATAAAAATGTGGAGCAGGAAATGATGAGAACTGATCACCTCTGCGCGAGTTTCATATCTGCATGGAAACAGCGCGGCTGTGTTTGTTTACACAGCAGTTTGTTTACATCCAGAAAGTGAAAGAGAAAAAGCTGATTGGTTAGGTTGAACCACAGTAAGAAGCCAGAGTGAAGCAGCCTGCAGTGCGTGGACTAACACGCTAAATGAACGATTTCACTGCTGAGTTTGTATGTTGTCTGGTTCTTTGAGTCCATCTCATTGGAACACATTTACAAGTAAAACCATACAACATACCCTGCAGAACATTACCAGATTCCCCAGGGAGGAAATTTAATCACAGCTTTTCTACAATGGAAAACACCTCAAAATGGAAATACTCGCCGCCCTCCTACCACCACCCAAAAACCACGGAGCTCGATTACCAGAACGCCGCTAATTCAGAGTTTCCAGGCATTTCTCATCATCACAATAAAGTAGACGTCTGTATCGATGGAGGCGCTCACACCAGCGTAATAATTCATAAACTCCTCCTGGGTCACCTTCAGAGAGGAGCATACAGTTTCATCAACGCTGAGGAAAGTGCACACCTAAAGTCTGTTTCAGTGCAGGAGCTACTGGTCTGTGGGCCACAGTCACTGACCTCCACCCACACAGACACCGCCTGTCTGGCATTCCTGTCAGAAGCTCGTTACCTTTCCATCTTTGTCATACGGAGAGTCAAAGCTATCCAGGAATGTCCTGAAGACCTGGTCCTCCGTCCACTCTCCGTTCTGGTACTTGGGGTGGTACTTGGCGTTGTAAACACCCCGCAGGTCTTCGATGGTGATCACCCCGTCACCCGTTTTATCCAGCTTCCGAAACGCCTGCATGACCACCTCCTTCCGGGCCTTGGACATTGGCGGCTGCAGTTAACAGAAGGGGAAGTTAAAGGAGTGAAGATTCAGTTCAGTCCAGCTTATGACACATCATTCAGTAGTTTGAAACAGACGATCGCTGACTGCAGATTAAAACATCCATGCCATTTAGGGGCCTTCACAACTATTTTTTATTCAGAGCAGCTGTTCACCTTGAAACACGAGCACTGAAACCACAGTTGTTAAAAACGTATGGAAGGAGGGCTTTGGGGGTATTTTTTAGTTCTGGCTGACTGATAGGAGGCGATCTCATCTCATGCTCTCATCGTTGGTCTGATTTACCCTGAGAGTGGCGAGGAACTCGTCGAAGTCGATGGTCCCGCTGCCGTCGCGGTCAAATTGCTGAAACAGAGCTGTGGCCTCGTCCTTCTCCATCAAGACCCCGTAGTCGTTTAACCCCTTCATGAACTCCTTGAAGTCCAGCGAGCGGTTGTTGTTGTCGTCCATCACTCTGAAGGTCCTGACAAACAAAATCAGCGAATCAGACAGCAGCATTTCAGTTTTATACCATTGAAAAGTAAAACTTTATTTTAAAAAAACTATAACTGTCTATATGTCAGTTAAAGTAAATAAGTAGTAAACTGTATTTTTAGTCCTGAGTCCCCTGATATTTGAGCTGCTTCAGAACAGACAGTTTCACTTCTGTCTTTACCGCTTTCATGTAGCTTTAGAAAAAAGAAACATTGTTTCCTTTAGTCAGCGCTGGATGAAGGATTCAGATCTGATGTGTGAAGTATGAATAATGTCATTACTGTGACTGCAGCTCACCAACTGATCTTATGAACTCATGTTTTTAAATCATCATCCAGCTGTAGAGCAGCAGAGTATGCAGCAGCTCAAACTGAAAGTACTCCAGTACTGCAGTGCTGGGAGTAAATGTGCGTATTACAGGACCTGAGGTTACTGCACAGTGTACAGCTGAACATCAGCGGAGTGAAAACCACAAGAAGAGCAACAACACGACGAAGACAAACACAACAACATCCTGCAGCCGTGCCGACTCAGCGATGATCTGACAGGAAAACCTCAGCGTAAACATCGATGTGAGTGCTTCATTACTCTCATCTGACCCCGAAACCCACCGCCGCTGCATTAAAGGGACAAATCACAGCCAGCAGAGGACCTACACTCCACGACATTTACTCCACTGCATTAAAGAATAACTGAGAATGTCTGCCTGAGTCATGAACCGATCTGAGAGAAGGGCCCAGAACAGACGACTGCAGATGGAAGTGACAAGCTTTGGTTGACTATAGAGGTCCCTATAGTTTCTGATCATGGAGAAAAGAGACCTGCGAAGGACTCTGAAGCAGTCTGAAATTAAAAACACAGATTTTTTTTACTTCTAAAGAGAATAAAAAAAATCTTTTTTTAAGGATCCAGGGGTTTTATATTAGGGGGGCTAACACAACAGAAGAATTAGCAGCTTCGCAGCAGGTTCTCGTCTTTGTAGAAGCTGACGTTTGTTGTTCAGTTTGATAAAATGGAAAAAGGAACGAGTGACTGGAGTCTATTTTTCAGTGTGATGATGAAGCTCGGGCATCTTTACGTGTTTGCGAACTTTTAATAATTTTGATTCTGTTTCTTAACTCAGATTTTTTATGTTGGTACTACCAACCTCTGTATATTTTATATATTTATTTTATTTTTACTCTATTTAATTTGTAAAATATGTGCACACACACACACATATATACACACACGTAGACATACATATTTAGTATACACATTCAGTAATATGTATACACTCTTATATTGTACATATATTTATTCATATAATTCTCAGATTTAGCCATTCTTATATTTGCTTGTTCTTATGTTATTGTACTTTGCACACCTCTGTTGCTTGTGAAGCTCGCACACAAGAATTTCGCTCACATGTACTGTACCAGTGTACCTGCACATGTGATGTGACAATAAAAGTGATTTGATTTGACATCTTTATAAACACAGAATTTCCTTCTTTTTTTCTTCTGGATTGGAATGTTGAATGTGTGAACAGGTGTGTGAAGCTCACCTGCCCAAACCTTTGATCCCAGACGAGCCTCGAGTCAGACACTGCAGCCGGAGTCTCTCTATGGGGTCTGAACACTCGGACAGCTGGCGCTTGGCATTCATCGCCATCTCTCTGTCGTGTCTCGATGTGCCCGCCATCCTTGACATAACACAGACCAATCAGGTTTCACTCTGACAGCTGATCTATACCTTAACTCAGCCTACAGTGTGCTGTGTGTGTCTGTCTGACCTCAGCCAGATAAAATATGAAATGTTATGTTAAAAAAAATTTTTTAAATGTCACTTCCTGGAGGTGTGACAGATACCTCTTAAATCATATTTAGACAAAGCGTCATCCGTTGAACCGCCATGATCAGCCAACCAGGACGCTCCAGAAAACCACATCCATGGATGTTTTTCTATCCCTGTGATTATCTTCACTGTTGTGTGCAGGACCAGACTTTAGGTTGAGGCCACAACCACACCTGACCCCCTATTAGCGCTGTCTACAGGCTCAGGTGTGTTTGGACATGAGGGCTGTGGTCAGATAGTCTGTTTTGATAACTGTTTCTTCATTTCTTTCTTATTTCTTTGAAGATCATGTCACGGAACATTGAACATTGGGATCGATATTGTGGGACTCTTTCTTATTAATTCTTATTGATTATTATCCATCCTGTGTTTTGGTTTTAGTTGGTCGTTTAGAGTTTTTAGTTTATTACGTTTAAGTTTTTCTGTATTTTACTTTTTTCCTGTGTTTCTCTCTGAGCTGTTGGATCAGTCTGAACTGAGAACCTGCGAGCAGCACAACGGGTTAAGAACTCTTCAGTCTGGATTTTTGTTGAGTCTGCATTATAAGCATTATTTCTTTTGTTTTATTTACTGTGATTTATCTTTACTGTAGAAGAGTGACATGGTTACATTAATTATGATATTTTAAAAATAAATATCAATATTATCAATAATGCACAAATATTAAATATTTAAATAATGCAAACAATTTTGTAATCTTCCTTTTTACACGTTCACCGACTCTGTGAACTTATTTATTTTGCTATTTTACCAAAACATCAAAGAAATTAAAACAAACTGTGGAAGCCCTCTGTATTATTTTATTGTTTTGGCTTTTAAATGAAGTTTCATTCAGCCCTACTTTCATTTATTAACTGATTAGATTTCATGTAAATACATTTAAATCTATTTCATTTTTCTGTTCTAATTTATCTGCTTTATTCAGCATTTGTTTTGTTTTATTCATTTTTGTTGCCTTTGATCCTTTTGTTCTTATATGTTAATGTTAGATTCAAGTTACTTGTACTGTTTTATTATTTCTTTTGTTTTTTCATATTACATTGTCTTGCTGTCAGTCATCTGAAGACTAAATTTTCTCACCTGTATGAGAGATGTTAAAAAAAGAGAGGCTCACTGAGTTTGTGTCCAAACTGATCCAGATATTTATAACAGCTTGAAGTCTTAAAAAAAAACCCTGATCCACAGCCCGCACATCTTCTTACTCTAATGTTGCTGTCAGTTTCTTGATATTTATTTATAATTTGTCAACCCTGAATGTTTCACTTGGTGACTTGTATAAATTGCGCTTTTCCTCATATCTTAACATATTGTATTGATAAATAGTCTAGTTTGTTTTTGTCAATGCTACTGTACTGGAGCAACTGTAACCCACATAATTTCCCTAGGTATTAATAAAATATTCTGATTCTAAAAGACAAACAGCTCCACCTGCTGGAGGCTGGAAGCACCTGCAGGCTGAACATTAAAAATTAAAGAAGGAAAAGTTTTCATTTCATTCCAAGAAAGAAGTTAAAAAGGAGAGAGCAGGCCCAATATCAGCAGCAGTTTGTAATGAAGCAAAATATTTATTTACGAAATTATGGTTAAAATAAAAACTGAAGTACAAGTATTTCAGATTTGAAGTACATTATATCACAGTACCACATGGAATATTTCTATTTTATTCTACAAATAAAGTTTGTACAGTGAAATATTTCAGATTTCCTTCATCTTTCTGACAACTGCAGCTACCTTCAGCAAAATGACCACATGCGTTAAACAAACGCAGACAGCAGGATCGTTTTCCTGCTGGTCACACTAAATCATTTGAATGTTAAATGAAGCTTCAGCCTCCGTCACCTTACTGCTTTGCCTCCACTAGATGACCTCATTATATTATATATATCTATCTCTCTGTGTGTGGAGTGACATAACATAAATGTAACATAAATGTAACATAAATGTGTGTATTTATTGTGTCGTCTATGTGTAAACTGTGTGGGCCTGTGAAAACAGTAGCTTCTCTTCATACACAGACATACAAATCAACAACAGCCGATGCTCCAGCTGTTAGTTTGAGGCTCTTACTGTTGTGTCTGCTCCCTGCTTTTATTTTTAAATCTCCACACTTCCTGTTGATTCTTGTTCATCCTCAAAGGTTCTGATTTCCAAAAGCGAGAAAATGGAAGCGTAATGGAGGATCTGAAGGCGTGTTACCTGTCCTGCTGTGTGTCCACTGTCTGTAGCTTAGTGAGGCTGAAGAGGTAAACACGAAGCCCAAGAGGAGGAGGATCAGTGTAAGCACAGAGAGGAGTCCGACTGAGGAGTTTTAACACTTTAACCTTTAGATTCTTGCTTTCTCCCGGTCTGCCCCTCCCCAAACGATACTCCGTTACCATGGAGACTTGCTGATCCATTCTGCGTTGTGATTGGCTCTCCCATGCTCAGTGGGAGGAGTTCCGGTGTTTCTCTGTGAGTAACCGGAGGTATATGTTTAGTTCAACAGAGACTAAATTTATGGCGTTAATATCCGGTAAACTGAAGAGCCCGTGATAGTATTTTTTTTAATTAGGTCTTTTCCTTCTTCCACAAACATATTAATAAAAAAGATGTAGAAATATATATTAGAATATGTATTTTAAAATATACAGTACTGTGCAAAGGTTTTAGGCAGGTGTGAAAAAAATGCTGTAAACAAAGAACGCTTTCAGAAATATAAATGATTGTCTATTGGCCCCAAATTAATTCTGCAGCAGAGCAATGACCCCAAACATACAACCAAATGCATTAAGAACTATCTTCATCACAAAGAAGAACAAGAAATGCTGCCCCCCACAGAGTCCTGATCTCAACATCATCAAGTGTGTCTGGGATTACATGCAGACACAGAAGGATGGGAGGAAGCCTACATCCGCAGAAGATCTGTGGTTAGTTATATGTTTGTGTGATCCACACAAATATGTGGTCACAATTTTGAGTTAAGTGGCGTGATTTATGGAGATTATTATACATGTTTTATGTTGCTGGTTTATTGGTGTAATTTAAATCTGCAACGTCATGTAAGTTCTCTGTTGCCAGGAGAGTGTATAACACTTTGGACAGTAGGGGGCAGCAGCGTGCTTTGTGAACTGAGTCGGGTGCATAGCTGCCGTAAACTTGCATTCTGGCAAGACTGACCAGGCAAACGGCAGCGTGTCTCCTGTGTTCACATTCTCTCCTGTGTTACAGGTAAGTATTGTGGTTAAAAACATAAACAAATACACAGCTGGACACTGTTTAGTGATTGTAAATTTGATTTTTTTTTTACTGAATAGAGTTTTAATGAGTCACTCACCAAAGTGAATCAGGTTTTTTGAGCCATTTGAGCCACTGAGTCAGTTGACCAGAGAGTGCAAAAAATGTATATTTTCACTCAAACTTAAATTGTTTCTCTTTTCATATATATCCTACTGCTAAGATGAGTGGTTCTAAAAGAAAACAACTATTTTATAGAGCAAAAAAGAGCAAAAAAAAATTCTAAAGGGAACATTTATTTTGTTTATTTTATTTTATTAGTATTTTCCTTAAACGTGTCAAATATATATTTTCTCATCTAAATGTCCATTGAATTATTTTCCTTATCTGTTTCATGGGAAAAGAGGTGTATTTGTCATTTGTTTCATTCATTTCAACCTTTTGTTGTTTTATCCCAGTAGTGTTGATTAATATTGAAGTGTTTTGAGTTACAAAAAGAGTGGAGCAGATATGCTTGTGTTGTATGAATAAATTCTGGCAAGACTGACTGGGCGAATGGCAGTCTCCTGTGTTCACTTTCTCTCCTGTTTTACAGGATTGTAATCTGGCTGCGTACCCACCATAGCGGGGCCTGTAACATTTGGAACAGTTATTTAAGTGGAATTATTTAAGTGACAGGAAACAATTTGTGAAGCTAGGTGTCCAGTCCTCATCATGCTTGGACATTGCTTGTGGTGTTCCACAAAGCTCTGTACTGGGTCCAAAAATATTTATTATTTATATAAATGATATTTGCAAGGGATCTGATATATTAAAATTAGTATTATTTGCAGACAACACAAATATTTTTTGTTCTGGTGGGAATCTAAAGGAGTTGCTCGATACAATTACTTCAGGAATGTTCAAAATTTAAAAATGGTTTAAGAGGAACAAACAATTGCTAAATATAAGGGGTCGGGTGCATTGTGTGCCGGGCGGCGGCCAGGAGCGGAGGCCCTGGCTGACTGATCCCCAGCTGCCAAGACTGGCAATTGGGACATGGAATGTCACCTCTCTGGTGGGGAAGGAGCCTGAGTTAGTGCGTATGGTTGAGAGGTACCGGCTAGATATAGTCGGGCTCACCTCTACGCATGGCTTGGGGTCTGGAACCAGTCTCCTGGAGAGGGGCTGGACTTGGTCTCAGTCTGGAGTTGCCCCTGGTGAGAGGCGGTGGGCTGGGGTGGATATTCTAATATCCCCTTGGCTTGCTGCCGGTATGTTGGGGTTTTTCCCGGTGGATGAGAGGGTTTGTTCACTGCGCCTTAGGGTCCGGGAATGGGTTCTGACTGTCATCTGCGCTTATGCGCCGAGTGGCAGTTCAGAGTACCCAGCCTTCTTAGAGTCCCTGGGTGGGGTGCTGGAAGGTGCTCCACCTGGAGACTCGGTTGTCCTGCTGGGAGGCTTCAGTGCTCAAGTGGGTAATGACAGCGAGACCTGGAGGGGCATGATTGGGAGGAACGGCCTCCCTGATCTGAACCCGAGTGGTGTTTTGTTATTGGACTTCTGTGCAAATCACAGTTTGGCCATAACGAACACCTTGTTCGAACATAAGAGTGTCCATAAGTGCACGTGGCACCAGGACGCTATAGGCCGCAGGTCGATGATCGATTTTGTAATCATATCACCAGACCTGCGACCATATGTTCTGGACACTCGGGTAAAGAGAGGGGCTGAGCTGTCAACTGATAACCACCTGGTGGTGAGTTGGATCAGGTGGCGGGGGAGGACGCTGGACAGACCTGGTGCACCTAAACGCATAGTGAGGGTGTGCTGGGAATGTCTAGCAGAGGCCCCAGTCCGCGAAATCTTCAACGCACACCTCTGGCAGAGCTTCAACAGCATTCCGAGGGAGACTGGGGACATTGAGTCCGAATGGACCATGTTCAGCGTCTCCATTGCCGAAGCTGCTGCATTGAGCTGTGGCCGCAAGGTGGTTGGTGCCTGCCGTCGTGGTAATCCTCGAACCAAATGGTGGACACCAGAGGTGAGGGGAGCCATCAGGCTGAAGAAGGAGTCCTATCGGGCTTGGTTAGCCTGTGGGACTCTGGAGGCAGCCAACAGGTATCGACAGGCCAAGCGGAATGCGGCTCGGGCAGTGGCTGAAGCAAAAACTCGTCTGGGAGGAGTTCGGAGAGGCCATGGAAAAAGACTTTCGGACTGCCTCGAAGAGATTCTGGCAAACCATCAGGCGTCTCAGGAGGGGGAAGCGGTGCTCTACCTGCACTGTGTATAGTGCTGGCGGAGCGCTGCTGACTTCGACTGAGAAAATTGTCAGGCGGTGGAAGGAATACTTTGAGGACCTCCTTAATCCCACTGACACGTCTTCCGAGGAGGAAGCAGAGTCTGGGGATGAGGGGAATGACCCGCAAATTTCCGGAGGCGAGGACACTGAGGCAGTTAAACAACTCCTTGGTGGCAGAGCCCCTGAAGGCTCTGGATGTTGTAGGGCTGTCCTGGTTGACACGCCTCTACATTGTTGCGTGGAGATCAGGGGCAGTATCCCTGGACTGGCAGACCGGGCTGGTGGTCCCCATCTTTAAGAAGGGGGACCGGAGGATGTGTCCCAACTACAGGGGGATCACACTCCTCAGCCTCCCTGGGAAAGTCTATGCCAGGGTGCTGGAAAGGAGAGTTCGTCCGCTAGTCAAACCTCAGATACAGGAGGAACAATGCGGTTTTCGTCCTGGTCGCGGAACACTGGACCAGCTCTTTATCCTCTCAAGGATACTTGAGCATGCATGGGAGTTTGCCCAACCAGTCTACATGTGTTTTGTGGACTTGGAGAAGGCATTCGACCGTGTCCCTTGGGGTGTCCTGTGGGAGGTGCTGCGGGAGTATGGGGTGTCTGGCCCATTGCTATGGGCCATTCAATCCCTATACAACCGTTGCAAGAGCTTGGGTCGCATTGCCGGCAATAAGTCGGACTGGTTCCCGGTGGGTAATGGGCTCTGCTAGGGCTGCCCTTTGTCACTGATTCTGTTCATAAGTTTTATCGACAGGATTTCTAGGCGCAGCCAAGTGGCGGAGGTCTTTCACTTTGGTGGCCTCAGAATCTTATCTCTGCTTTTCGCGGATGATGTGGTTCTGTTGGCTTCATTGGGTGAGGGCCTCCAGCTCGCACTGGAATGGTTCGCAGCCGAGTGTGAAGCAGTGGGAATGAGGATTAGCACCTCCAAATGTGAAGCCATGGTTCTCAGCCGGAAATGGGTGGAGTGCCCACTCCGGGTCGGGGATGAGTTCCTGCCCCAAGTGGAGGAGTTCAAGTATCTCGGGGTCTTGTTCGCGAGTGATGGGAGAAGGGAGCCGGAGATCGACAGACAGATTGGTGCAGTGGCTGCAGTGGTGCGGACGCTGCACCGGTCCGTCGTGGTGAAGAGGGAGCTGAGTGTAAAAGTGAAGCTCTCAATTTACCAGTCGATCTACGTCCCTACCCTCACCTATGGCCACGAGCTGTGGGTAGTGACCGAAAGAACGAGATCGCGGATACAAAGGGCAGAAATGAGCTTCCTCCGGAGGGTGGCTGGCCTCTCCCTTAGAGATAGTTCGGCCATCCGGGAGGGGCTCAGAGTAGAGCCGCTGCTCCTCCACATCGAAAGGAGTCAGCTGAGGTGGATCGGGCATCTGACAAGGATGCCTCCTGGGCGCCTCCTGGGGGTGTCCCACCGGGAGGAAGCCCCGGGGCAGACCCAGGACACGCTGGGGAGATTATATCTCTCAGCTGGCCTGGGAACGCCTTGGTGTTCCCCCGGATAAGCTGGAGGAGGTGGCTGGGGAGAGGGAGGTCTGGGCTTCTCTGCTTAGGCTGCTGCCCCCACGACCCGGCCCTGGATAAAGCGGATGAAGATGGATGGATGGATAAAATAGTCTTATTTGGAAATTTCCTTCGAAATGCACAAGTGCAGATTCATTTAGATTGTGTGGAAATTGAAAGAGTGCATAAGTTTCTTGGTGTGATTATAGATGATAAATTAAGCTGGAAGTCACATATAAATCATATACATAACAAAATTTCAAGAAAGAGCCATAAGGATAATCCATAAAAGTGGTTACAGAGATCATACAAATCCACTATTCTTAAAATCAAAAATTCTAAAATTCACAGATCTGGTTCATTTTCTAACTGCACAAATTATATATAAAGCAATAAACAACCTACTTCCTGACAATATTCTCAAATTGTTTTCTAAAAGGGAACGGGGATACAATTTGAGGGGGGAATTAAATTTAAAACATCCTTGTATCCGTACAACATTAAAAAGTTTTTGCATCTCTGTGTGTTGAGTAACGCTGTGGAACAGACTATGTAAAGATATGAAGCAATGTCCGATCATGGTGCAATTTAAACAGTGGTTTAAGGATATGGTTTTTGCAGGGTGCAGGGAAGAGGTTGAGAGTTGATAGGGTGTTCTTGTCCAATATTTTCATATGTGTGCGGGTGCACGGGTATGTTGGTATGGGTATATATATATCTGTAGGTTTTGTATCCCTTGAGGTGTTACTGGGGTTATTGAAAATGTGTATATGTGTGTATGTGTATACAGTGGGGCAAAAAAGTATTTAGTCAGCCACCGATTGTGCAAGTTCCCCCACTTAAAATGATGACAGAGGTCAGTAATTTGCACCAGAGGTACACTTCAACTGTGAGAGACAGAATGTGAAAAAAAAATCCATGAATTCACATGGTAGGATTTGTAAAGAATTTATTCGTAAATTAGGGTGGTGGACACACAATTAGGTGTGTTATTAGGTTAGGTACACACACACTTGTACCCCTCTCCTTGTTCGGCCTGTGAGTTTAGGTGGACGGCCTCGTCTTGGTAGGTTTACAGTTGTGCCATACTCCTTTCATTTCTGAATGATCGCTTGAACAGTGCTCCGTGGGATGTTCAAGCCTTGGGAAATCTTTTTGTAGCCTAAGCCTGCTTTAAATTTCTCAATAACTTTATCCCTGACTTAGACAACCTCTGAGGTCATCATGGAGCAGCTGTATTTATACTGACATTAGATCACACACAGGTGGACTCTATTTAGTCATTAGCACTCATCAGGCAATGTCTATGGAGAACTGACTGCACTCAGACCAAAGGGGGCTGAATAATTACACACACCCCACTTTTCAGTTATTTATTTGTTTGGAATGTTTGGAAAAATGTTTGGAATCATGTATGATTTTCGTTCCACTTCTCACGTGTACACCACTTTGTGTTGGTCTTTCACGTGGAATTCCAATAAAATTGATTCATGGTTGTGGCTGTAATGTGACAAAATGTGGGAAAGTTCAAATACTTTTTCAAGCCACTGTAAATGCATAAACATGCAAGATCTCCTGCCTGAAGTGCGGGAGTGAGCAAATTTATTAGACCACCCGTCGTAAATGCATGAAAATACAAATATTTTAGAAACATGCCAAAAGCTTTTTAACACAATAATTGTTGTTTTTTTATTAGGCAATTGACAAACTGAATTAATGTTTCTTTACCCAAAATTAAGCCGGCACACTGAGAAATCAGAAATCAATCAAGTAAGCAAGTAAATAACTCTAAATTGGCATCTTAATAAAGATAATAACAATAACTGAGTTCAGTTTTATTTTATTATATTTATATATCACCAAATCACAACAGCAATTGCCTCAAGGCACAATAATATGCTTGACTATTTTTCCGACTATTTTGTAAAAATGTAAATAAAAAAAATTGTGGATAAAACATCAATAATATTTTTGCAGTAAAAATATTATTTTATTTAAATAGCCTGCATATACTGCTCAGTTAACCATTACAGAAAACCCAAAAAGGATTCCTTTAATTATCAACACTGTCAATATTTGGGATAAAACTTTCATTGAGGAGCGGACAAATACATTTGCTAAGAACTGTTTACCAATCGAAACAAGACACCCTTCAGCCCAATTAGCTTAAAATCTAAAGTGATACATGTTGTTTTTTACTATGTCAAAAAACAATTAAGCTAGTTTTCGTGATTTCATGATTTTAGAACACTTAACCCCTTTGAAGCAAATATGTGATTTCTTTGTCATATTGGCCATGAGAGATGTCCAAGCGCTATTGTCCATAAACGGGGGGAATGGTGTGTATGATTGTGGAAATCAGTGTATTCGGAAAATGGGGACAGAGCGTCATCTTTGATAGCTTCCTACCCAACCAGTGAAAGCTTCAATGCAGAATGATTCCTGCTCCTAGCCGTTCATTGGCTCGCCATCCTTTTCCATACCCCAAAAGGTTCACCTGGCCTGCATTAAATAAACAAGGCCAATAAGAAATCACAAGAATAATACAAAAATGTCAGCCAGTTAAGCTAAAATACATTAAGTTATTCCTGTTTACACAACTTATAAATAGATAAACAAACAGTATATTTAACCAATAAGGATTTAACTAAAACATTTCAACTGCTATCCGGTTGTTCAGTGATGACGCGACGAATCCTACTTCCGGGTCTAAAGTAGTCTGCGTTTAATAGGGCTTTTGTGTTGTTAACATGTTTAATGTTATGTATTTTCTTCTATTTGATCTCAAAAAGCTCCTAAAACAGTCAGCGATCACTGTTAACCTCCCTCGGCTTTTATTACCGCTAATCATTTATTTAAGCTCAGTTTTTAAAACCTTAGGATGTAACTACAGCCCAGCCCATGCAGCAGTATATGAATGACTAACTTCGTATTGTGGATGGATTATCTCAGTTGTTCTCCTGGCTGAAGTTTGGTCCTTTTACAGCATCCTGCCATGCGATTACATTTGTTCCTGACCACCGAGAACACTCACGGTAACTTTTATCGAGTGGGGAAAAAAGTTAGCTTGTTTATATTATGCTAACATAGCTGTGTCACTAGCGGTCACGTAGCACATCATTATATACCAGCTAGCCAAACTTCAGTAACCCTACAAACGTCACTGCTGTTTAGTTTTCTGTCTTCATTTATGCTGGAAGTGATAGCAGAGCTGTACGTTTTAATTTGTTTCCAAAACCCCGCAGTCAGGACATGCTATATTGTATACCCAAGGAGCTCATCGTGGACTACAGGAGGAATGCTGAGCCACATCCACCCATCCACATTAAGGGGACGGCTGTGGAGCGTGTGAGCAGCTTCAAGTTCCTGGGAGTCCACATCTCCGAGGATCTCACCTGGACGACCAACTGCTCCAAGCTGGTCAAGAAGGCTCACCAGCGCCTCTTCTTCTTGAGGACTCTGAGGAAGAACCACCTGTCCTCAGACATCCTGGTGAACTTCTATCGCTGCACCATCGAGAGCATCCTGACCAACTGTATAACAGTCTGGTACGGGAACTGCTCTGCCTCGGACCGGAAGGCGTTGCAGAGGGTCGTGAAAACTGCCCAGCGCATCGCCGGAGCACCACTTCCTGCCATAAAAGACATCTACAGGAAGCGGTGTCTGAAAAGGGCTGGGAAAATCATCAAAGACCCCAGTCACCCATCACATGGACTCTTCACCCTCCTGCCCTCTGGGAGGCGCCACAGGAGCCTCCGGACTAAGACCACCAGGTACCGGAACAGCTTCTTCCCCACAGCTGTCAGACTCCTGAACTCTGCCTCCTGACATCTGACCCACGTTAAACTCATGGACTGAACATACACACACCCACAATGGACAACTGTACCCTCAAACACAATAATAACATGGACTGAACCACCACTCACAACCACTAGCACTTTATATAGCCTCTGTAGAAACTATCTACACCCTCACTTATCTTAACTGCACTACTGTATAGCTCTGTGTAAATAATCATTCTGTACATTCGATAATTTTTAATCCTACAACTGTTTACAACTTGCATAGTTCCCATTTCTGTATAGCTGTATATCCCAGATTCTGTAAAGTTATTTATTTCATATTCTGTATAGTTTTTCATCTTTATATCCTGTTCATATCCTGTACATAGCTTGTACTCACTACAGCCTGTACATACTTATAGTTATAGAATATTCACAACATACTTCATACCGTGTACATTATAACATACCATAATAGACCCATTTCTGTAATATACTCACATATCTATATTATTGCTAATATATATTGTAATATATCTATATCACTAAAGCACTTCTGGATGGATGCAAACTGCATTTCGTTGCCCTGTACCTGTGCATGTGCAATGACAATAAAGTTGAATTCTATTCTATTCTATTCTAATTCTATTTAGATAGAAGCTAGCGAGCTAACTCCCTGCTAACTTCTAACTCCGTTAAATGTCATAAATTCCGTTTTCATGGATGCCTGAATGTTAAACTCGATTGTTACACCTGGTAGAGCAGATCACTGATCATTTTATTAAAGATGAAAGACTTTAGACAGTTTTTCAACTCTCAGTAATGCCATAGTGATCGTTTGATATATGGACCTGCAGCGGAGTTTAGACCCAGACACGGCTAGTGACGTCAGACTGAACAACCGGATACACATAATATATAGCTTCACAACATTTGTTATTCAACAACTATCGGTCAAATCAAAAATCAAAATCAAATTGTTTGGACCGGCAGCAGCCAATTAACCTATTGGCTGAGCAAAGTTATGTGGTTGGAGTCATGCATTTGTGATGCGTTCATTAGCAGGAAATAAGTGCAGGAAATTACTAAATTCTAGTAAAACAGATTTTACTCTGGGTTGCACTTGTACTTGTGACATGTGCAGTGACAATAAAGTTGAATTCTATTCTATTCTATTCTATATTCTTCAAGAACAGCTTGTTGCCCTATTGGGGCCCCTTGTTAACTCTCTCTCTGATTCTATAAATAACCTGGGCATCTATTTGGATAGCTCCTTTAAGCCCAAAAAAGTGTCATCTGTAGTTAAATCTAGCTTCTTTCAACTATGCTAGATTTCTAAAGCTAAGCGTTATATACAATACAGGAGACTTTGAAAAACTGATCCATGCTTTTGTGACCTCCAGGTGTGACTATTGCAATTCTCTTTACTGTAGTCTCCAATCCGTCTCTCTTCAAAGGCTACAACTGTCAGAATCCTGCGGCTCACCTTCTTGCCAGAGCTGGAAAAATTGATTCTATCACTCCAGCTCTTGTTGATTAAATTGGTTACCTATCAAATATTGCGGTCAGTTTAAAATTTGGCTACTCCCTTTCAAAATTCAGAATAATATTGCACCCAGTCAGTTATCTCACTGATCTTCTCAATCTGTACACTCCTCGCTGAGCGTTAAGATCATCAGGTCAATCACTCCTGGCCCAACCTAAGTTTAAGTATGTGACATTATTGAGGCTTCTTATCAGATGTGTTTTATGCTGAAACCAGCAAAAATTAAATGATTCATCATTCTGATAAAATGTTTCGTGCATGTTCATCGAGCCAAACATATATTTACTATATTACTTCATCATTGGATCTGGACATGAACCTGCAACATGAAGTGGATACTGATACCAAACTTTGCAGAAACCTTGGTTTTTAGTTTAAATGACCAAATAACATCCAATCAAAAATAACAACCTTCTTTCAAGGCTAGAAGTAACATCCCCCAAACTCTCCCCAGACATGCCACCCGCCACACCTCATCTGGTGCAGATAATTAGCAATTATGCCTCAACAACACCCAGACGCTCAGACTCAGTACAAGGCAAGTAGGGGTTACAGAGGGTGTAACACCTCATCACTGTATTATATCATTTACATTGTTGACCCTGTTTTTACCTCTGAGCATGACATTAAGCTCTCATTAGCACAATCCCATTTTAGATCAGCGTTTAGCATATACACTTTAGGATTACAGAATTTAAGATGAGATTTTCCTAAAAATGATATAGGTAGACAGCTCATTCTAATTGTTATATGTTCCATACAGTGTGTATGATTTTCTGACTTGCCCCCAAAATTACAACTATTCTCTAAGTATTAACTTTATTTCCAGCCTTAATCATGCATCATCATTCATGTTTTTAAACATTCTTTTTTCATTCTAATAGAAAAACTGTTCCACTTGTTCCCTCACATAATTTCAAACCTTTAATAACCAGGAATTTAAAAAGTATTTATAAAGAACTTGTTAAAAAAAACCCTCAAAATGAACACGAAGAGGTTGGAGACCAGATGATTAAAGTGGGGTCTGCAAACACAAAGAATCCAAGAAAACCATCAAATTACAGGAACCATGACATAAACTATAACAATAATGTAAATAACTTAATAAAAGTATGTTACTTTAATAAAATGTGAATTCTGTTGGTTATTTTTGTCTTTTTGTCTCTTTGAAAGATGACAGAGTTATACAAGAAACAAAATCAGAGTGAGACATTGAAATAAAGTTCACCAATTGTTGAATCAACCATGGACATCAAAACTATGCTGTATTCACCTGACTGGACACTGAACCATCACAAGCATCGGCTGCTGTAAAAGCACATTAACAAAGATCACAGCAGCTGACATTAAGGGTTTGTTGTGGGCTGCATCAGGCTGAGTCCCTGCACAGCGAGGCACAGAACCTCCAGCAGAACCTCTGGGGGCAGCTCGGGCCGGTCCCAGCCGTCACTCAACTCTTTCAGCTTCTGATCGTTCAAACAGATGAACTCGGCCGCCCAGCGGAGCTCCCCTCCCTCCTGCAGGGGGACGGGCAGGGACTCTGGCAGTTTGGCCCGACCGTCCTTCAGACCATCCACCTGGAGAAGCAGAGAGGGAGCTGTTCTCAGATCAGATTCAAACATGAGGAAGACTCTGCCCACAGGCTGCTGATAGTGGGCGGAGCTGCTGTTGATGTGCTTTTACACGTGTGGGATTTTCTGTTTAGTTTTAGTTTTATTCTTCATCATAAAAACATGATAGACGATGTTTTAAGGCAACGGTCCACAACCCCCGGGCCTCGGACCGGTACCGGTCTGTGAGTCATTTGGTACCGGGCCGCGAGAGTTGAGGCTCAGGTGTGAAATGTATAGTTTCAGGGTTTTTATCGGTTTTCAGCGTTATTTTGTTATCGTTTTTATCGTTTACTCGGTTTTCCTGGGTCTTTTCACGTGTGTTATGAATAAAAAAAAATTTCGGTACCGGTACTAGTTTTATTTTATCGTATTTATCCGCGACACCTTAAAGGGCGGTCCATGAAAATATTGTCGGGCATAAACCGGTCCGTGGCGCAAAAAAGGTTGGGGACCGCTGCTTTAAGGTGTCAGATTACACATGTTCAGTGTGCTGAGTCTGTAGGATAAGGTGTGATGAGACTGGCAGCTGTTGAGAGGAGCATGTAGATGAATGCAGATGAATGAGTGAATGGACCCACCAGCTGATTGAGCACTCTCAGAGTGTCTGGACTGCAGCAGGTCAGAAGTGGCGGCACTTCATCTGGCAGAGCTGCACAAACATGAAGAAGAAAGACAAAGTTTGATGACGATGTGACGAACTGAAACGCTTTGCTTCAGATGTGTCAGTAAAACTGTGAGCTGAGCTCTCACACACTCCCAAATAACACCTGAGCAGCTTTATCTCAGCTCCACCACCTCCTGCTCACATACCACACCTCATGTGGAGGATCTACATGTTACTGGATGGGATAAATGTCTCAGAGCGGGTCATCTGACTGGGTTCAGTGACCAGGTACCTAAAGCTGCTCACCCTCTCCACTTCAAGTCTCCTAACTTGAAGTTTATCCGGGGCTTCAAGCTAGGGGACTTGAAGTGGAGAGGGTGAGCAGCTTTAGGTACCTGGGCGTCTACATCAGTGAGGACCTCACCTGGACACTGAACACCACACAGCTGGTCAATGGCTGTATTTCCTAAGGAGGCTGAGGAAATTTGGTATGTCAGCCAAGATCCTCAGCAGGTTCTACAGCTGCGTTATGGAGAGCACACTGACCAGCTGCATCTCTGCATGGTACGGCAGCACTACTGCTATGGACTGCAAACACCTGCTGACAGTGATAACAACTGCCGAGAATATCATTAGGACTCCACTGCCCTCTCTGCAGAGTATCTACCATCGCAGAGTCTAAAGGAGAGCTGCCTCCATCCTCAAAGACCCCACGCACACCCAACACGGTCTGTTCACACTTTTGCCCTCGAGACGAAGGTTTAGAAGTGTGAAATCCAGAACATCCCAATTCAACAACTCCTTCTTCCCCACTGCTATCAGATTCTTGAGCAGCTGACCTATTTCAACAGTAATACTATTTTTTGCACATCAGGTCATCTTGCATATTAAGCTCATAGCTCTTTTGCACACACATTTATTTCACTCTTAAATTTTGTCTTCATTTATTTATTTATACTATTTGTATTTTATCTGTTCTATTTCTATTTGTATATACTAACTGGGCATCTGTGTGTGGACAGCAAAGAAAGAATTTCATTGCACAGAGAAATGCTTTTCTTTGTATAGATGACAATAAACACTTTGAATCTTTGAATCTGACTTACTGTGCAGAGCACTGACCAACATATGAACAGCATTCTGCTCACTTGTGGAGATGTTTGAGACATTGAGAAGGTCCATGAAGGAAGAGACAGCCTCAGACTCACACTCAAACACTCCATTACTGCAATGATCCAGCTGAGAGGAGCAGAGGATTGTGATTATTATTAATATTATTGTTAATAGTCTTGTTCTGGAGCATACATTTGTAGAAAGCAAGAGCTGGGGGTGGGCTACAGAGCAGCTTCCAGATGGGAGGAAAGTGACACACAGCTTGGCAGCGTGGTGTACCTGAACTAAAGCTGTGCTTGATTTAAGATCACAAATACAATCAGCAGGTCTGTTCTTTGTTCAGATAAACAAATAAAAAATAAGACAGGCCTGCTGTCCATCTGCCTGTAAGAGAGAGAAGTTTCCACCATTGCATTAACTGATAAAGACGTCAGTGAGAGATGAAACCTGATGAGGAGCTTTTTGTAAATATTCTCCTTACTGTTTTATCCAGCAGAGAGAGATTGTCTCCATCCTCTACGAGCTTGCTGAGTGTTTGCAGCAGATCACAACGGGTCGACTCAGGAAGATCTGCCAGCGGCTGCAGTAGAGCTTCCTTCATCTCTAGTTCTGCAGCAAACAAAGAAACAGCAGCAATGAGCTGACCACACTGTCAGTACATGAAAACAGAGTTTGTGCTGGAACCAGCAGTTTGTTAAACAGCAGGTCTTAAATCTCTAAAGATAACAAGCGGATTATTTCAGAACTGTGAAGAGCTCAGCAGATTTAAACACACACTTACCTTCTTTTACTTTTTTCACAGTTGGATTGCTTACGTCATCACAAAGGAGCCAATCTGGAAACAGATCTCAAAGTGATTATCACCAGAAACTCTGAAAGTCTTTACTCTTACAAAACTGAACCACAGACAAACACACATTTTACAATAAAAGTCTGGACAGACCGACTCTTTGTTTATTCTTAGTTTTTTTTTTCCTACTGATATTCAACTGATAACTACACTTTATTGCCAAAAGTCACTCGTCTGACATGACACGCATGTGACATCCCATTGTTAATCCACTGGGTTTATTATGATGTCGACTCACCCTTTACAGATAAAAAAGCTCTCAACTCTTCTCAGCCTTTCAACAGGTTTAAAAGTGTTTATGGGAATTTTTGCCCATTCTTCCAGAAGCACATTTGTGAAGTCAGACAGGGGTTTTCAATAAGAACGTCTGACACACAGACTCTGCTCTAATTCTTCCAAAATGTTTTCTATCGTGTTGACATCAGAACTCTGTGCAGGCCAGTCAAGTTCTTCCATACCGGACTAACTGATCCATGTCTTTATGGACCTACTGTGCGCATTTATGTTGGAACGGGAGGGGGCTGTCCCCAAATTGTTTCTACAAAGTTGGTAGTAGGAAGTTTTCCAAGATGTCTTGTTATGTTGACGCACTAACACTTCCTTTCCCTGGAACTAAGGTGCCAGGCCCTGCTGCTGAAAAACAGCCGAATACCATAATACTCGCTCCATCAAACTTTATACTAAGCACAATGCATCCAGAGAAGTTCTTGACAGTATTTTTAATTTCTTCTTCTTCAATAACACCATTCAAGCAATTTTTCCACACTTGCTACCTCCTGCTGGAACGCCAAAAAAGACCTCTAGGTACCGTTCAAAAAGACACTGAAAGACAGTCAGTTGGTTTTCAACATTAAAATGTTTGCTGGTTATTTCCTGCAAATTGTATCTGCAGAAAGTAAAACTCTGAAGGTAGAGACTCCGTGTAGAGAGCACTCTCTCCTGGGATAATGAAATGTGAGCACCTTTGTGTCTGTCTGTGAAGTTTTTTGGCTATTCATAATTATTTTTGGTGTGGAACCTAAAAAAAAAAACAACCCAAAAAAAACAAAGCTCATAGTCCAATGAGGATGACACTAAGCATAGGTCTAATCGTGGTTGGTTGAAATGTTGAAATGTTCACCTGAACAGGAAAAGGAGGGATTTATGACAAAGAGAGAAACAGCATAAGGACTTTTTTACTGATGTAAGCATTTCAATCTGGAAAGTGTCTGATTTTAACTCTGATGCTGAATAAATAAACTCTGAATAAACTCAGCAGTCTAAAGTGAAAGCTCGATGCTCCGTCGTCTTTGGTTTACAGTTTGATACAGATGTTTTTCTCTTAGTAACATTGAGTAACTGTGAGTGCAACTGTGAATACAAATATGACATCAAAAAAATGTTTTCAAATTTGCAAAAGAAGAGAAGTTCAGACACCCAGTGACCTACCGAGTAAACTACGAGTCCATGGCTCACATGAGATCTCTAAATGAGAGAAAAAGAGAAAGACTACTCAGTAACACCGACACACACACACACACACACACACATTAAACACAGTGTTGTGCTCTTACTCAGTTTCTCATTCTCTATCTTTATCTCCACCAGGCTATAAGCAAAGATGGATTTTGCTGGCACAGTGAAGCTTGTCTCCGCCTTACTGCTCCCCTGAAGAAATACAATATTATTATTATTATTTAGACCAATAATACATCTTTACAATCACAACGAGAGGGAGACAAGGTCAGAGAATCTTTACTATGACTTTGAGAGTTCTGGAGCTGCTGACAGCAACAGATCCACAGAGGGCAACCCCACACGAACCACAGATATACTCAGAGAACTGGAGTTATAGTAAGTAACAACTATTTTGACTATTTGCAAATGATTTCTCCTTCTGCTCAGTGTTTATTGGCGGTTGACAAACAACGTATTGGTGCATTACCCCACCAAGTTTATTGAGTGTGCACCAAAATGTCACTTAAAGATTAGATCCGATCATACAAATGCGTTTATCAAAGACAACTAAACATTGCCTGATAACTGTTACTTCTAGAAATACTTCTCAATAAATCAATTAACTCTAGTTTCAGTTTAATTCTGTTTAGGTTTTGAATCAGTGGTCTCATTTCAAAATCGTTGCTATATGTTCAGTGTTCCCACATGGTCACTTTAACAGTAGAAAGTTGTATTTATCGCTCTTTGTCACTCATGTCTATGTCACTCTTTTACTGCACTGTTTACTACCTGCACTGTTCTCACATGCCACCAAACCTGCAGGTTAAAGCTTGTTTAATGTCCAGTCACAGTGAGCTGTGTCTTCTTACAATCAGCTCCACCAGATATTATCTGGACAAGTTCAGACCTGCAGTGCCACCCAGGATAAATAACACCTCCAGCCACGGTTTAAGTTCAGTACCAGGCTTTAAGCCTTGTTTAGTCTGCATTTCTTCACTGAGCCTGAAGGAACATTGGGGTGACAGGATAAGTGTCCAACCCTCTTTACACATGAGACATGGATAAAGGCTTCAAACACTATGTCTGTAAATAAACCAAAAACATTGGCATATTATGTACTGATTATAACAGTCCGAGAAGTCTGCTGTTCATGGTTGTTGAATTTCAAATAAACTACCTTGGTGCCCCACCTAGCAGGTTTGTCTCCTAACAGTGGCCCTGGAATGACTCCTACAAGGTCTTGGTTTGCCCTAAAACAGTCTATGGGTTCCTGTATGTGAAGATCAGAAACAGATACTCTTGTCCCTGCAGACCGCTGAATTCACTCACTCACCTTTGCAAAGACACTCAGCATCTTTACATAAGAAGTGAAAATGGAGCCATCAGTCGTAGACTTTCTAATAATTTTGACAGGACTGGAGTTGTAAACTATTTGAGAGACAAACATCAGTTTATCCTTCTCTTTCAGTCCCAGCAGGTTCAAGGTATCCTTGTGTATTTTCCTGGATTTAAAAGGATCCAACACAGAGGAAAAATTGGCTTTTATTTTGAAAATACACAAATAAATAAATAATCAAAAAGACAGACGTACCTGCCCTTGAATCTGCTCACCACAGTTTTAACATTGGCCTTCTTTGTCATCATGCTGACGGGCTGAACCAGTCCATCCACAGAACTAGTGCTGGCATTAATATAAGCTTCACCCACATTACTGCATTCTCCACCTATACCTCCACTCCCACTCTTCTCTGTAGTGATCCTAAAGTCTTCTACCAAGACTTCCTCGGTGTAATCTGGCAGGAGAATGGAGCATCATTTTTCATACTCGGTTTCATTTTTTTCTGTTTCATATGAGGTCAGCATGCTGTCATGCAGGTCAGCTCAGTGAGGGTGAACTGTTTAGGAGACACAGGTTCATGAGTGGCAGGGTTAGTGGGCTTAGAAACCTTTTATTCAAGGCTTTACAGCGCTGGGTCTTTTTTTACTGTGCATAATCAAGATCTGGAAATGTGTGTTTTCACTTTACATTCTGAGGCGCTGTGGCTTCGGCTTCTTTTGGCCAATTTGCATGATTGACATCTCTTTTGAATTGTTTCAGCCAAATGAATCACAGCAATGTGGCATTGTTCATGTCAGTTCCACTAATTAGAAATTACAAGGTGAAAAATACACATCACCCTAAATTACAACACTTGCCCTGTAACAATCAAATGTCTGTAACTGGGCAGAAAATGGTGATTTTTAACGGAAACGTCTCTGAGGCATTGTGGAAGATGAAGTAAGGAAGGAAACATTCTGTAGAGCCAAATGGATGTTTACACATTGGAAATAACGAGCACGGTAAGCCCGATTTTCATGTTATTGATTGTCGATTATCAAAAATATTATGATCTTCTTTTGTGGCTGGTTTGGTGAATTTTTGTCACATTGTGATGAAACTTGCAAACCATCCTATCTTTGTAAATATGAACTACAAGTATACTTTGATAGGTAAAGTTAAGTGGTAAACAATCCTACTTAAATTTATGCTGGAATTATTGTGTGAATTAATGTGCATAAATTATGTATGATGGGATGGTATGCCGGAACACCGGGACTTTTATTACCAAGTCCATGTTACAGACGATTAAACGGGAACTTTGCCCTCTTGCTCCCAGTACCAGGGGCAATGGAGGGTAAATTTTAAACTGTCTCCTAAACAGCTCACCAGGTGAACCTGTTGACCTTCCTTCATAGAACCATGGTTACTCAGTAACGCCTTGTTTCTTGATAACATACCTGGAGAGAAGTTTTCTTCCTCGGTGAGCTCGGGCAGGCTATAGTGTATCACTTTGTACTTCTGTACCGGCCAAAAAATTCCCTCAGTGACTTTGACCAGAGTCAGCAGATCCATTTTACAGTTTAAGTTATCATTAGAGATGAGGTCTGTTCCTCCCAGCGTCTGGACAAATGCTTTGGCTTCAGCAGCAAACATCTTCTGTGGAAACAAGAATAACATTTCTGTACGTCAGCACAGAAGATTTCCATTTTTTTTTTCTACATTTATGGCACAGGAAGATCTTGAGGAAAGTAGTTTCTAGTTATTTGGCAGGTTTAGATGCATCAGTCAAAGCAGATGACTCAGTTAAAATATAATCAACAAATAAGAATTAACAGGGAAACTGAGATTAAAACACTCAGCGGGTGTCTGTATGGTTGGTGCAGATTTTCATACCAGGTGCCCTCCCTGATGCATTGCTACGAATTATATGTCATAACAAATGCACAAGCAAAAAGATAATCCAAGCAAATAATTTCATTTCGCTGGCGCAATTACATTTCTCTACAGTTTCACGCTCTCTGCATTTGGAGAGAAATCCTGCTCGCACGACTACATTTACTTTTAACAGTTTGGAGGCAGAACCTAAGGCAGGACGGGGTCACTTTGATGGACACCAGATTACTCAGCTCCCTGTGGGTTCAGGCTCCACTGTAATATTTCATCCAGATAATGTTTGGGTCCTCTGAACAGACAGACTGTGGAGTGGACTGGAGAGCAGGATGTGACAGGCTGTCATTTGGTAAGTAGCTCATTGGTCTGAACTAGTGTCTGATAAACAGCTGTTGCATCATGCTTTGGAAATCTAAAGGCTCCTATTACTACATTACACACAGTGATTGTAGCTGCTGTGTGACAGGTGTGCTAAGTTGTAATGCTTTGTGGTTATATCTGTAGTTACCTAAATCCTTTACTTATATAAAAGTAATAATACTATATTTATGTACATTCTGTAAAAGTACATTTTACTTAAGTAAGTACAAATATTATTCATGAAAATAATTCAATTATATATCATCGTTGAGTAGTTAAAGTGTACAACACAGCTGGAGCTAATTCACTGAAGCTAAACCACACAACAATTCATTAGCTGATTTATATTTTATATTAATCTCATTCTGATTAGACTTCATAATGGAATATGTGCATGAATAAATACAATAAAATAAATAAAAACTCAGTATGAAAGCCTCTGTGCTACACACCAGTCTTGAGGATTTTGTGACTTTTTGAAAGTAAGTTTGCCAGGTTAATACCTCCTCAAAAGTCCTCCTCAAAGTCAAGTGAGAGTTTAATGCAGCGCTGCCTGAACACAACCGACACTCAAAAGTCTCTGAATCTTTCTGAGGTTATAACAAAAAGATGATGTCATAACAATCCGTAGTTTTGTCATTCAGAGCGAATTTGCTCACACAGAGCTGATCGCCTGCACGTCTTTACTTCTGAACCACTCAGCTTCTTCAAGATGCTCCTTTTACCCCGATCATCTCACAAGTTAAAGTCATCAGTATGCAGATTTTCCACCGCCTTGTTTTAGCCCACAGTGGTATCACTGTCAGAGGCAATGAGTCTGGGAATAAATGTATTTGTGTTTGTTTTTTTAATATGGCTTTACATGTATTGACTCCTGCAGTAAAAAATCAGTAATGATCTCACTGATGGCATTGCTGGAAGCTAAATGACATCATGCTGAACTGTGACACAGCAACATCTGCTTGCTTTTCCTTAGTGTTTCTACATGTGCATGTTAATACAGGGGTGCACTTACAAACTGCTCTAAACAGGATCTTCATCACTTCTCATCTGAGCAGAAATAAGATATTTTTCACATTTGATGCTCTCTTTGTGGGATTATCCAGTAACATGTTATAAAGGTTATGGCATTTACTTTGTTAGTAATACAAATGAATATGATGACAAGAATTGAGATACTGAGATTTTATAAATAATAAAATCTGCTCCAACTTCATCACCTGCAGAATCAATGTTATGCAGAGCTGATGCATGTAAAACCAAATATGATGTTCAATACACTCAAATATGCTTTACCTACTGTTTGATTACTATTTAAATGCGTGCATACATGCAGATGGATCTGATATAATTTTGAACTGTTCATCAGGCTGTAAGCATGTAAAACTTTTTCATGCCTGTGTCCTGACAGCAAAGTTAACGTGAAACATGAATCTTAAAGAGTTTCTTACCTCCGGCAGATTTTCACACCCAACGGCTAAACCAGTTCAGACAATGAATCACTGCACAGTCACACGTGTCAGGGTCAGGTCAATGCAGAGTGCAACAGCTGGAGGTCCCACAAAGCAGCAGGAAGCTTCTTCTAAAAAGAAAATTTAGTTTAAAGTCTGCGTTTAACAGATTTAAAACCAGAGAGGAAAACA
Source organism: Rhamphochromis longiceps (assembly GCF_057381845.1). Lineage (NCBI taxonomy): Eukaryota > Metazoa > Chordata > Actinopteri > Cichliformes > Cichlidae > Rhamphochromis > Rhamphochromis longiceps. The sequence goes on from NC_140563.1 coordinate 30,256,226, forward strand.
ACACAAAGCCTGTGTTTGAGTCTCTCAGCTGAAAATATGCTGCAGTGTCTGTGAAGAGCAGCAGGGCGTGTGCTGAAGACGGTAAACACGCTGCAACAGAAAAACCTGTTGGCTCATTTTACAGCGAGAAAAACTTCACAGAAAACCTGTAGGAACCTGTGAGACTGCTTTTTTTAAACTCTCTCTTTATAAACAATAGATTCTTCAGTAAAACTGTCACTGACTGCTGATTACTCTGGTAATCTCTGTCCAAACATTGAAGGACATGACTGTGCATGCAGCAGCTTGTAAGTTCTGCTGAACTGTGACACAGCAACACAATGTTTTTGTTTTGTTTCTTCAGAAAAGTGAAAAAAGAATGCATTTAAGTTGGGCAAATCTACATGCTGTGCTCTCACTTGCTTATATACTGAAGTTTTACTTCAAAATCACTTGAGGAAAATCCTGAGGTGTACGGTGAAAATGAGACTCCCACTCATCAATTTTAACAGCAGCGTTTTAACTTTCGTTAGCATCTGAACCTGTTGTGTCGACCTTACAGCAGCGCTGAGTCTCCTGTTACATGTTACATGTCTTCAACCCTGATTATAAGAAATATTAGCATAGTATATTTTTTTCAGATGTGTAGATTAAATCCTGTTTCAAATTGATTTCAACTTTCTTCAGAATTGCAGATGCAGCATTTTTCCTCATGATGGCGCCGGTAAGTCTCCTCTCACATCTCTGGAAACTCCAACAAGCCACAAGAAGTAAATGTTTTAAAATGTGAGTAATAATGAGAAACCCTAAAGCAGAACTGAAACTCCGTTTGATAAATTAAATCTTTCATTAAAGGTTGCTTGGACTGAAATGTTTTTTTGATGGTTGAAAAATAAATAACTGTAACGTTTTCCAGATGGAGATCTGCAGGATGAAACCATAAACACAGAAAGTCCTCTTAAAAAGGGCATAAGGTTCTGTTAGAGATTCTTTTATCAAGCACTCAGATGTAATGAAATAACACTCAGACACTTCAGCAGTTTAACGTGCACGGGTGAGAGACTCAGGGGGAGACTCACACACCGTGGAGCAGCTCGCTGCCTTTATTTATACACAACAGGAAGCATACAAAAAAGGAAATATCATGCTTATCTTGTCAAGCAAGCAGGTGTGATTTCTCAAGAACTTTGTATTCTCTACAAGGTTGTTTCTTACTCTTGGGTGGCGGTTTCCTGCTGCTGACAATTAATGTGAAGGCAAACAGTTTCCGTTATAGAGTAGAGAGCCAGCAATTAAAATATGCAGCTGGTTGAGTACAAGACAGAAATATAAACACTCTTAGCTGATTATTATATGAATAATAAAACCTTTAAAAACAAAAATACTCTTGACAGGTTCAGTCCAGACTCTGACCCTACAGTTTCTATCGCCTGTTTGTGAGGACTGTCTCTGGAGCAGAGGGCACAATGTTTAGCCTCCTTCTCTGCATGCTGTCACTTCTTTTTCTTGTCTCTCAAGTACCAAATCTGATATATGATATTTCAAGAGATTAGTTCTATATCAATATTGTAAAAATAACTAACAGTAAACAAGCATGGAAACAGGGTCAGGGGCACAGAGGAGGGAACAGGACAGAACATAAAGGAGTGCAGCAAAAACTAATAAAATATTAAAACCATGAGCCGAACATAAAAGTATGAAGTTTTATTTATTTAAAAATATATATATATTTTATTAGATTATTCTTTTTGTTTTTGATCTTTGACAGATGAAAGTTCAGGAAACAATGGCAGAAACGTTCAAAGATGCAGAACGCTGCTGTGAAAACAGGTTAACAACGATCACAGCAGCTGACATTAAGGGTTTGTTGTGGGCTGCATCAGGCTGAGTCCCTGCACAGCGAGGCACAGAACCTCCAGCAGAACCTCTGGGGGCAGCTCGGGCCGGTCCCAGCCGTCACTCAACTCTTTCAGCTTCTGATCGTTCAAACAGATGAACTCGGCCGCCCAGCGGAGCTCCCCTCCCTCCTGCAGGGGGACGGGCAGGGACTCTGGCAGTGTGGCCCGACCGTCCTTCAGACCATCCACCTGGAGAAGCAGAGAGGGAGCTGTTGTCTGATCAGATTCAAACATGAGGAAGACTCCGCCCACAGGCTGCTGATAGTGGGCGGAGCTGCTGCTGATGTGCTTTTACACGTGTGGGATTTTCTGTTTAGTTTTAGTTTATTCTTCTTCATTACAAAAACATGACAGACGATGCTTTAAGGTGTCAGATTACACATGTTTAGTGTGCTCAGTCTGTAGGATAAGGTGTGATGAGGCTGGCAGCTGTTGAGAGGAGCATGTAGATGAATGCAGATGAATGAGTGAATGAACCCACCAACTGGTTGAGCACTCTCAGAGTGTCTGGACTGCAGCAGGTCAGAAGTGGCGGCACTTCATCTGGCAGAGCTGCACAAACATGAAGAAGAAAGACAAAGTTTGATGACGATGTGACGAACTGAAACGCTTTGCTTCAGATGTGTCAGTAAAACTGTGAGCTGAGCTCTCACACACTCCCAAATCACACCTGAGCAGCTTTATCTCAGCCCCACCACCTCCAGCTCACATACCACACCTGATGTGGAGCATCTACATGTTACTGGATGGGATAAATGTCTCAGAGCAGGTCAGCTGACTTACTGTCCAACGCGCTGACCAACAGGTGAACAGCATCCTTCACAGCAGTGGAGATGTTTGAAATATCGAGAAGGTCCATGAAGGAGGAGGCAGCCTGAGACAAAGTGCCTTCAAATGCTCCATTACTGCAGTGATCCAACTGAGAGAAGCAGAGGATTATTAGTAGTAGTATCAGAGCAGGATGGTGTTTAGTCATGGAGAACATAAAACTACAGTTATGTCCATAAATGTTTGGACAGAGACAACTTTCTTCTAATTTTGGTTCTGTACATTACCACAATGAATTTTAAATGAAAGAACTTAGATGCAGTTGAAGTTCAGACTTTCAGCTTTAAGTCAGTGGGTTGAACAAAAAGATGCATAAAAATGTGAAGAACTAAACCATTTTTAACTCAATCCCTCCATTTCAGAGACTAAGTATTTAGACAAATTAAATAACTGAAAATAAAATGTTCATTTCTAATACTCTAATGCTGACAAACCTTTGCTGGCAATGACAGCCTGAGGTCTTGAACTCATGGACATGCTGTGTTTCCTGCTTTTTGATGCTCTGCCAGGCCTCTACTGCAGCGGCATCCAATTTCTGTTTGTCTGTGGGCCTTTCTGTCTGAAGTTTAGTCTTCAACAAGTGAAATGCTCAGCTGGATTAAGATATGGTGGCTGACCAGGCCATTCAAGAATATTCCACTTGTTTGCTTGAATAAACTCCTGGGTTGCTTTGGGTGTAGGTTTTGGTTCATTGTCAATCTGTATTATTAAAAACCGCCCATTTAATTTGACTGTATTTAGCTGGATTTGAGCAGACAGTATGTCTCTGACCACAGAATTAATTCAGCTTCTTCTGTCCTGTGTCACATCATCATTAAACACTAGTGTCCCAGTGCCCACGGCAGCTATGCATACCCAAACCATCACACTGCCTCCATCGTGTTTTACAGATGTTGTGGTATGCTTTGGATCATGAGCTGTTCCACGCCTTCTGCATGCGTTTTTCTTGTTCAAAGAATACTTTTCCAGGACTGTGTTTGTTTGGTTTTTTTGAGCCTTTCTATTCCTGAGTCTTATGAGTGGCTTGGACCTTGCAGTGAACCATTTGCATTTACTTTCATTCAGTCTTCTCTTTATGGTAGACGGTGTAGTTCAGTTGGTTGGATGTTGTGAGGTTATGACCTCACAGCCCACTGCCCAGTTTCAGTCATTGTGCAAATTTACTGTTTATAAGATTGGGGAAACCTGCAGCCAGCTGAGAGTGAAGAAGTCACTTGGATGAGTGACAAAATGTTTCTTCCACTGAAAACACTTTGTCCAGGTGAACAGAATCCCCTTTTTGGGATTTCCTTACCTGGATGATTGAGCATGCATCAAGACATGAAATGAAGGGGTTTCTCTTCCCCATGGAAATGATTCTGTGATCATCCACCACTGTTGTCTTCTGTGGACCTCCAGGTCCAGGTGCTGAGTTCACGAGTGCTTTCTATCTTTCTCAGGATGTACCAAACTGTAGTTTTTGCCACTCCTGATATTGTAGCAATTGTTTTTTTCTTCTGTTTTTTCAGCTTAAGGATTGCTTGTTGCACCTGCATACAGAGCCGCACCTTGTTTGTTCGCAGCAAAATCGTCAAAATGCAAGCACCACACCTCAAATGATCTCGAGGCTTTTTATCTGCTTAACTGACAATGACATAACAAAGGAATTGCCCACATCTGCACATCAAGTAGCCTTTGAGTCAACTGTCCAATTACTTTTGTAATGTGTATACCCTCAAATGAGTCTACATTTATGTCTGTTATATAACTATAATTGTAACATGTTTCAGTTAATGGGTAAAAGAAAAACTTGTGCCAGTGTCCAAATATATGGCCCTAACTGTACCTGCTGTCTGTAAAGCCCCAAGCCTGTTGTCAGTATTGGTTGTTGGGCCTGTGCATACATGATTGATAACCAGCAGCATCCATGGTTCCGATAGCTGAGAAATATCAGTAAAGAGCTTTTAGAAATATAATTAAGCAGCAATAACTTTAAGCGATCCTTTTAATCAGTTTCTCACGTTGAAGTGTATGGAACGCCAGGACTGCCATAATGAATTAATTAAATACACCATTAAATAATTAATTAAATGTGTCAATAATTAATTAAAATTGGAATTAATTAAATAAATAGTTATGACACATGTAATTAATTAATTATTGACAAATTTAATTAATTATTTATGTATTTCACATTTTTAATTAATTATTGACACATTTAATTAATTATTTAATGATATATTTATTTATTTCATTTTGGCAGTCCTGACGCCTGGCTCTCATCTTGAAATAATTTTATCTGTCAGCCTCACCCATCAAACTCAGGGGGCGGGGTTAACGCTGATCGAGTCAAAACCATTGCTTTGGCCTGCTGGCCATTGTTTCTAGCACACAACAACCGGCATGTGGAAGCTAACAGAACTGAACTTTGAAAAACCCTGTTTGTGTGTCACCAAATACCGTTTTAATATTTTTTTAGCCGAGAATGTAGTGGTTTAATCTTCATGTGTCTGGTCGGTTTGTCAAGATACAGCCTCTTTGCAAAAGTGCTTCGATGATTTCGGAGATGTCTGCCCAGTCTCACGGCAAAGCGTGGGATAGACCCGCTCGCCTCGCAAGCAATCCCACCGACAAAGCGCAGGCCCCGGTACACAGCTGTAGTAACCCCCGCTGACTTCTTCGGTGTTTTATTTCCTGATGTTCTTATGTGTCCTACGTGTTTCAGTCGCCAATTCTGAATTCTAACTAACATTAAAAACATGTTTAAGGAGGAGAGAGAGCAAATAAATCTGTTTAACATCTGATCTTTGGGTTTTTGTTCAGTAATCAGTGTGACCTGTGTATAAACGCATAAAACAGATAACGTTGGTGTTTCCGTCATGTAGTAACTGCTGGCTTTAACTGTACAAAGGTTGTTCGACACTATGAAACACATACAGACTTCATGATGTTCGGCTAATATTCTTATTGTGAATATTAATCATGAGGGTAAACGGCCCTGTACACCACGGAGCGAGGTCAGCATATCCACGATATCCTCAGCTCCATGAGTTAACACAGAGTTTCCCAGCTGACTATCTAACTGCCAACTATTCCAGAGACATGAAAATATACAGCATAAAGAAAAGTGTAAGAGACTCAGCAGCAGATTAGAATAACAGTTATACATTTAATAAATCACCAAATGAATCCAAGAAACGAGCAAACCTGTTCCGACAATTTGAGTTTGTATTCCCTCAGCTGCAGACTCGCTGCTGTTTAAATGTTTGAAAAGGAAGATTAGATAAGAACAAACGTCAAACATAGACTCAGTCTGCCTTCACATTTGATATGAGGCCAGCACGTATAGTGGCTGTGTCCTGTTTTAAGATCATACATGTAAAATTGTTGTCTGACCTCCGTCGATCCAGCCGCTCAGAGTCCGTGGTTACCATGGTTACTGCATAAGCAGCTATAATATTAACAGCTGGCACTGAGGAAACCTCCCGGCAGCATGGGTGTTTATGTTTTTCATTGCAAAAGAACTGTCTGAATGGTTAACTGAAGTTAACTTGGATAAATTATAGTTAAGGAGTATCACAGATAACGCCTACGTGAGCTGTGTGACTGTTCACCACTACACTGAAATCAGCAGGCTATTACTGAAATACACGTGCTATATCATAAACTATGATATAAATAGGGAGGTCCTATTAACATGTTTAGTTTTAAAGGACACCTTCCTGCCTTTAGTCTCCTTCATGAGCAGTATTAGTTTTCTTCTAACATCCAGAAGTCTGCACGATGTGTTTCATAGTTTGTAACAAGCCTTTGACAGGTAAACATAACATGACCGAAAAAGCAAAAAAATGGTTCATTTATGTTTGATGTGTGTTTATTCCTCCCTAAATATCGTCGGTGAAGTTCGCCATGCACGTCAGATTTTCCTGCGCATTTTTATACCTCTGCCAACAGAGAGAAAAAAAAAATCACATTCTAACAGACAGCTGGTGCTTAGAATACAGTTGAATAACTATTAAAAAACAGATGATATAATATTTCTGTCCAGGTTGCAGACTTCATGATGAACATGCTGTTGCAAACTCTGCTCCTCTCGGTGGAAATGCGCCTTCTCTTTCCTCTTTGTATAAAAACATTTTAAAAGTCAGTTTAATCTCAAAATTCACAGTTAAATCCAAAACACACCAGATAAAGAAAAGCGAATAGTTCAGTCTCACACATGTGCCAGTGAACCATTAAACGTCTGTGAAACTATGCAGTTATGAAACGTAACTTTAACCTCAGCCAAACCGATTTGCTCAGTTGTAAATAAAACAGCGAAGTAAACGTGACCCGACAGACAGAACCTGAGTGAATGAAGTCCAGCGTTTAACCACTGAGAGCTAAAACTCAGCTGAGGTTTCAAAGCTGTGTGCCGGTGATTGGACATCAGCCGCTGATGAAGCTGGTTCGCCTATAAAGTGCTCTGTAAGGAAACAAGCTCCAGCAGCTCTGCGCTCGGGGAAAACACTATATTTACTTATCTTGTGCAGAAAAATGCACTGACATTGCGTTATATCGAGCACCGGCTGCCCAGTTAAACTGTGACTATCACCAGGTAACGTAGGCGTGTTTCTTGAATTAGCAGCAGGTGTTAAACAGCTGACAGATGAGGAGGAGGATGCATGCAGGTAAACTGAGAGTCTGTTGAGCTGATCGCTGGTTTCATGAGAAAAATGTCAGCTCGTTCTTTATGTTACAGAAGCACAGAGACACAAGGTGAAAATGAGAATCTGTGAATGCAACATGTGGAACACGGAGAGTGGAATATGTAAACAAACCGGTTAACGTAACCCCCTCGGTGCACTCTAGCAGAGCTAGTGAAATCTCTGAAAACATCTGAGCACTTTTGCAAACATGTTCTATGTTGACAACCTGACCAGACATACGTCGCGACATTCGCAGCTAAAACACTGTTAAAAGTGTAGCTGGTGACAGAAAAACGGGGTATTTTAAAACTACACCACCACCATTGCTGCTTGTGATTTGATCTGCATTCTGGGATAACTGGCTGCCCCAAGTCTACACAAGCAATCGATTATCTAGGATCGACCTGTTTTGACTTACTTTGCACGGCAACCAATCAAATGTTAGAGAAGCTGCATGGGCAGCGTTAACCCCGCCCCCTGAGTTTGATGGGTGAGGCTGACAGATAAAATTATTTCATGATGAGAGCCAGGCGCCAGGACTGCCAAAATGAAATAAATAAATATATCATTAAATAATTAATTAAATGTGTCAATAATTAATTAATTAAATGTGTCAATAATTAATTAATTACATGTATCATAACTATTTATTTAATTAATTAATTCCAATTTTAATTAATTATTGACACATTTAATTAATTATTTAATGGTGTATTTAATTAATTCATTATGGCAGTCCTGGCGTTCCATAGAAGTGGAGCAATTTTGCTTCACTCTTCTTAGTGCACTGAGGTTTGTGAGGATTTATTTATGCACAGGATTCTTAAGATCCTGCCACTCTTACAGTTTTCAGAGATGTGCTGATGTGCTCTGATCATTGACCTAGTTTTGATCTAAGCTTTGGCTGTGGGACAGATGGCCTCACATTTGAATCTTGAATACTCTGGTTATGGAGCAGTTTACAGTTTACTCTGTTCAGCTGCTTAGACATCTCAGCTGTGTTCTTGGAGTCTTGGAGTTTGTTCAGAAACAACTTTGCAAACCTAAGCTGAGCTTTTCCGTTCTTTTTAGAAAGAAGAGGCTTTCTTCAGGCAACCCTTCTGAACAAACCCCACATGTTCATTCTTTTTCTAATTTTGCTGTCATGAACTTAATCATTTAACCTAAGGCCTGTGGAGTCTGAGATGTAGCTCTTGGGTTTGTTGCAGTTTATCTGAGGTTACATGGTCTGACCTGGGATGTCCACTGGTGGGGTAACTGTAGCACTGTGTTAACACACCTGAATGCACCAGATCAGCAAACTGCCAAAACATTTGCTTTTATACAGGCACTCTCCTTTGCTGATAATCCGCTAGACTGATGCTTGTTTATTCTTGTGGAACCTCCATTCTCACGTGACTGCCTGTTTAACCATCTCTTCACTTTTTGTTCCTTGCAGTAACTGATGAAGCATCAGTTGAAGAATTAAGATCAGTGGGAGATGAAACCTCATGATGAGCACAAAGAAGCTTCAGATGTTGTAAACATTCTTCTTACTGTTTGCTCCAGCAGAGAGAGAGTATCCCCATCCTCAGCAAGCTCGCTGAGCTTCTTCAGTAGATCATGACGGGTCGACTCGGGAAGATCTGCCAGCGGCTGCAGAAAAGCATCCTTCATCTTTAGTTCTGCGGCAAACACAGAAATAGCAGAACTGATACGATCACACTCAATAAATTAAAGCAGAGTTTGTGCTGTAGGTCCCAAACTCCAAAAGCTTCACTCTGATTAATTCAGAACAGGGAAAAGCTCAAACTGTCAGACACACCTTCTTTAATCTGTTGTAGCATCGCACTCTCTATGTCATCGCCAAAGAGTCCATCTGAAAACAGACCTCAAGATTATTAAAAGTGAGAAAGACTTCATGTTGATGTGAACATTAAGACAAACATGGCATCAACTTCAACCACACACAGCAACATACCGAGGGCACCTCGAGTCCAGGGTTCACACGAGATCTCTAAATGAGAGCAAAGGACAGAAATTATACTCAGTAACACACACAAACACACACACATGCAATCAACACAGTGTTGTGCTCTTACTTAGCTTCTCATCCTCTATCTTTATCTCCACCAGGCCGTAAGCAAAGGTGGATTTTTCTGGAACAGTGAAGCTTGTCTTCTCTTTTCTGTGGCCCTAAAAACATTTATTTTTTGTTAAATTACACATAACTGCACAATCAATACACAAGCATAGAAGAAACACTATCATTGTTCTCCATTTGCCACACAATTTAGATGATCTTCAGTCCATTTCCAAGAGTTTTGGAGACCTTTGGTCTGAAGTTGCTGAGGTGAAGGGATCAGGTTTACAACAGACTGCTTGAATTCTTCCAAACATTTTAAAGAGCTGCTGCAGCGTGAACACCCAAATTCTAAAGCTGCTGCCCTCTTGTTGTTGGAACTGACAGCAGCCTTTGACGTGGTCGACCATGATATCCTGCAATCACAGCTGGAATCATATGATGGCCTAATAGCGTTTGCTCTTCAGTAGTTTTGGTCCTTATCTGGAAGGACTTTTTATGTCAACATGGGCCATCACAGCTCCAAAATAGCCCCCCTTAATTATGGTGCACCTCAAAGCTCTAGTTTGGGTCCTGCCTTGTTTGCACTGCATATGTTGCCACTGGGATCCGTTTTCTCACAGTTCAACCTTTCTTCACTTTCTTCTTTTTTCACTATTTTGGAGATGACTTTGAGATCTATCTGCCTTTAAAAGCAGGGACAGGCCCACTTCAGTTATTATTATGTTGCCTTGATAGTGTTAAACAGTGGATGTCTTTAATTTTTTATTTATTTTTTTTATTAAATGAAAACAAAACAGAAGCTGTCATTTTTGGTAGCTTCATTAAGCCCATTGACAGCAGTCCAGGCCCCTTATCCTCCTATTGTAAGACAGTGGTTAAAAACCTCGGTGTGTACCTTGATGGTTGCTTTAAACTGTGTAGGCAGGTGAGTTCAGTAGTCCAATCCAGCTTTTTTCATTTAAGACAGCTAGCCAAGGTTAAGCCGTACCTTCCAGCTAATGTCTTTGAACGTGTTATTCATCTCTTCATTACTTACAGACTGGACTACTGCAATTCTTTGTACTTTGGTTTGGACCAGGCCTCTCTTTATCGTCTCCAGTTGGTCTGAAATGCAGCTGCTCGTCTGCTAACTGGCACTAAACAGAAGAAGCATATTATCCTGGGTGTGGCCTCTCTACATTGGCTCCCTGTTCCTTACAGGATCCAATTTAAATTTTTACTTTTTGTTTTTAAATCATTTAACGGCCAAGCGCCTTCTTACCTATTTGACCACCTTTATATTTATGCTCCAGAAAGAACCATGAGGTCCAAACTAACCTTAACTATTCAACAGACTAAACTTAACTATCGTGGACACAGAGGCTTCTGTGCGGCAGGTCCCAAACTCTGGAATTGCCTTCCTCTTAATATTAGATCTGCACAAACATTCAAACATTTTAAATCGTTACTAAAGACACACACTTAAGTCTGGCTATTAACACACTCTGACCTAAACATTTTTGGTTTTAACAGCCTTAGTTGTTGCTGTTGTTTTAGTTTTTTTAATTGCTTTTCTATAGTTTACTGCATCACTGCATTTTATTTATTTTAGTGGCATTTTACATTGTTAAGCACTTTGTGCAGCATGGACTGTTTGGAAATGTGCTATATAAATAAACTTGACCTTGACCTTAAATGTTACACACAGCTCCATCAGATGATGTCTACAATGGTTCTTGCTGCAGAGCATCTGTTTATGTGCCACTCTCCGGTAAATAATCACGTCACTCTAATAAAATGACCTGGCTACACCACGGGTCAGGCCTGGTGCCAGGGTTTACAGTGCTGGGTATTCTGCCTGCTTGTTAGCATTGCAGTGTAGGAACCAGGAAACCGTGGAAACCGTGCTCTGTGGCAAATGCTGTTTTCTAAATAGTAATTTGGGAATTATGCTCTTCATAGTTGTTGAATTTTTACACAATACTTATTTTTATGACTTTAACCAGTCTGCTACTCAGGAGTTTATTTTTGGGGGGTTATACAGGAACTTGTTTCTTCCTCAAATGTGGCCTTGAAATAGGCCTGCCAGGGACGTTTATGACCACAAATAGCCTTTGAGTTCCTGAAGTGGAACAAAGTTAGTGGAGTCCTGCGGAAGTGGATTGGATTCCCAGAGTCCTGATGTCCGCAGAATCAGTTTTGATTAAACAATGAGGCAGAAGTTACCAACAGTCTAAATCTGCCGGAGAACTGTGGCAAATTTTCAAAATGCTGAAGAACCGACCATTCACGTAACTTACAAACAGAGGAACTGAATACGTAAAGAATTCCTGATTCAAATTCATTAACTCGATCACTTTAATCACTACAGACAAATCATGCTGCACCTGCACTCTGGACAGTTTGTTCTTCACAAACAAGTAATCAATTCATTACCAATACAGCTCAAACATGAGTTACTGAAAACAAAGCTGAGCCCAGAATGTCTTCATCCTTTGGAGATTCACTCACCTTTGCAAACAGACTCAGTATCTTTATGCAGGAGGCTAACAAGGACCCATCCCTCGTGCACTTTCTAATAAGTGTGACAGGAGAAGAGTTGTAAATTGTCTGGTGAACAAAAGCCAGTTTATCCTTCGTTTTCAGTGCCAGCAGGTTCACTTTGTCTGTTTTTATGGTCCTGGAAACAGGAAGCAGCAGCAGAGAGTAAAAAGGTTAGTGCATGTTTGGAAAACAACGATCGCTGAGCAGAGACAGAGCCCTACCCGTCACTGAGCGCGCTCCTCAGGGCTTTAAGGTCGACTTTCTTCGACATCATGTTGACGGGCTGAACTAGTCCATCCATACTGTCAGCGCCTGCATTCACTTCAGCTTCATACACACCAATGTCTTTTCCACCTAACCCTCCTCTCCCGCTCGTCTTTGTTGAAGTCATGAAATTACTCACAAAGGGCTCATCTGTGCACTCTGGAGGGAGAAAGGAGCATCACTTACACATGATACAGTCGTTCTATATATTATGAGGTCAATGTACCACAACACACAGGTCAGCTTAATGAGGGGGAGTTATTTAGGAGACAGAGGCACACCCACCGCCACCTCTGGTATAACTGGAGCATAAAGACACACACTCCCAGCTGATTCTCCCTTCTGTGGATTAAGGAATGTATTAGTTCACTGTGACACTGGTGAGCCTGTTTGCCTTGCAGGTCACAACCCATCATCCTCTGTCTTACTTTATCACCCTTCCTTTCTTTCTGGCAAAAGTATGGACGATGAGGGGCAGAGATGAATAAGATAGATTCTGTGAATTAAGGTCAGCATGTGAACTACAGTATTATATCATCATCACCAGGCCAATGGGACTCAGTCATAAAAAAAAGGTGTATTTATATTGTGTGACACAAAATATGTGTGTGTTTATGCATCTGAATACACACCTGGGCTGAAGTCTTCCACCTCCATGAGCTCGGGCAGACTGAGTTGCATTATCTTGTACTTTTGCATTGGCCAGAATTTTCCTCTGCTGACTTTGACCAGAGTCAGCAGATCTACTTTCTTGATTAGGCTCTCATTATAGATGAGCTCTTTATCTCCCACCTTGTCAATCAGTTTTTTGGCCTCAGCTGCAAACATCTTCTGTGGAGACAATAAAACAAACACAGCTGTTTTCAATTCACTGCATGGATTTCTTAATGGTTAATTTGCAGATTTATCCAAATGCTGCAAAAATGATCAACTTTTCCTGCGTCCAGGAAAAGATAGGACGCTGTCTAAGATGCAAATCTAAAAGAATGCAGCCATTTGCAAATCCTTATAACCCAATATTTAATATAAAAGAGTAAAAATAAAGCTATGTTTCTCTGATCGTTACCAAAACATTGCAGTATGGAGCCACTCAAAATGCTAAAAGTTCAACATATTAAACACTGAAACTGAGAAATGTTGTGTCTGTGAAAGGTATCTGATTACAGCACGTCACTCAAAACCATCTGAAAAACAGACACGATTTATAACCATTTAAATATTTCTATTTGTGTCTCTCAAACTTTTAGTGTTCCCGTTCTCTATGACAGTTGTTCTAAAATGTTCCAATTCTTTCGACCATTTCATACAAATAGGAGTTAACCTCCAGTGAACTGTTTTCATCAGCATCAGTATTTTCCTAATCGCCTATTTTATTTATCCACAGTTCACTAAAAACATCAGAATGTTGTGATAGGAAGTTGAAATTATAATCAAATCTAAGTAAATTTATTAACAGGTTCAGTAAGCAAACTCATTAGTCCTGTTTTATACTCTTTACATTGACTCCCAGAAGAGATACCAAGCACTCCACGGCCAGGCTTCAGCCTTATTGAACACTCTGCTGCTCACAGACTCATCGTACCAGATGGAAGCTGGAGGAGAACGCAGCCTTTCAGTCTGTGGCTCCAAGACTGAAACATTTTTGTTTAGTCAGGTTTTTCTGATGTTCACTCTATTCTGCGGCTCAACTTGTTTTTCTATAATATATTATTTTACTCTATTTTGTTGTACAGTGCTTTTTCTGTGTGTTCTAAACAGGGGCGGAGCGTGGGGGTGGCTTACTGGGCTTAAGCCCGGGTCTTTTTGTCAGAAGCCCGGGGTCTTTTGGAGTGTAATTTTTCATAGTTAGATGCCTGGCTGACAACTGTATAAAACAAAAAGTGCAAGCAATATTCGAAGCACATAGTGCACACTGTGGGAATTTACGACTGTGCGTGAATCCCCCCTGATATTGGTATGATCCGAGCTCAGGCACTAAGCGACTGAGCGAGAGGGCGGGGCAGCTGCTGCCTGTGAGTGCGCTGTTGGAGAAACGGAGCCAGCCATACTAGGAGAGCTTAAGTTTGACCAGGGCCCTATTTCAGGAAGCCGGTTTAGTGCAAACTCTGAGTAAGTATACCCTGAGTTAACGAAAACTCTGGGTTTTCGGTTTCACAAAGCGAGTTTAGATTAATACTGAGTGAGTTACTATGACGACACACTCCGTGAAGCTAACCTGCCCCCTAGCAGGTTTACTTCAACTAACCCTGACTTTCTCCGCCTCTTTGTCGGAAACCTGACTGTAGGAAGTGTCAGACATGGCGTGTCCCTTCCTTGAAGAGCCAGTAGATGTTGAAGCCCAAATTCTCCGCAGAGCTCTCCGCCGGGAGAGAGTGATTAGAGCGCGTTTGGACATTTTATCATTTCCTGATGATTTCCTGTGTGAACGTTACCGTTTTTCAGCACAATCTATAATTTATTTGAATAACATCCTCAGGCCTAATATTGCTCATGTGACACATCGCGGACATCCTCTCAGTTCTGTACATATTATTCGTATTGCACTTCGGTTTTTTGCAAACGGGAGCTTTCTGTATAATATTGGTGACGCTGAGCACGTTTCCAAGGCTACCGTCTGTCGGGCAGTCAGGAATGTTACAGTTGCACTGAAACGTCTCCTGCACTCGTTTGTGGTGTTCCCCGGTCATAGACCCACAAGATTTATCAAAGAGGGATGCCACAAAATTGCAGGTATCAGGATGAACAAAACTTAATTCATGATGTGGTGATACTTGAACTACTACTTAAATTTTACATTTATTCTCACGGTTCCCAGGCGTGATTGGCTGTAGAGATGGCACTCACATTCCAATCATTGCTCCTTCAGTAAATGAAGGAGACTATGTGAACAGGAAGTCTTTCCACAGCATTAATGTGCAGGTACATAGTTTCCTGTAGCATTTCAAACTAACAAATTATTTCATTATAGTGATGGATGCTAATTTGTGTTCTCTGCACTGTGAAGATCATATGTGATGCTGCCAACATTATCACCAATGTGGAAGCCAAGTGGCCAGCCTCTGTGAGTGGTGGTGGTGGAGGACCCCCACCTGTTTTTCAGGCCTCCGCTTTTTTTCTGTTGGCTATAACGGGTCACATTTGAGCATACAGAGTAAGCAAATATGTACTTGTAATGTGCTCAGATAATTTCAATAAGTGCTTACAGAGGGGAAATTAATGTAGCCTCTAACTGCAATTGATTTATATAGGACAAACAGACCAAGCACTATGGCTCATAATACAATTACACCTCACCTGTTTGGACTATATTTTTATATTTCATTTTTACTTGCTGCCAGGAACGTTTGGGGCCTGTTGGGTTGCACCTGCGCTCACATCACTTCACAAAATAAAATGTATAAAATATAAAATAAAATAAAATATAATATAATAACGTGTTAAATGGGTGGAAATCCCTAGATCAATGTTTAAATTAACACTCACGCATTGACTCTGTCGGCTATGTTTTGCCATGCATGCTCCCTTTCTTTTGCAGCTGAGGCTGTGTTACTTTTTTCCCGTGGAATTTGCATGTTATCGGCATATGCTGCCATCAGAATTTCGGCCTCAAGCGCTGTAAAATACATTGATCGCGCCTTCTTTCCCTCCGTCTCCATGGTGACTCGCTTAATCTGTGCTCCACTAATCAGGGCTTTATGTATCCTCGTGCGCACGCGTAACTTGGGGTTAAAGCAACTCCGCGTTGATTGAACTAATTGTTATCAGCCTTTCTGAAACCGAATATTCCAAGTTGGACAGTTCGGGGTTACTCAACCCTGAGTATCGTTTTTAACTCTGAGTTTTCTAAACCGGCTTCCTGAAATAGGGCCCAGGTCTATGATGATTTTTAGTGCTACTATCATCTAGTTCTGATTCTGGTTCTGTCTTGGTTAAATCCTAAGTAGTGATGAGTTTGAACTGTTGTAGTCCTGTTTTAATTCCGGATCAGTTCTGGGTCTGGTTGAATTGGGGTTTAGTCCTCGTGTCTTGATACAGCCCCGACTTTGTTCTGCCTTGCTGCTTAATTAAAAAACTAGTTTAAGGTGTCCTGCATGTGTGATATATATTTTTCCCTATATGAAGTCATTCTTTTTTTAACAAAACTCAAAACAGAGCCTATTAATCTTTCAGTCATTTCTGACCCCCCCCCCCCAAAAAAATAAAAAATAAAAAATAAAAATCCCACATGCATACTACCCTTTAGGGCTAAGCCCCGGGTGTTTCTAATGTCTGGCTCCGCCCCTGGTTCTAAAAAGACTACTTTCTTAAAAATAGAAATGTATGGTGCTGCATCGATTCCTACAAACACTGAACCCTCTCATTCTCTTCAGCGATGACCTCATGGTGGTGTGATCTGAAGGTTTTCTGTAGTTATTACTAAATTATTTCAATTCTAAATAATTTCTCATCTTATTCAGATATGTACAGTCTGCTCTGAGCAGAGACTTTGTCACTTAATCTGCACATACAAGTGTTTCCTATGCAGATGTCACACAAATATCTTCATTATCTCATGTTTAATCTTTGGTGAGATATCCGCATTTTTACAGACACAGAGTTTATAATCAGCTGAACTAGTTTTTAACAAAATACAAGTGTCTCAAATGATGTGTTCACTGATCACACAGCAATCAGGAAACCCATTAGCACTACAGACATAAACAAGCTTAAGCTCAACAGGGATGCACACACTGATCCTTCAGTAATAAAGCGCTGTTTCACCTGCACTGCAGGATTACGACTGTAGCTTACAGTGGTGGGCGCAGACACCACTAAAACACCTTGTTGTTTTGGTGTCACTCTGCTGCCTAAAATAACACGAGGTAAGCTGAAACACAGAGCTAGGAAACACTAGTCTTACCGTGCTCGTCCTCAATGCCAATTAAACTGTTGTTTCACTTTCTCTGCAGCTTCAGGAGTATCAGGGTCCTCGACCTACAGGAAATGAGTAGTGTGGTGTTTTTAACCTCAATGCCTGCAGAGTTCAACAGCTGAAAGTTACACTTTTCAAAAACAGCTACCCTCAAAGGCTATAAATTTATTATAAATGACACCTTATTGCACTGATCATATAAAAAGCCATGCTAAGAAATCATATAAAAGCCTTGCTATAATCTGCCTGCAGTGGTTCTTTTATCTGTGGCTCTTATCAGGATAAGAGAAAACAGAAGTTGTCAACTGAATTCGCCTGCCTGTTGTTTATTAACTGCTGATAATCAGCTGCATATCAAAGAAGTGCACGAGTCTTTTAGGAGGAGGATGCATGGCCTTCACTCAGTGGGTTCTTAAAAAAAGGCTGGGTGTGGAAAATTAGTCACAAAGTTCACAGTTTGGGTGTTCGCGTGAAAAAGGGAACCTGAGTGGTTATATGAAAAAAAAAGTTTCTAAATAAACTTTAAAAACAGGAAGTAAAAAAAACCACCAACATAATAGGAAATGCTTGAACACCATTAAACAGTCAGTAACATCCTCTGACTGCACGCTTAACTGCTTATTTCAGAAACGTGGTTTGGGATGTGGCGTCTGATTTCATCATGGATTCTTTGATTAATGAGCTTCCGACTCTTGTTAATGGAGCCGCTCACTAGTATGATGAAGAAAATACTACATTTCAAAGGCCAATTATTAGTATTGTCACTGAATTATTGCATGGTAAATATTTCTGATGATGGACTCATATTGTTTGTCAGCAAACAAATAAGCAACTTAAAACTTTCCTTTGAGGCAAAAAAATAAAGCAAACAAGAAGCTGAGAGCGCAAAGCTCCAGCGGGCAGCATTCACCCTTTAAGGAAACAGTATTCATCTGTTCTCTCTTGTCTTTTTAAACAGACTCTATCAGCGCCTGAATGTAACAAACACAGTTACTGTCTGACTATCGACACCAGGTTACATCAGGATGAACCACATAACATTAACAACATTACACACAAATATCGTGTGGGTGTAGGTGATGGATGATAGGTACTGATTAATAATATTACACTACAGTATATTTCTACCTAAGCAGGAAGCTCATTCTGTTTCTGCTTTCTTTAAACATATATCACATTTAACACATTTTCGAGAAACTTGAAAGAAAGGCGCATGTGCAATGTAAAAGTGAGGTCAGAGGTCAAATGACGTGACATGATGTTTTAAATGTCTATATAATGACAACACACAGCACACTTGTAAGAATCATAGCCTCTAAGTTCAACAGCTTTTTGTCCACTTTTGTGGGGGAAAAAAGCAAATTTTAATCAGAATTCATTAAAATCTCATCGTGTTACAGACAGAATGACGGCACACCCACAAACACTACCAAAAAAAACGTTTAGTCTCTATCAAACATTCATCAAATTAAATGATATGATTTTAATTGGTGTCAGAATTGTGTAGAGTCACTGTGTTATTTTCATTTTTTTAACACCTGCACACATCTAAGTATGAAAAGTAGACTACAGGTAACAGAAGATGTCAGCAGGTCTGAATACAATGCTGCGCCAGGCTGACTGAAAGGAAACATGATGGTGAAAATGAATCAATAAAAGGAAAACATACCAGAAGGCAGGCGATGTCCGAGCTTCAGCTAAACTCGAAGCAAACACAGAAAGAATCGGGCAGAAGCAGACACGTCAGGAGCTGCCATCACACTGGACAGTGTTATCATCCATCTGAGACAGAAAGAAGCACTTATGCAAATCAAGAGGAGGGAGGGAACTCTGAGCCACAGACGTTTGAGTGTTAGTAACATAGTGTTAAAGTTTGACCCGCTTACCTCAGCTCAGCTCTCCTCTCCCATCTTTACATCCCATCACAAGCTGACATCCGCTGTGGATGAAGGTGCAGCGTCATTAGCAGATCAGGGATTTTAACCCAGAGTGAGACTTTATTGTGTTGGGAGACTTTAACAGAGTCAGAATGAAGAAACTTTTTCCAAAATACTATCAGCTATCAGCAGATTTTCCTTTTTCCTACAGGAGGCGGTCAGACAGGACGTTACAAAGTCCTCCCTGTAAGCTGCCAGCTCATGGACTGAGCCGTAAACAGGAAAAAGTGGCTCATGTTATTATCAACGATCACATCCGTCCAGCCCTGCGGCTGCTCTGCTTGTTACCAGGGCTGGACTGGGACAAAAAATTGGCCCGGGCATTTTGACTAGAGACCGGCCCCCCAGGTGTTATAGGAAAAGCCATAAAGCCTTTGAATGAAAACAGACACTGTTGTGACAGTGATGTACAGTCTTGTTGGTATATGTATGATTTCTATACATTTTACGTCAGATAAAAACTTTGGTTGTAATCTTCAGATAATTATTTAATAACAGACATTTTAAATGAGAATAAGAACATATTTCTTTGTGCCCCCCTTTTCCCTGTTAATGCCCTACCTGGCCCCCTGGCAACACTGTGCTAGACCCGCCCCTGCACAGTTACCAGCTGTCAGCTACTTAGAAAAGGATCCTGGTGTTATTTGTCTCTCAGAAACAGTTCATAACTTCCCTTTAACTCATTCATGTCACCTAAAAGGTAAACCTGTTTCTCCATCACAGCTCTGATGATTCAGTAAGGACATCTCCTGGTTTCATCTTCATGTTTCCCTCTCACCACATATTCAAACCGACATCATGACCAGCAGCTTTTACAGCTGTGGCTCCAGCAAACATCAGCTGATACTAGAAAGTAATATTAAATAAATTCTAACAACAGCTGATCAAGCTTAAAAGTGCTGCTGTTGTTTAATGCGCAAATGAGCTGCTGTGGCGATCCCTGAAAGGAGCAGAAAGAAGAAGATTAACTAAATATCAGTGAGCAGTGATTTCTGCTTCTTACTCCCCTTTGTTTCCTCCTCCCTGCCCTGCTGTGCAATTACCTGCTCCACCCTGACACGCTTTACCTGTGTCTGTCTGTGTGCTCTGTGACCTGACCTTACAGAGATGATGTTCTGCTGTCTGTGAAGGTTAGCAGCATTACCGAGCTTCAACCATGGTGACAGCAAACAAAAAGACACCTGACACAGGGACCCTGCTACAGGGACAGTGTCACGGGAACGCCTGCCAGAACAAAGATTTCTGTACCCACCGCAGCAGGAGGTGGACAGTAACTGTTTTATGATGAAGTTTTCCTAAATAAAGGCTTAACGCTGACTTTGATAGAGATGATGTGGTGTATTTAACCTGTTATTTAGCTGACACATGCACTTTGAGGAGCTGACAGCTCTTTGAAGTGCGTGTTTCTGCTTTTTAGAGTTTTGTGTTGGGGTAATAAAAACCAGTAAAAACTTTTTCATATATGTGGGCATGTAAGATTAACATCGCCCTCCATCTTGGGTTAGGGACACAGTTTGGCTTACACAGAATTGTTGCCTGTTTGTGAAGCCGAAGGGAAAATCTCTGAATAGAAAAACTGTGTTAAAGGCCAAAGTGAGTGAAGGAAGCTTCATCTGAAAAATAACACCTTCTCGTTTCTTAACCACGCGTCAGTTTTCCTTTGATGTGTGGTTAAAATGAAGCAACACTGAAGAAAATGGAGGCTTATAAACGTCGACATAGTTGTTCTTTTTTCACATCTGCAACCTCTTAAAGACCTCTTAGCTCTGTGTTTGTTCTTGACAAGAAAGAAAACTGGACTGTGGTTTATTGTAAAAACGTCTTTCAGGCTGAAGTCAGGGCCCTGTTTCAGGAAGCCGGTTTGGAAAACTCAGAGTGAAAAACGACACTCACGGTTGAGTAACCCCGAACTGTCCAACTCGGAATATTCCGTTTCAGAAAGGCTGATAACAATTAGTTCAGTCAACGCGGAGTTGCTTTAACCCCAAGTGAAGCGCGCGGACGAGGATACATAAAGCCCTGATAAGCGGAGCACAGATTAAGCGAGTCACCATGGAGACGGAGGGAAAGAAGGCGCGGTCAATGTATTTCACAGCGCTTGAGGCCGAAATTCTGATGGCAGCATATGCCGATAACATGCAAATTCCGCGGAAAAAAAGTAACACAGCCTCAGCTGCAAAAGCATGCATGGCAAAACATAGCCGACAGAGTCAATGCGTGAGTGTTAATTTAAACATTGATCGAGGGATTTCCACCCATTTAACACGTTATTTTATCATATGTTATTTTATTTGTTATTTTATACATTTTATTTTGTGATGTGATGTGAGCGCAGGTGCAACCCAACAGGCCCCAAACGTGCCTGGCAGCAAGTAAAAATGAAATATAAAAATATAGTCCAAACAGGTAAGGTGTAATTGTATTATGAGCCATAGTGCTTGGTCTGTTTGTCCGATGTAAATCAATTGCAGTTAGAGGCTACATTAATTTTCTTTCTGTAAGCACTTATTGAAATTATCTGAGCACATTACAAGTACATATTTGCTTACTCTGTATGCTCAAATGTGACCCGTTATAGCCAACAGAAAAAAAGCGGAGGCCCGAAAAACAGGTGGGGGTCCTCCACCACCACCACTCACAGAGGCTGAGCAGTTGGCCCTCAGCCAAAACAGTGGGCGCCCTGTGGCCGAAGGCATCTCTGCGGGGACATCCTCTGAGGCAATAACCCCGCAAGACACAAGTGCCTACATAAGGGGTAAATTCAAAATAATACATGATGTGCATACATCCTTTCTTCACAGTCACCTTTGCAGTGCTGCTCATTCATTTGATAAACTCTTTACCATAATGGATTATTTTGTAGTGAAGTTATTTTCCGACTGATTTTGCCTTCCCTCAGTCTTGGTTGTCTTTGAGAGCATAATGACAATGAAGTGTAAGGTGCTTGGTATGTTTGTTAATTGCCATTTGGTCCCTTGTAAGTTATAAGTGACCTGTATAAACCTCATATTCTATCAGTTGATGGTGGTGGTGTACTGCATCTGGTGCAGCCTCCTGTTGAGCCAGACCAACATGCAGTTGTGAGTAATACTCCACAGATTATATGAGTTTACAGTAGAACAGCAATGTTGTTTATTTCTTTACTACAGGAAAATAATGAAGAAACATTGACAGCTGTTACAGAGGAGGAAGCAACAGAGACACTTTATGAGGTTTACATCTTTTAATACTTTGTGTACAGGAAATACAGGCGACCAATAAAGCCAGTTGAACAAAAAATCTGTTTATTCTTCTTTCAACATGTTGAGGTGATGGGTCAAAAGAAATGATTGTGACATATGGTGTCTCTGACTGCACTTCCATCTTGTATGTCCGTGGGAGGGTCAGGATGTTCATGGTTTGGATCACTGCTGATGTTTGGTTCAGAAGGACAGTGTTTTCCTCTAATTGTGGCAATGTTGTGAAGAATCACACATGCCACAATAATGTCACATGCCCTTTCTGGGGTGACCCTGAGTCTTTGCAGGCACTGGAACCGGGCCTTAAGCATTCCGATAGTCATTTCAATTCTGGCTCTTGTCCTGCAATTAGCCAGATTATATCGCTGCTGTGGGCCCGGTTCAGGGTCAGGGTAAGGGGTAAGCAAATAGGGTAAACATGGATACCCCCTATCACCAAGCAAGTAGCCAGTGAACTCTCCTAAGACAGAAGGGTACACTTCAGTTCAAATGTCCCTGAAGCAATTGGTCTTTATATATTTTAAAGTATTCTCAACTCACCATGTCCAAATTTTGTGCTCAGTGTACATTCACGGAATATTTGTGAGTCATGAACAGAGCCTGGCCACTTGGCTTCCACATTTGTGATAATGTTGGCAGCATCACATATGATCTTCACAGTGCAGAGAACACAAATTAGCATCCATTACTATAATGAAATAATTTGTTAGTTTGACATGCTACAGGGAACTATGTACCTGCACATTAATGCTGTGGAAAGACTTCCTGTTCACATAGTCTCCTTCATTTACTGAAGGAGCAATGATTGGAATGTGAGTGCCATCTGTACAGCCAATCACGCCTGGAAACCCTGAAAATAAATGTGCAATTTAAGTAGTAGTCCAAGTATCACCACATCATAAATTAAGTTTTGTTCATCCTGATACCTGCAATTTTGTGGCATCCCTCTTTGATAAATCTTGTGGGTCTGTGACCGGGGAACACCACAGACGAGTACAGGAGACGTTTCAGTGCAACTGTAACATTCCTGACTGCCCGACAGACGGTAGCCTTGGAAACGTGCTCAGCGTCACCAATATTATACAGAAAGCTCCCGTTTGCAAGAAACCGAAGTGCAATACAAATAATATGCAATGAACTGAGAGCATGTCCGCGATGTGTCACATGCGTAATATATGGCCTGAGGATGTTATTCAAATAAATTATAGATTGTGCTGAAAAACGGTAACGTTCGCACAGAAAATCATCAGGAAATGATAAAATGTCCAAACGCGCTCTGATCACTCTCTCCCGGCGGAGAGCTCTGCGGAGAATTTGGGCTTCACGATCTACTGGCTCTTCAAGGAAGTGGCACGCCATGTCCGACACTTCCTACTGTCAGGTTTCCGACAAAGGGGCGGAGACAGTCAGGGTTAGTTGTAGTAAACCTGCTAGGGGGCAGGTTAGCTTCACGGAGTGTGTCGTCATAGTGACTCACTCAGGCTGCAGCTGAACTCGCTTTGTGAAACCGAAAACCCAGAGTTTTCGTTAACTCAGGGTATACTTACTCAGTTTTTCCACTAAACCGGCTTCCTGAAACAGGGCCCAGTTCCTGTAAAGTGAAAGTTTCTTTAAGCTCTGCTCATCTGGCTCAGGTTTTGATTATTGTTTATATGTTTGTGTTTTTGTCTTGCTGTTATTTACTGTTTTACTTCATGAAGTAATGAATTAGTTTCATAGTCGTGCTGCTGCCTTGTTGTTAGATCTTTATCATTTGTGGTTTATAGTTTTCTACTCTCTGTCTGTAATGGGTTTTACGATGAAGAGCCAAGCTAAATAATAAATAGAATGAAACAATAAAATTCTCTTTATACTCTGCGTGTTACTGAGCTTTGACTTCTTCAGACTTTTGTCTTCTTCAATTCAGGTTCTGTCAGAAACCTCAGCTCTGCTTCTGAAGGTCAAGTCTGAGCGTCTGTGAAGGTTCTCAGTCATCCAGGTCATCGCAGTCTAAGGAGCTAGAGGTCTGTCAGTGTCCTCATCTATCTGTGCACTCTGAAATTAACCTGTGATCAGGCTGTGGTTTTGCTACTTTTCTCCTGGTGTTCATTTCCACAGAGTTTAGCTGCTGCATTGACCTGTCAGCGCCCTCTGCTGGACAGAAACAAGCATAGAGGATAGATGTAGACTTAATGCCACACAGGTGAAACTCACTCGTGTTACAGAAGCACAGAGGTCAGCAAGAAAAGGTGAGTTAGAGTTATGTCACGAAAAAAAAGGAAAACGTGTGTGTGTGGGGGGAACTATTTACTATATACAAGTGAAATTTCTAATCTACATAAATGGTTATCAATACCTCTGCCTCCTTTTTACTTCAGACAATCTGATTTGACTTTTCAGAGTAGATTCAAATCTGCAGGGAGGCGCTGTGAAAATTAGACACACAAAAATAAATAAATAAATGAATATTATAAGGCAGTGAGTGTTAATTTCTCCAGTTAGCAGTAGGCAGGGCTTTTCGTGTGAATAGTGGGGGAGAGTAAACATATTTTGCACATGACTTATTTACTGGTAAATGGCCCTCCACGTCTTAGAAGTTGCCTGAAGCGAGGTAGCTGAAGAGTCTCAGCATCTTAACACTGAAGGTGGATTAATGTGGTGCTCAGGTGAAAGGTGGAGCTTCCTTTGGAGGTTTTTCCAGGCACGCCAAACTGGGATGAGTGCCTGGATGCTGTATCTGGTCCGAGGACTCCTCGGGATCTCAGGAGCTCTAATACAGAGAATCATGATGAGTCTTAGGCTACACTGCAGGTCTTAATGCTCAATTCCGATTTTTTGATCAAATCCGATTTTTTTTGTCTGCTTGTTCACACTACAAATAAAATGTGACAGCAAACGTGCTCTAGTGTGACAGGGCTCTAGAGTCCAACCAAATGTTCGAGTAAAAAAAAAGAAAAACAAAAGACTCTGAAAGTCTCCGTGTGGTCAACAGCAGACACACATTGTGCCCCTATCGTGGTCTAAACCAATCAAAGATAGTCAGGGGTGGGACCTCTCTGATTGGCCGTGGTCCAGTTGAAAGTGCAGGCAGATAGAGAGGTGAGTAACTTGAATAAAGCCATATCGATTCATTAAATCCTGAATTGACTTTTAAATATAATGTATTTGGCCAGAAACACCAGAATCTCAGGTTAAAGCTCACAAAACAATTTCAACAAACAGTAAATGAGAGCAGGTAAATGGATTCTGCACAAGGACGTAAACACAGAGCGCGGACCCGACGCATCAGAATTACCTTTCTCTTTCTCGGCTTTCTCACCCGATGGCCGTACACGGACACGCCGTCGGGGCTGAAAGCCGACAGCTCACTGATTGTGGTGCGTCGGGTCCACGCTATACTCTTTTTGGGCTAGCTTCTGAGCAGCAGGTTTTGTCTCTCTCCAACCAAAATTCACTGAACCAGCAGCAAACTACGCTTCACATTTGATAAACATCCTCATGAATTCCTTCTTACTTTTGCATTTTTGTCTGTGAAGGTTCTCAGTCATCCAGGTCATCGTAGTCTAAGGATCTTGAAAAGAAAAGCGTCCAGACGCATTTTTGCTTCCACCACATTATACGCTGCGATAAATGCACTCCCCAAGTGTCCCCTCTCCCCATTGCCTTTTTAGCGGCAGGCAGCAGCAAACAGGTCGTCAGAGGAGGCCGACGTGATGAATAAGTTTAACATTACCCACAATATTATCAAAGAGTGCCAATGCACAAGCACAAGATTGTTAATTAATCATTTATAAATCAATATTGTCTTTATGGACAGCAATTTTCCCCGCAAAAAAGTGCACATGTAAAACTGCGGTGTTAAGCGATGTGGTTAAAAAATTTGGGTGCGCCAGTGCACCAGTGCAACCGTAGCAAAAGGTTAGTCTTGAGCCCTGTGTGAACCCTCAAAGCGGCCGCATGCGCAAAAAGAAGACGTCACACACAACGCGCTGTTTAGGCCCAGAGACAAAACAATATTGTTTGACTGATGGCCCTTAATATAAAGACTTGTTCCAGACTTTACGTTTCCCAATTTTACTTTAAGTTGTAAAGTTATTTTGTTATTTACATATGGCCTAATAATTATCCTTATTGCTGTTTTAGAGACAGCACCTCCATCAGGACAAGCTCTATGTTCGCATCTACACCTGCAGGTGGCAGCATTGCAGCTCTGTGCTGTTTGCAGACCGCTCATGAAGCTGAAGAGGAAGTTGCGGAAAGCAAACGCGTTCCTGTCTCCTGCTGCTCACCGACAGCTGGAAACCTTCCTCACATGCTTGACCTCTGCACGTTTCTTCATGACTGCGCAGGTGAGTCTTTTCTCACCTGTGCGAGTTTTCTGACGTTACACCACGCTGACTGTATCACATTTACCTGTCAGAGAAACAGAAGTTCAGACTAGCTGCAGGAAACAAACATTCAAACAAAACTCAGACATGTGATCGGAAACCGAAGCCGAACCGAAGCCGAACTCCGGCTCATGTCACGATGACGTCATCAGCGGTGTTTAGACTGAAACGCGTATGTTTGGGGTGAAAAATGTTCAGATTTGATGTTTTTCAAACGGACTTTTGGAGGCGAACTAAGGGCGCCATGGCTGATCAGCAGGAAAAGGTTAATCAAACAACGAAAGGTCAAACTTGATCCTCCAAAAGGCTCCTCCCCCTTTCAGCCAGCACACCTGCGGTGGTGTCTGTCCTCCGTGTGTCTGCAGGTCTGCGCTGATGGTGAAATCTGGAGATGAAGGGAGAGGATTAAAAGGATAAAGACACAAAATTAGTTTGAGTATTTTATCAGGTCATGTTGAGGGGAAAAACATATCCGGTAAAAAGTTGTAACATTTGTATTTTTTACGAGTTTTTAGATGGTTTTAAGGAAAACTGTCATTAATATTTAAACCATTTCTAATATTTAAAAACATCTAAGGCATTAAAGTGATTTATTCTCCCATTGTCGGTAGAATAAGAACCATAAGTGTTGGGTATCTGCTGAGCTGAATGAAGAATCTGACCTAAATACCGGTTTGCTAACTTCCAGGAACATGCGTCTCCTGAATACCTCCATGCTCTGTCCTCCCTCCTGCTGCTGAACATACGAGAGTGTAGGAGTCAATATCTGAGGCATGCTCAGATGCGAGCCGCACTGAATGAATAAACACGTCTGTAACAGTTTCGGTAAACAACAAAGGCCTAATGTGATTTTTAACTTTAATTTTCAGGTTCATTTGTGATTAAATGTAATTTTAAAAGACATTCTGCAGGATCAGCACCAGAGCCCCTTTAAAGGGTGGGTTGGATAAGGGGACTTTACTATTATTATTATTGTATTATTTTAAAAAGGGGTCAGCAATCACAGTTTAAAGATTACAGTCCTTTATGATTACTAAACCTGAACTCTGGGTCAAATTTACAGGCTTATTTAAGGATAAACAAGCTACTTTAAACCAGTATGTAAGCAAAAATGTATACACAGTACACCTCAGAGAAATGTAGCCACAGGTGTCTGTGAAGGTTCTCAGTCATCCAGGTCATCGTAGTCAAAGGAGCTTGCAAAGAAAAGCGTCTGGACTTCTTTAAGTTGCTTGAAGACGTTTCACCTCTCATCCGAGAAGCTTCTTCAGTTCTAAGGTCAAATGGTGGAGAGTCCCAGATATAAACCTAGTGGGAGTGACCCCCCCACAGAGGGACAAAAGGACCCCTGATGATCCTCTAATCGCCTGAGCCAAGGTGTGAAACTGGGCGTGGGTCCCAATCAGCCAGGGTTTCGGGCGAGCTCAAGATGGCCCAGGATGTGAGTGGGCGTTCAGGCGTCTGGGGAGGTAACTCAAAACTGGATTATAGATGGCAGAGAGTTGGTGTCGTAAACCCCCGTCTCTGTTCAAAGATGGTCGCTCACAGTGGACATAGATGGCTTCTTTCACTCCTCTTTCAAACCATCTGTCCTCTCTGTCCAAAATGTGAACATTGGCATCCTCGAAAGAGTGTCCTTTATCCTTAAGATGCAGATGGACTGCTGAGTCTTGTCCTGTGGAGGTGGCTCTTCTGTGTTGTGCCATGCGCTTGTGAAGTGGCTGTTTGGTCTCTCCAATGTAGAGGTCTGGGCATTCCTCGCTGCACTGTACAGCATACACCACATTGTTAAGTCTGTGTTTTGGCGTTTTGTCTTTCGGGTGAACCAGTTTTTGCCTGAGCGTGTTGCTGGGTCTGAAATACACTGGAATGTCATGCTTGGAGAAAACTCTCCTGAGTTTCTCTGATACACCGGCTACATAGGGGATGACAATGTTGTTGCGTCTGTCCTTCTTATCCTCCCTCGCTGGTGTCTGGTCTTCTTTTCTGTGCCTCTTTGCTGACTTTAAGAACGCCCATTTAGGATAGCCGCACGTTTTGAGTGCTTCTTTACATGTGTGTGTTCCTTCTTAGAGGGAACATGTTCTGCCCGGTGGTGTAGGGTCCTAATTACTCCAAGTTTGTGTTCCAGAGGGTGATGGGAGTCAAAGAGGAGGTACTGGTCCGTGTGTGTGGGCTTCCGGTAAACTTCGATGTCGAGGTTGCCATTCTGTTCAATGTGCACAGCGCAGTCCAGGAAAGGCAAACAGTTGTCCTTTGTGTCTTCCCTGGTGAACTAGATGTTTTTATCCACAGAGTTAATGTGCGCAGTGAAGGATTCCACTTCTTGTGTCTTGATTTTGACCCAGGTGTCGTCCACATATCTGTACCAGTGGCTGGGTACTCTTCCTTTGAAAGAGCCAAGAGCCTTCCTTTCCACTTCCTCCATGTAAAGGTTGGCTACAATAGGTGACACGGGGGAGCCCATGGCACAGCCATGTTTTTGTCTGTAAAAGCCTTCGTTGTATTTGAAATATGTAGTGGTGAGGCAGAGGTCTAACAGTGTGCAGATCTGATCGGGTGTGAAGTTGGTCCTGTCCTCCAAGGAGCTGTCTTCTTGTAGTCGTTTTCTGACAGTCTCCATGGCCTCCGTGGTGGGTATGCAAGTGAAGAGAGAGACTACATCAAAGGACACCATGGTTTCATCTGGATCCAGGGTAAGTTTCTGGACCTTGTCGGTGAAGTCGGTGGAGTTCTTGATGTGGTGTGGGGTGTTCCCCACGAGAGGAGCAAGGATGGTAGCAAGGTGTTTTGCAATGTTATACGTGGCTGAGTTTATGCTACTGACTATGGGTCTGAGTGGGACAGCTTCCTTGTGGATCTTAGGAAGTCCATAGATGCAGGGTATGGCATCCCCTGGGTAAAGGCGGTGATATGTAAGGCGGTCAATAATTTTGTCCCTTTCAAAGTCTTGAAGGCAAGCTATAACTTTCTTTTTGTAGCTGCTTGTGGGGTCTCGCTTTAGGGCTTCGTAGGTATTGTTGTCACTGAGGAGAGTAGTGATCTTTGTATGGTAATCTGTAGTGTTTAGGACCACGGTGCATCTTCCCTTATCAGCTGGTAAAACAGTGATGTTGTGGTCTTTGCTCAGGGAAGCGACGGCCTTCTTTTCCTGTATTGTGAGGTTGGATGGAGGGACTTTGGCACTGGAGAGCGTGGCTGAGACTTTCATCCTGATTTGCTCTGCTTCTGTCTGTGATAATTTATTAATCCGTATGGCAGATTCTGTGGCTGTGATGAGGTCCACTATGGGCAACTGTTGTGGAGAAATGGCAAAATTGAGTCCTTTGGCTAATACTCTCTTTTCAGGTTCAGTGAGAATCCTGTCTGAAAAGTTCTTAACCCATTTCTCCTGACTGGCATCAGGTGTGTTTTCTTCTCTGGGTTGTGTAGGTTCAGGATGAGGAGTGTGTGTTTTTGAAAGCAAGGTGTGAAATTTCCTGCGTTGTCTTTCTTTTCCTTTAGAGTGTTGGGCCCGCTGAGCCTTGTCCACAAACTTGTAAACCTCTTCTAAGATTGGAGAGGGTAGAAGGGTTTCCAGTTCCTGCAGAGTCTGGCTGATCTTGATCTGGAGGGCATCTATGGTGAAATGGACCTGTCTTATCCTTTCACTTAAAAAGTGATTTTGTGCTCTCTGTAGAATCAAGTCTGCTCTGTATCCCCTGACAGTGGATCCAAGGCGCAGGCTCTTAGAAACAACTCTGCTTTGTCTGCATCTTAGGTTGAAACGGAGATGGTTCCTATGATCCGCTAGTTTCCTTGATTCCCTTTCATACTCCCGCACCAGTTGAAGGGTGTTCCTCCAAAAATGTACGGCAA
Organism: Rhamphochromis longiceps; assembly: GCF_057381845.1. Taxonomy (NCBI): domain Eukaryota; kingdom Metazoa; phylum Chordata; class Actinopteri; order Cichliformes; family Cichlidae; genus Rhamphochromis; species Rhamphochromis longiceps. The sequence goes on from NC_140563.1 coordinate 30,286,763, forward strand.
TATGTCTGTGAAGGTTCTCAGTCATCCAGGTCATCGTAGTCAAAGGAGCTTGCAAAGAAAAGCGTCTGGACTTCTTTAAGTTGTAGCCACAGGTGTAAAGCTGACGTTTAGGGTAGAAAATTCCCAACACGTGTCCATTTGTTTTGCAGTGTTTGAGTTTGTCATGCTTTAAGATGAGCTGCACAGGCTGGAGAACGACCTCTTCAGTTTCAGAGAGACACGACGGGTATTTCCCAGAGTCTGGGCTGCACAGGCCCAGCCACTCTGGCCTCCTCACTCATGCTGGTTACTACAAATTCAACTGAGCTTACACTGCATTAACTCTGTGGGCGTTTAAGTTTTTTCATGACCAAACTGTATGAATTCATGTGATTTACAGTTGAAGGGTATCATTAGAAATCAGCTGAAGGCCACAGTGACTTTTTTGGATGGGCCTTGACCCCCGTTTATGTTTTTATGATGCTTCTTTAGCGAAAGTCTCAGAATTTGTAATAAATCTGGAGAATTGATGAGTTAAGAGGGTATTTAAGGGAACCAAATCACAAAAGTCTCAAAAAATATTTATTTAGTATTTGGGGGATAAAGTATGTAATAAATTCAGAATGACAGTTTTTGGTTAAAAAACAAAAAATAAATAAATATTTACTAAAATGTTAAAAAAACACAAAAAAACTGCCAAAAGTCAGAATTGTGTGGTTCAAAGCTGACTTTGATATCAATATCTTCCATCATCATTATTCATTATCAGCTGTCACGATGAAGAGTAGGAGGAGGAAGTCTTCATCATGTCTCCAAACACAAACAGGAAGCAGTTTGAGTTTTCCCGTGTTAGCAGAAATGTACACGCTGATGATCGGAAAAATATTAGAAATGCTTTGATCCTGAAGCTTTTTGATGTTTAGTCTCCAATAAATAGATTAATGAACAGATTTCCCAAACGTTTAAGTGTTCCTGTTCATGGTTTCCTGGGACGTGTAGCCTCAGTGTTACATCACAGTATCTTTAAGAAAGTCTTCATTTTGAGCTGGCAAATTCCATTTACAGCTTCATGTGATGGAAAAACATCTTTTAATGAAGCTCCTGTTTTATTTATGAAGCACATTTGTGAGCTTCAGATAAATAAATATAACACGAACTCCACACAGGAAACAGGAAGTTTGAAACCCTGAGAATGACTCAGAACTCACTGTTTAACGGTAAATAATCTGATGGATTCATAGTTTTTCTCCTTCAGGTGTGCGTGTTGTACTTCGCGAAAAGCGTTGAGCTGGCAGGTGTGAAGGAAGAGAAGACTGTTGCCGTGCCAACACCAATCAGCAGCCACGACCTTTGGAAGCTGTTGCTACAGCGGCACCCAAGGTAAAAAAAGAAAAAAAAAGCGCACATGAACATACGTGTGAAGACGAGTCAAGGTCTAACAAGTGTTTGTGTGTCCAGACTGTGCGAGCTGCAGGACGGCGTCGTGTTGGCAGTGCGTCAGGAGTACGTTCCCATCGGCGACCAGGTGCTGACTCTGGGAGACGGAGACGAAGTCGCCGTAGTGCCGCCGCTCAGCGGGGGCTAAGAGACTTGAGACTGTAAGTAATTACTGATCAGAGATCAAGAAAAAGGTCCATGTCAGGTATTTGCTCTTGCTTCACTGCACAATTTAAAAATCAAAGCATATTTTCCTGTTGTGACTTTAAATCCAATAAATTAATGATAAAGAGTCAACAAGTTTGATCTAAACCACCATTTCTTTTCAAAGATGTCGAAGGAGCTGAGCGATGTCTTCAAGCTGAGCCGTGATTGGCTGTCTGTGCAGGAAGTGGTCGACTCTGTCAGCAGCCCTTCGTGTGGAGCCATTTCAGTATTTATAGGTTTGTTCCCATTTACTTTATTTACTTACCTGGATGACTGAGCATGCATCAAGAAGCAATATGGCACGTTTCTTTTATTTTTAAATATTTTAGAGGAAAATAAGTCAGAAGCATTTGATAAAGGGGAAAGTGATATATTTAATATAGGATGGGGATGTAAAGTGTCAAATGCTGGAGAGGAAAAGAAAATCTAGCATATTGATAAAATATTTAAAATTTTACTTCTTATAACTACTCAAATTTGTGTAAAGGCATTTTAGAAAAACAAAAGCTGAATTTTTATTTAATGTTCCAATACAGCATTTCAACATTTCATGTAAAATTGTGTGAAATGCCAGTATTTAAGAAAGAAGGTAAAGTAGAAACATTTGAGGACAAAGCTGCAGTTCCATTATTTTAGGAAGCTCTTCTAGTTACTTTGTTTTCAAAACAAAGTATGTTTTCTTTTATTTTCTTTTAAACTACAACACTTCAGGGTAATGCTTTACAATAATTGGAGTAACTGTTGCAAAAGCCAGATAAAAATACTTTACTTAATAATAACATCTTGTTGCTATGTCATTTTAAATCTGTTGTTTGATTTGGACACGCTGGTGAGTACGTCGACCCCGGAGGGTTAAAATACTCAGCTTTTATTTCTGAAGCATGACAGTCAGATTTCCTGCTCAGTCTTAATATTTTCTACAAGTATTTCTCAAAGATATTATTAGTGTTTTGTATTTAAAGTTTAAAAAAAATAATATAGAGGTTTGTTAAAGCAGATCAATAACCAGTAACAGTCACAGCAATGAGTCGTCCTTTTGAGATCAAGCTCCTCCTCACTGTGTGTCAGACTACAAAGAGCTGTTTAGTGGTTCAGGACCAGGTGTGGATGAGGGGAAGACATGAGTCCTCACATTGCTGGCTATACAAATTTGTGCATGCGCCTGTGCGTGCTATGTGTGTACACAGGTACCACCCGCGAGGACGAGGCAGACGGCAGGAAGGTGGTTGGACTGGAGTACGAGGCATATGAGCCCATGGCCCAATCAGAGTTCAACAAGCTGTGTGCTGACATCAGAGCGCGCTGGCAAAGCGTGACACACATCTGCGTCCACCACAGGCTCGGGTGAGGACGCTAAATGTGGCAGGTTGGCGGGGCCACGCTGGTGTTACATTTGTAGTTTTTAACTTAAATAAAAAATATGACACATAGCTTCCACCATCAGGTGGGTGAAGGTGGGCGAAACCAGTGTTGTCATGGCGATCTCATCTCCTCACCGCCATGACGGCCAGCAGGCGATCCAGCACTGCATCAGCCAGCTGAAGGCTAATGTCCCCATTTGGAAGAAGGTGATACCTCGGAGCCAGTCTGATCAGCGCGATCGACACATCATGTCAATGATTATTGATTATTGATTGTGTGCTTGTGATCAACAGGAAGTTTATGACACGCAGGAGGTGAACTGGAAGGAGAACGCTGAGTGTTCGTGGTCCAATCAGAAGAAACCGCCAGAAAACACATTGTCTGAGGGAAAACCTAAATAAAAAAATGTGATAAAACACAGATACTTGTGGTGGGCGGAGCCATAATTATATGTTTAGACCATTTGAGTTTAACTCTAATTCTCTTCATTTAAAACACAATATTTCAAAAAACTAATGATCATGTAAAGCTTAAAATGTTTTAAATTTGTATTTTTGTATTGACTGAGTCTGACGGTCACATAGATTTTTTCCCCCTAAGATACTAAATGTATGAATGCTGTAAAATCTTCCAAAATGAACTAAAAACCATCATCAGAACATGAAGAAAAAACTGCTGTAAAACTTAGTGTCCAAAATATCTGTGTGTTATCTTGAAGGTAAAGCATGTCTGTGCTGTCATTTGGTGTGATACCAATTTATACCACAAGGTGGAGCAGTGATTAAGGTTAAATCTGTGTAACCTTGAGTGAACCACGTGAGTTATTAGATTATATTCGTATCTACAGTGGAAGGCTGGGAAAAGTAAATCTTGGGGAGACGGAGGATCTGAAGATGTAATAAAGGTTAAAAAAAAAAAAAAACAGTACGCACACCTGCTGATAAAATGCTGCCCTCTGGTGGTAAAATTTTCAATCTGAACTTTGCAGTTAAGATTAAACTGAAAAGCATCATCTTCCTCTGGATGAAGGCAAGCACACAGGTTGAAAGATTTCTCTGTAGTCCACAGGAGGAGGGTCAGTCTGGTGTATTGGTGTTCCAGCAGGAAGCAGGGCGTCTGGTTCACGCACAAAATATGAACCAAGAATTCCTGCGAGTGGTGAACGTGAACTAGAGAGAGGACAAAAGGCTGAAAATCTGATAAGATGTGAACTGCTGTGCCTTGAGGTGAAGATTTGTTCCTGTCAGTTTGCTGATTAATCTGAAGATGTTTCCTGTCCTCGTTATCGGGCGTCAAACAGACGCGACGCAGGCTTCGTAAAAACATTTTACAAATACTCACGTGTGACGTGAATGATTGAATTTATCGTAGATTAATTGGTTTCTCAAACAAAAAGCATAAAAAATGACCTGATATCAGTCGTCACCTCTGAAACCAAGAGACCATAAAGACAGTAGAAGGTCTGAATGTTTGACTCAGCAAGGGAAATATTAATTGTGGCAAGTTTAAAAGAACCATTCTTGTGCCTGCAGGCACTCCTGCAGTGAGATAAGATCATGATGACTAACAGGCGGAGTGTATCTGCATGTGAATCATGTTTGCGATCGTGTCAAACAATAAAATCTCCTGTAAAACCAACGACGTCATCCAAGAAGCTTAAGAAATCTAGAGCACGTGGTCACCAGAGATAAAAACAAAAGGACATGAAGTAAAGCGTGTAACAGTGAAGCAGATAATAAATCTGCACAACAGCTGGTGCTCACACTCTAGCATACAGCACACCAGCTGCATTTTACCACAGTGGAGCAGTTTTTATGATATTTATAAATACAGGAAAAACAAATTGAAACCTCTGTCAGAATCATGGTAAGAGGTCGAGTTCCAGGGAAGAAAAAAGCTCTTAAGATGTTATTTTTGGACAGAATATTACATTTGTGTATTCAGTTATGTCCAATTCAGTTTCTTTTAATACCGCCATGATAAGTGCCCAGAGGTGTTTCAAGAGGGTTAATCTGTCTTCTACTGGGGGTAAGTATGTCACTGTGTTACGTTCCAGATCATGTTAAACTGATGCTTGTGTTTCCTTTACGTGAGTAGAGACGTTTGCTCCACAACAAAATGCAGGGAATATAAATTAGGGATTACAATTTCAGCAGAAAGCAGGAGATAACATTTCTGTGTCTTTAAATTTTTATGTTTCCTCAAACGAAACCTGATCTCTACCCTTCAGTGATTCACTCTTTCCTTCACTGGCTGTGTGTGAAAACTAGTAGACATTCGAGTTACCTGCTCAGGTGATCAAACTCAACAGGCTCTGAACCTGTTGAGTCACCTGATGAAGGTGAAACTAGACTACTTCTTCTTTTTTTTTCTTTTTTTTAAGAAAAGGTTTCCATAGGTCATCGCCTCTCATTTCACCCATTGCTAAATGGGTGAGGAAAATGAAGCAAGCATTGGGTTGCTGTAACTAACCTGATCAATTAATACATGCCTGCTTCTCACAGGAGCCTTTACGTTGGCCGTTAAATGATCGTGCACCTTTTATCTAACCTCTTTTTTTCTTAACATGTTCAGAGGATAACATGCCCCATATGAATGATGTATAAAACGATTCAGCAATAAATTAAATGTTTCTGAAGCAAACAGTGGACAATGTTTGGATTTAGTTATTTCTGTTAAGTTATAGAGATAGAAATTAAACAGAACAACAATATGAAACCATTATAATAAATAATTATGATTGCTAAAACACCATAAACAAATAAACTTTAGTTACCCCTAAAATGGGAAATTCCCGAATTCCGCAACTCAAAACAGGAAACACAACCAGGAACAAAAAAAATAAACTAGATTAACTTTTCAGTAGATGTTACTACAAATAAAAGCGCTCAAGGAAGTAGAAAAGCTAGGTTAAATGTAACAGCTCAGCAACTACAAGTCTAAATAAAAATACCAACAACAACGAGTAAAAACGAATGCGTTTGATGTTTTTAAATGAACAGCTTTACTTTGAAATTGTCCCGGAAGTCTGGTAACAGTTTTTATCCCCCAACCCTCCGCTATTCCGGTCAGCTGACCAAGAGTCGGTCTGCTGACTGTCAAACCCTCCAAGTCTGCACTGATACTGGGAGACTACCGTCACCGGGCCGAACCCTGCTCTGGCCATGTTATCGGAGCTCCTTTCTCGGGCAGCCACCTGACACCCTCCGCTGTGATCCGGAAGTGCAACGGTTAGCCTAAACACGCCAAAGTCGCGGAAACAGCCGGATTCTCCCTGTCTTCCGTGACCGCTCATCTGGTCGTCTCCATCCCGAGCCCGTGTGACTCCAGCCGGCCCACCTCCCAGGCAGCTTCCGCTGACAGCCATGGCCCTGCTGGACCTCGCCATGCAGGGCCTCGCCGTGTTCGGCTTCATCCTGTTCTTCGTGCTGTGGCTCATGCACTTCATGTCCATCATCTATGTGTGAGTGCATCGCGGAGCGAGGCTAAACATTGCTAACAGCTAGCCTCGGCACAGCTCCTTCCTTTATTTCTGTCTGTCCCCGTGTGATTATGTGTGAACGGGGTTAAACTCGGAAATAAGCCGACCCCCTGCTCCTGGGGACGGGTTTGTGGATGTATGACAGGAGGTGAACCTGCAGCCTGGACGGTTAGCTCTTGGGCGTTTTCCTGGTTACCGCTAGCCGGGTAATGTTAGCTCGGACGGGATATTCCGGTTACTGCGGTCCTTTCAGGTGGTAGTTAACTAAATCACGTCATTAATTATAGTTTTATAAACCGTGAATCGATAACAAGGAACCTGAAGTAACCGTATTTCATCGTACAGAACATTTTAAATGGCGGTAGATGTTTAGGTGACGTTTCTGTAGCTTATTACGCACCTAATTTCCTGCTTCCTCTTAACGCAGAATCTCACTTAATTAAAATAGGATTTTAGAATTTTCATTCAGCAGCCGCTTTTCTTACATTATGGAGTGTATGTTTAGTGTTGTATTTAAGTGTTGTGAGCCGTTGTTTAATTCGGCTGTAACCCATTTTATCTTTTACTTTTTAATTCCATGAATTTCTATGTTTTTGGTCATGTTTATACTTCTGTACACAGAGCATGACTAAATCAGTTAACTTTTAGTAGGACAGAAGATAAGCATCGTACATAGAAGCCATACCTTTGTGCAGCACCATAAGGGAAGCTGAAAATGAGCATGGGCTTTGGTGCTGTGGAATTTGTGGAACTTATCTTTGCAGCTTAAAATTTTTTTTAATGATTTGGACTCAACAGAGTGAATTCATGCTGCAGGTCTTATAGCAGCACCTGACCTGGCCAAAACAAAACAACATATCCTGTAAATGGACTTTAAAGTTTAGGCTCCTATTCATTGGTCTGAACATGGTTCGTTCATCTCCACCGCTATAGTAAAAGTTCCAGGCAGTCTAGGATTTAAACCCTTTAATTTGCCGGGTTTTCGTAAAGATTAGAAAACTTAAAGAAGTTTCTTTTAAACCCCTCCAGATCTTTGAAAGAGCAAAAAGCAGCTCAGCTGACTTACTGAAGGTTTTGTGAGATTTGCTTCCCCTGAAATTCTTAAGAAGTCATGTGACAGCTTCCTTTTTTTCAGTAGGGAAAGAAAATTGGAGCATACTTCAAACAAACATGGGAAATGTGTTTTAGTTGGCTGTTAAAGGTGAAAGATAACGCGAGTTGATCTGCACAAGGATGTGGAACTGTTGGAGGTAAACATGCTTCCAAAGTTTCTTGGAAATCCGGGAATCTGTCACAGTATGTTCATACATACAGTGTGTTCAACACGTTCACACTTCCCTGGAAGATGTAGGGAGGACTGCAGCATTCATGCCTGCTTTCAATGGGATTAATATTTGGAATGAAAATGACACATCACACATGCGCTCTTCTAAAGATGTGTATTGCCAGAAAATAAAGTTATATGTTCACTTTGACAACATGTGAATCTATACAGATAACATGAGGATGAAATAATTGGGAAGGCTAATTAAAAGCTGAGCTAGTTTGTTTATTATCTTAACATAAAATTATCTGTAAGGACAGCAAAGCCATGTGCTTTCACCTTGATCGCCTTTCCCTCACTCTTATCCTTGGATCAAACAGACAGTCACTGCCTTTGGTCTTATTCATGACCATTAACAGGACGTATGCTCAATGTCAGCATGACGAGTGAAGCAGCCTATGTGAAACGGACTCTCATGAAGAGCCTTTTGTCTCACAGGCAGTGTTTTCACAGGAAAACACCAGCTAAACTCCTTCATCACATAGTTTAAACCTAAAGTGATGCCTTGAGCTGACAGAAAGCATCACTGACAGAAGCTGAGAGAAAATGAATCATATTTTAATCTAAATGAACTGTATCACTTAGGAGTAAAAAGGAGCTTTTAAGCATGACAGAAAGAGTGGTTCGATAAAATGTTGATATTGACTGTCAGATAAACATATCAACAGCAAGAAAGTGCTTCTATGCACAGCTATGTGCGAGTGACGCCTGTACCACAGACCTCTGGGTGTGAGGCGTTTGTAAGGGTGGTGCCCTGTAACTCCGTCCTGATGGTAGAGGATATATTCACCATGAGGAGGGTGTGAGACATTGTTGAGGATGTCACACCTTTTTCCAGCACTTGGAACTCCCAGAGTTGCATCATACCATGTTGTTCCTAACCTGCAGTGTTTACAGACATATTAAGGTCTGCACAAAACACACTCTGTACTTCTGTCCACCTCCAACCATCTCCACATCAAGTACAAACCTTGTAATCCTTCTCTAAATGACTCAAAGCCATCCCGCTCGCTCTAAAAGCAAAAATTATCTCTTCTGTTTTCAAATGGAGAAAACACAGAGTAACAAAGTCTGTTTCATCTTCTCTCATCAAACCACCAATCATTGCACCTTCAGTAAATTAAAGACTTCAGATGAGTTAATGTACTGCATTCACAGAGTAATGAATGGAGATGTACTGCAGTACACCCCGGAGGGCCGTCGTGGCAACAGATGATACTGCAGCTTTCACTCTAACGTGCAGTGATCAGTCAGCTAAAAAGGATTGAGCACATCTGATGATTGTGCTGTGCAGCCTTTGATATGTGCTCTTACTAAATGCAGATGAAACATGGCACACACAGGTTTGGTCGAGATGACTGTGTATTTTGTGCGGTACATGTAAAAGAGCATTTCCTGTATGGCCTGTGCTTTTGATATTTTTGGTACAGGAACTGTTAATGAGGACTTTCAGGCTCTGGGAACTCGATGGGTCTTATGAATGTTCTTATGAACCTCAAATATGAGGTCTTATGAATCAGATTTGGAACAGGCGACTGAAGAAGACCCTCTTTCACTCCTGCTGCTTTTCGAATATTAATAATTTTAAAAGTCTGAGAAACTTCCTCTGCTTTTACATTTACTTCCTGGCCAGGATTGTTCCACAATATCAACTATGGTCTGTGTTGAAATCTGTTTGTTTATTGTCTAATTTCCTCTTTCTGAGGAGAAAGAAGCGAGTCGCCTTTGTTCCCCTGCAGACAGCTTGTTTGTGCTTCCTCGTTTCTGCTTTTACTTCTCCAGCTACCCATAGTTTATCTTTTAAAAATCTCTATGTTGTGTCAAAACTTTCCCTTATCAAAAGAGAACTGTAGAGCCTATGAAGATGCCGTAGCTTTCTGTGAGACAGTGCACTGTCATTATTCTTATCTCACTGATTGAAGCTCAGGTTTGCTGGTTTTAAGCGGCTGTGTGTAGAGAAGTGTTCTGAACCCTGTAGTGCCTTGTTTATATTTGCTAAAATATAAATCCAGGTCCCTCTCCTCTCTGGTAGGATGCTCTGAAGTTCCTCAGTAGAGTTTACAGGGTATTAGAAACAACATTTGGTAACCTACTTACCTAACCGTATCTTATCTCTGCTGCAGCCCAAGTATTTGCTCTCTGATTAATATAAATAAGCTATAAAAAACTTTACAATCTCCATAGATGGGTCTAAAGGACAAGGACAGAACATCACTATGATAGTGTGTAGCTGTTGCACCATCTGTCATTAATATAAATACAGACACCTCCACCTGCTTTTTTTCACCACTCCATTCTTACAGGATCGCTGAACGCTGTGATGTGAAGGGAGGAACTCTTTGTGTCCTTTACAAAGTTCATTTCAATTTGTTTTTCTAATTTTGTAAATGTGTTTTTGGTTCAGTTAGTTCCCAGTTTTTATTTCTTTGGAAGTCTGGTTCTTGTTTTTATTTTAGTAACTAAAATCTCTTAACAGGCTTAGTTTGAGCTCACTAGGAAAACCTCAGTCTGGATATCGTGTTTGTGCTTCCAGTTAAAAGGCCATCATTGTCCTCCCTGGATCAGAACACTTTGCATTAATTTTAATAGTTAAAGTAAGCTGCTGGAGCAGGTCTGACACAGGAAAATATACTAGCTCCCTTCCAGTTAGCGCTGTTCGATATAACGATATATATCAGATGACGATATAAAAACGTCTATCGTTGCATTTTACGCTATCATTTGTTTTGTGGTGTCGCAAAATAAACTGTTTACGGCAATATTTCTTCATCGTTTTGGTGGTCACTGTAGGGGCTATATTAATTTCTTAAAGTTCTCTCTTTCTCTTATATTTAATATAACCACACTAGAGACGGACAAGCGCCTGTTTTTATGCGTTGTGGTTAGCAACAACGATGGTAACAGCATCGCGTGTCCGCTTCTTTATGTTCCACATAAACCTTTCACATAAAGCTCAAGATCCTGTTGAGACTTTTCAAAATAAACTGAATCACGTGAAAGAGCAGATTATTTACAGATGAGAAGTAAAAAAGAGCCGGCAGGTGCTAAAAACTAAACCGTAGACTCAAACGTTAAAACAGGCTTTTCTCCACAGCACGCCGTGTAATAAATACTCACAAAGAAAACGGCGGCCGTTACAACTTATGTCTAAAAATGTATAGTTTCATGCGTCGGTTAAAACACTCGACTCCAGCTACATGACTTGCAGCAGGAAACACTTCATGCAAGTCGAGCTGCCTGAGATTCACAGAATTTACAGAAAATGTTACATTTTTGTGATTTATATCGTTATCAGGATGATAGAATTCTTATATCGGGATATGAGATTTTGGTCATATCGCACAGCCCTACTTCCAGTACAACAATAAAGTTAAATAGAACCTGGAGCTATAAATCTTTACCTTTCCTTTGGCCAAACTGATTTCCTAATAATAAAATAAAACACTGAAATAAATCAAAGGTCACCCGTTAGATAAAACGCAATCTGTATGAATGAATGATTTTATTTTTTTAGCCCAGTGATACATCACAGTCAGATTATGCTAACAGGAACTTTTTCACCCAGGTGCTGCAGATTTTCCATTCTTGATAAACCCAGAGACTCAAAATAGATTTTAAAATATGTTGGTTATGATGTTCTCTTTAAATAATGTTTTTATTTGTTTGTTTTTTCAAATGTTTCTTTGATTTTTACCTGCTGACCTTTGACCTCTTTCTTTCAGACGTCTTCACCTCCACAAGAAAAGACCAGAGGTCAAACAGCCGTTCATGCAGCTAGCTGGAGTTTCTCTGCTGAAGCCACTAAAAGGAGTTGACCCGAACCTGATCTCCAACCTGGAGACATTCTTTACACTGGATTACCCAAAGGTGAAGCCAAATACTCCCAACCCAGATAATTACCCCTTAGTACTCCCCCCCAGCTAACCTATCATGACTGCCTGACTACCAAGACTCCTACTGTCCCACCCTACAGTCCCAGTTACCATCCCACTGTCCTGGGCTACCATCCCTGTCCTTCCACAGACTGACCTTCCATTGCCTCAGTCTACCCTGTAACATTTACTAACCTTTGAGCTCCAATAATAAACATCTGTCTGCTGTTGTACCGCTTCTCAGACTAATTGAAACATCTGGTTTTACAGTTTGAAATCCTGCTGTGCATTCAGGATCAAGACGATCCAGCTGTTGACGTCTGCAAAAAGTTGTTGGGAAAATACCCGAATGTAGACGCTCGATTATTCATTGGTGAGAAAAAATTACTTTAAATTATGCTTTTTTTTTTTTTTTTCTTTTTTTTTTTTTTCTTACATGTTTTTCATCTGTTAGCAGCTAACATTAGCATGTGATGTCTCTGGTTCTCAGGAGGGAAGAAAGTTGGAATTAACCCCAAAATCAATAACTTGATGCCGGGCTACGAAGGAGCTAAATATGGCCTGGTGTGGATCTGCGACAGTGGCATCAGAGGTCAGTTCTTCACCACTGATGTGATGGCTATCATTGTTTTCATTGTTGATTCTAAAGCTAACTCCCTTTGTGTTTGTGTGTTGCAGTGAAACCGGACACCCTGACAGATATGACTAATCAGATGACAGAGAAGGTGGGACTGGTACATGGGTTACCGTACGTTGCCGACCGCCAAGGCTTCGCTGCCACACTGGAACAGGTAAAGTCACACTAATGTAATGGGAATTATTTTCTTTACTTGTCTTGATGCTAACAAATGCTAACACTAACCTGTTTCCAGGTGTACTTTGGGACATCCCACCCCCGCTCATACATCTCGGCTAATGTGACTGGGATAAAGTGCGTGACGGGTATGTCATGTCTGATGAGGAAGGATGTTCTGGATCAGGCCGGCGGATTGGTCGCCTTCGCCCAGTACATTGCTGAGGATTACTTCATGGCTAAAGCTATTGCTGACAGGTTGGCACGTTAACATTAGCACCCTGTCGATGTTGCTGTCAGAGCTTCACTTCACACTTATCCTATCTCTCTGCAGAGGCTGGAAATTCTCAATGGCGACACAGGTGGCGCTGCAGAATTCTGGATCTTACTCCATTGGCCAGTTCCAGTCCCGCATGATCAGGTGACCTCAGTACTCATTACTGATTGATTAGTGATGGTTTTTAAATGTTTTTCCCTCCATTTTGCCTGTTTTTTTTTTTTTTTTTGGTTTTTTTTTTGGTCCATGACCTGCAGCAAGACATAATTTTATTTACATTTATTGTGTTCTTTAATTTCTTACCTGTTTTGTTTTTCACAATAAGCCATTAGCATTTAGTTTTTATTATTAGTTATAAGCAGCGTTATTAGGGGCGTGGGCTTTTGACTAAAGAGTGGTTGTAGCTGTTGGACCATAGCTCATAATTCTGAATCTCCTCTTTGACCTGAATCCTCAAAGCAGCTGATATTAATCAAGTTTTATGTCTGCAGGTGGACGAAGTTGAGGATCAACATGCTTCCCGGCACCGTGCTTGAGCCTGTTTCCGAATGCTTCCTCGCCAGTCTCATCATCGGCTGGGCCGCTCATTATGTGTTCAGGTACACAGTTGACCACACAGGGATGAGGTCATTGGTTGACTGGGCGTTTATTGTTCTTTAGCCTCAATCACCAAAAAATAGGTTAAACATTTATCACCTGGACATCATCCAGAGAAACTACAGTGGGGCAAAAAAGTATTTAGTCAGCCACCGATTGTGCAAGTTCCCCCACTTAAAATGATGACAGAGGTCAGTAATTTGCACCAGAGGTACACTTCAACTGTGAGAGACAGAATGTGAAAAAAAAAATCCATGAATCCACATGGTAGGATTTGTAAAGAATTTATTGGTAAATCAGGGTGGAAAATAAGTATTTGGTCAATAACAAAAATACAACTCAATACTTTGTAACATAACCTTTGTTGGCAATAACAGAGGTCAAACGTTTACTATAGGTCTTTACCAGGTTTGCACACACAGTAGCTGGTATTTTGGCCCATTCCTCCATGCAGATCTTCTCGAGAGCAGTGATGTTTTGGGGCTGTCGCCGAGCAACACGGACTTTCAACTCCCGCCACAGATTTTCTATGGGGTTGAAGTCTGGAGACTGGCTAGGCCACTCCAGGACTTTCAAATGCTTCTTACGGAGCCACTCCTTTGTTGCCCGGGCGGTGTGTTTTGGATCATTGTCATGTTGGAAGACCCAGCCTCGTTTCATCTTCAAAGTTCTCACTGATGGAAGGAGGTTTTGGCTCAAAATCTCACGATACATGGACCCATTCATTCTGTCCTTAACACGGATCAGTCGTCCTGTTCCCTTGGCAGAAAAACAGCCCCATAGCATGATGTTTCCACCCCCATGCTTCACAGTAGGTATGGTGTTCTTGGGATGCAACTCAGTATTCTTCTTCCTCCAAACACGACGAGTTGAGTTTATACCAAAAAGTTCTACTTTGGTTTCATCTGACCACATGACATTCTCCCAATCCTCTGCTGTATCATCCATGTGCTCTCTGGCAAACTTCAGACGGGCCTGGACATGCACTGGCTTCAGCAGCGGAACACGTCTGGCACTGCGGGATTTGATTCCCTGCTGTTGTAGTGTGTTACTGATGGTGACCTTTGTTACTTTGGTCCCAGCTCTCTGCAGGTCATTCACCAGGTCCCCCCGTGTGGTTCTGGGATCTTTGCTCACCGTTCTCATGATCATTTTGACCCCACGGGATGAGATCTTGCGTGGAGCCCCAGATCGAGGGAGATTATCAGTGGTCTTGTATGTCTTCCATTTTCTGATGATTGCTCCCACAGTTGATTTTTTCACACCAAGCTGCTTGCCTATTGTAGATTCACTCTTCCCAGTCTGGTGCAGGTCTACAATACTTTTCCTGGTGTTCTTCGAAAGCTCTTTGGTCTTGGCCGTGGCGGAGTTTGGAGTCTGGCTGTTTGAGGCTGTGGACAGGTGTCTTTTATACAGATGATGAGTTCAAACAGGTGCCATTCATACAGGTAACGAGTGGGGGACAGAAAAGCTTCTTACAGAAGACGTTACAGGTCTGTGAGAGCCAGAGATTTCCCTTGTTTGAGGTGACCAAATACTTATTTTCCACCCTGATTTACGAATAAATTCTTTACAAATCCTACCATGTGGATTCATGGAATTTTTTTTCACATTCTGTCTCTCACAGTTGAAGTGTACCTCTGGTGCAAATTACTGACCTCTGTCATCATTTTAAGTGGGGGAACTTGCACAATCGGTGGCTGACTAAATACTTTTTTGCCCCACTGTATATTGATCTGTGTGTGTGTGTGTGTGTGTGTGTGTGTGCTTTAGATGGGACATGATGGTGTTCTTCATGTGTCACTGTCTCGCCTGGTTTATATCTGACTACATTCAGCTGACCGGGGTCCAGGTAATATCACATACTTCTAATTTAAAAGGAATATTTTTTTTCAACAACAATTACTTTTTCATTTTTAAGAATTCAGAAACACAAATATGAAGCTGCCAATTACTGATGTTTTCCGATTGATTTAATAATAATATGAAAAATATGAATGTTGTCTTAATTTTCTTCCTTTAAATAGAAAAGATGACAGTTTAGTAAGTAAGGTTAATTAAATTTAAAAAAAAAACTTAAGCCAATTAAAAAATAAAAACATTAAAAACTGGAACAAAAAGATTAAAATATTTGAAGGTTCAGTTCAATAAATAATCGTAAAAATGTTTAGATTTAAAAGTTGTTGTTTTTTTTAATGAAAAACAATACAAACAAATGTAAGAAAGTTAATAAATTTAAATGAAATTGAAAAATAAGGAGATTTTTTTTTTTAAAAGTGTGACTGATTACTGGTTGATGACATCACCACAGGGCGGCCCTCTGTGCTTCTCGAAGCTCGACTTTGCAGTCGCCTGGTTCATCAGGGAGTCGATGGCGGTGCAGATCTTCCTGTCGGCTCTGTGGGACCCAACCATCAGCTGGAGGACTGGACGCTACCGGCTACGTTGCGGAGGCACCGCTGAGGAGATCCTCGATGTCTAGTTACCTCATCTGCCCCTCCACCCTCACCTCCTCATTACAGCGAGGAGAGGAAGAGACTGATGTTTGTTTTTGTTTTTCTCTTTTTTTATGAGGAAAAACTGAAGAGTGTGCATGTGTGCGTGTGCACATGAGCGTGCGTGTGTGTGTCTGTGTGTGTGCGTGTTTTAACTATTTATCTTTCTTTTGGTGCTAAAAGCTGAAAGACGCCAGAACAAGCCAATGAGAGAGCAGGAAGCAAGGAAATATGTGAGCGACACATGCACTGAATCATCTGGTCTCTGATCAGAGCAAGAAAACAGGACGACCGTGAGCCAATCAGGACAGAGGACTACACAATACTCCCACCTGATTGGCTGATATTATTTTGCATGGAAGGTATTGACGGGCATAAAATAGGCATGAACGAGAGCAGACGTTTTACTCTGAAAGTCCTCTGTGCTGTCAGATATTTAAAAAAACTACTTAATTTGAGACTGCAGCACAAACTTGAATGTGACATTCGTCACATTCACATATCAGAAGAACAAGAGTCAGCTTTCACTGTTTTTCTATTGCAAAGCCTTCTCTTCTTCGGTGGTTTTTGAAAAGCTGGAG
This sequence comes from Rhamphochromis longiceps, assembly GCF_057381845.1. NCBI lineage: Eukaryota > Metazoa > Chordata > Actinopteri > Cichliformes > Cichlidae > Rhamphochromis > Rhamphochromis longiceps. Next base: position 30,303,168 of record NC_140563.1, read on the forward strand.
CTGGAGGACTGTGCTTTTTTCAGAGTAAAATATCTGAAACCTTCTGATTATCACGACTTTTATCCGTTTCCATTGTTTTACAAAAGTAAACAAACAAAAAAAACCTTTTGGATAAAAGAGGAAAATCTGTCCTGGGTGGTTCTGACTGGATGAGCTGAAGTCGTCCAGTTCTGGTTCTGGAGTCATAAAGAGACTTCAGCTGAAACTAATCTTCAGCTCCGGAATCATCTTTACGTGAAAGGTGAATTATATTCAGCTTCTGAGCCTTGTGAGTCACTACAGGAAAGCAGCTGCTTGGTTTTTGCTTCTGTCCATAAAATCTGTGCAGCTTTAGGATAAACATAAAAAAAAATGCAAACATGAGCAGCTGAAGGACTTGAGGCCGCTGACTGTCGTTTAGGAAAAAAAATGAAGTGAACAATGAACAAGTGAAGTTTTCTCTTAATTCATCATTAAGTTATTTGAAGAAAAAAAATCCTTGTAATGAAATGAAATCGTCAGAATGTCATTATTTTGTCATTGTGAAGGTGCAAAGGTACGGAAACGTGACAAATTATTGTCACAAAATCAACAAGTTCAATCATCAGTTCAGCTGCAAAACCCATAAACGGTAAAATACTCTTTAGTCCGATGTGAGATGCACATCATTATTAAAAATAAAAATAAATTAAATATTTCTTTGCCATTTCATTTTAAATTGTTAAAACAACACAAGTATAAAATTGATCTAAATTTTAAACTGAAAAGATTAGAAAACTTCTAAAGGGATTGTTGTCTTCTTGAGTAAAATCCAGAAACAAAAAAAATTACAGTGGGAAAAGAGTTGTCTTAATTAAAAAACTAAATTACCAAATGAGACAATAACTTTTCTGGGAGCTCAAATGTCTTTTTCTCCCCTGATTTAATCTCTGACCCTGGAAAACACTTGGGAATCTAGCACTGAATGAATTCCAGTATTTTTTGTAAGGAACGGTCGTAGCATTTCAAGAATTTCTCTTAATGTAAAAAAAAAAAAGAAAAAAAAAAAAGACCAAAAATCCACATTTCTGAAGTTTTCAGTCTGAACACTGTGTATGTGTGTGAGGATATGAGAGAAAGTGTTTCTTTAAGCTCAATGTTAGCGTTTAGCTGTTACCGTAGCCACTTGCGGTTTGGTTGATGACATCACTCTGTCGGATGAACCCTCGTGGCCAGTCAGATGAATCATGTTTGTTTATTGTTGTTGTTGTTTATTTTTTCTAAAGACTTATCTAATGTGGAACAGACCAATCACAGTTCACAACTGTGTCACGATAGGAACAATAAAGTTTTATCTCAACCTAAAATCTGTAAGTGTTTTGTGACAGGCTCAGTTGATTGAGTGGGGGGAGTCTTTGGCAGTCAGATGATTTTATTTAATTATTCAGTGATTCATGCTACAACTTCCTGTCAAAGTTTCAGAATAAATAAAAATTAACAAACTTTGTTTTGGAGCAGAGTGCGGCTTAGCTTAGCGCTGCCCCCTCCCATCATGCACTGGTCCATGTTAAAAATATTTCATATAATAACAATAAAGTCCCACCAGCTCCCACAATGCACCACAACTACTTTACATCAGCTGATACATTCAGGTATAAAAACAGTTTGTTTTAACAAAAAGTTTAAATAAAAATCAAAATAAAATCCCAACATTTTAAACAACCATTTCTAACCTTATTCTGAAAGGGAAAATATATTTTGAAGATTTCATGTTTTCACATACACGCTTTTTAATCCCAACTGTTTATTAATTAATTAACCAAGGCTAGAATAAATATGTAGACAACTGTAAACAAAAATGCTTTCAAAACATTAGCAGGGAATGTTATTTTGAAAGGCAATAGTAGGTGGGTTTATCGCAAAATTCTTTTTTTTAAAAACGGTGTGGTTTACATTTAAATTTAAATGAAGAAAAACAGTTTTCTAGGCCATTCAAACAGGAAGTGATTTCATAATGGGGGCAAATGGATTTGTCCAATTAAAAGGCACAGGAACTTTGGCTTGTTTTGACCCCACCCACCCACAACGCTTGTAACAATTTCACATAAAGTGCTTAAAATCTTTAAATAAGTGGAAAAAAACTCCAATATTAAAAGAAGTAAATTAAAAATGTAAAATGGGGAAAGTTGAACAGAAAATGAACTAAATGGCAGCGGTAGGCAGGTCTGAGGTCAGAAGGCAAACTGGGAATCGGCAGCTTCCTGTATTTTGTGGCTTTTTTCCCATTTAAAAAAAAAAAAAAAAAAAATCGAATCCAAACAGAAAATGAAAAAAAATATTAAAATAAGGGAGTGAAATTAATAAAATTAATTCAGTAAAAGATGGGACATTTGAAGCTCAACCACTCACAACTCAGCTTAATATACACACATACACACACACACACACATAAATACCCACGCACAAACACACAGAAAGCCTTACATGTTGTACAGTATAAATACATTCATGATTAAAAAACCCACCCAAAATGTTGACCACCAACAAAAATATTTTAAATGAAGTAGAAAAATTCTACTTAAAAAAAAAAAAAAAAATCTAAAGACACACAAAACAATCCATCACCAAAACCTCCAAACACCACGTAAAAAACCAGAACCCAGCATAATAATTCAGAAAATAAGGCACAGAAGAAGATTTGAGATCGCAGCTTAACCCTAAAATAATAATTAAAAATAATAATCATTAACATAATTCCAGCCAATCAGACGGCAGTGTGCAGAGAGGCTGAAAATTCAAAAATAACAAGGCGGAAGTTTGTGAAGAACGAGAAAAATAAAAACCTGAAGTAAAAAGAAAAACGTTGGAATCTGAATTTTAAACATAAAAAAGGGTCAAATCATTTCATTTCATTTAAAAATAATATCTATAATAATTTACTTAATGCTCATTTGGTAATTTTAAATAAAGATAAATTTAAAGTAAACCTTTGATAAAAGGCAGGTTTTTTTCCTTCTTTTTTTTTTTTTTTTTTTACTTCCTGATTTCGTTTCCTGCATCACATTAACAAACACAAACTGACGTCACCTCCATGATGGACTTCATTACCCACAATGCACTGCTACTCAGTCTGCTCCGGAATGTGCTCTGTAACCTCTGTAGCCATGGCCATGACCCTCGGTTGTGACATCATTTGCCACCATGATACGAGGCTTGCTGTAGGCACAGAAAGATATCCCCGTGGTCTGTCTGTCTGCGCCGCGGGCCAATCAGAAGCCCTGCGCTCTGAGCGGCCGCTCAGAGGTCAAAGGTCAGATGGTGGACTTGGAAAAGGACACCCGGAGGTGCTGGTTGTGGTCCAGCTGGTGGTCGTGAAGGGCGATCAGAGCCTCAATGGCTTCCTCCACCGAAGCCAGCTGCATCAGCGCCATCTTCCTATCCTTCCTGTGACATCAGAGGAAGTGACATCATCACCCACAACCCATCAGAAAGGAGGGAGAGGAAAGGAGTACATAAACACTTACAAAAAAAAAGTTTAAAGAATTTTTAATATTTTTTTTTAACATTAGAAACTGAAGAGAAAACTGAACTTTTTAAACAGTTTATTTCATTATTTTTTTTCTTTTTTCATTATTTCGTAAAGTAAACATTTCATACAGTAAACAATTATAGATTTAAATAATATTTTATAAAAATTTAAATTTAAAATTATTCAGTAACATCTGTATTTAAAAAATATGTTTTTTGTTTTCATTTAAATAGTATTTTTCTTTTTAAATAAATCATAATAATCTGCCTTTTTCTGATTGGTTAACAAGCACAAATCAGTGAACGGAGTTGCTTTGTTACTTACTGGAAAAACTTGAAAGCTTTTACTGCAAATCCATTCAAAGAAAATAAATCCTTCAACGCCTCCTCGCTCACTGAAGAGCTAGGAAACAAGGAAACAATGAAGGACAACGATATTTAAATGCATATCAGTCTCCAAGAGTCAAACACATCAAACAGGAAGCGAGGCGGTCTTACGGGATGTTGGAGAGGTGCAACGTTGCTGACGGAGGGAAGATGTTGTTGAAGTTTTTGGAGCCCGGCTTTTTGAAGCGGTGGAGGGCAGAGCCTGAGAAGTCCCGAGTCAGTGCTTGTTCTTCTTGCCCAGCCCCTCCGCGAGGCAGCTGCACCACCGGGTGTTTGGACAACGTCACCCGGATCACGTTACCATGGAGACGCTGCCCGTTCAGGTGACTCATCGCTGTCATTGAAGAACAAAGAGATAAACAAGAATTTGTCTTCTGCTCATCCATTACAGTATTAAAATCATTAAAAATACAATTCCGAACTTTTCATTCATTATAATTCAATTGACCACTGTACTCCCGTGCATTTAGTCATTATTCATGACAATATTTATTATTATCAGGGCTCTAGAGTGCGACCAATTTGGTCGCAAATGCGACCAAATTTCTCCATGGTGCGACTAATAAAAAATACTTGGTTGCACCGGTGCGACCAAGTAAAAAAAATACTTGGTCACACCGGTGCAACCAAGTATTTTCTCGGAAAAAAAACGTTTCAGCAACCCTGAAAGTCTCCGTGTGTTCAACAACAGACACACATTATGCCCATGTCGTGTTCTAAACCAATCAGAGATACTCAGAGGCGGGGACCTCTGTGATTGGCCGTGGTCCAGATATTCCTGCAGACCTACTTGTGTTTACGTTTGAAAGTGCGGGCAGATAGAGAAGGGTGAGTAGCCCAGGTCAGAAGTGTATGAAGTTGGTATTGAGAAAATATGAAAAGAACAATTGATAACTTTTTCGTTAAGTTAAGGCCTGATCAGTCCAAAATTCTGAGCCAGCGCTCTGACACGGAGCCATCAACCTCTCCGTTTTTGTCAAACACTGGTCCGGAGACGGCATCAGAAAATGAGCCACATACGATCGACTCCCAGCCGGAGTCCACTGAAAGTAAAAGTGAGAAAATGTATAGATTTCGAATCGAGTGGCTTGACCAGTTTCCCTGGCTAAGATACAGCCAAGCTGACAATATGATGCACTGCATTTATTGTCGCGAGTGTGGAAAGACCATGGCCGGCAACACAGCATTTGTCACTGGTGCTAATACGTTTCGAATTGAAACGCTGAAAAAGCATACAGCATCGAGAAGACACATTATATGCCGCGATAAATGCTCTGCCAAAATGTCCCCGCTCCCCACTGCCTTTCAGCGGCAGGCAGGTGTAAACAGGTCATCGGAGGAGGCCGAGATGATCATTAAGTTTAACATCGCCTACAATATTGCAAAAGAAGAAGTTCCGTTTACTAAGTTCAAGTCAGAAATAACTCTTCACAGGAAAAATGGCTTGGACATAAACCCCACATACAGCAATGATGTTGCGTGCGCCCAGTTTATAGGCGTAATCGCTGACACACTGAAAAAAAAGACGTCAGTGGAAATTGCGAACAGTACATACATGGCCTTCCTGATCGATGGAGACACAGACATCGCCACAAAAGAATGTGTCATTGTGTACGCTCGTATCTTGCAAAAAGGAAGACCAGCGAATATACTGATTGGACACATTGAGGTCCAGCATGCCCATGCCCAAGGTAAGCCATGTCATGTCACGTAGCCTATGTATATGATTAATAATATTACGTCGTGTTACTGAATTAACCATATCTAGCATGTTCTTATCATTGAAAATTAAACATAGCAATAATACATGAATATAGAAACTCAAACTGAAAAAGACTGCATTGTAAACTCTTGATCTGATAAGTAAATGGTATTTTTTTTTTAATTTGTTTAGGAATTTATGCTGCCTCAAAGAAAGCATTTGCTGCTCTTGGGGACCAGTGCAGTAACTGGTTGGATAAAATCATTGCTATGGGGGCTGATGGAGCTGCTGTTGATTTGGGCAGCAAAGGGGGTGTCAAGTTAATCATTTTGAAAGGTTGTTAGTTAATCATTTACAAATAAAAAAAAAACGTGAACATGTAAAACTGCGGTGTTAAGTAATGCAGTTAAAAAATTTGGGTACGCCTAAATTTTGTGCTGGTGCGCCTAAATTTTATTTTTAGGCGCACCAGTGCAACCATGGCAAAAAGTTAGTCTAGAGCCCTGATTATGCTGAATTAATCATCATCACAGATTAATTCACTGAACTGGAATTAAAAACTAAAGTAGCTCTGACCTTCTGTATCATCGCTCACAGCGTCATTAAAAATGAAGAAAAAAAATGTTAAAATGAATTAATTTTGTTTTTTTTTAAATGAACTGAATTGTTTCAGACCGAGTTGAGCCTGCGTGGCGTCGCTCATCTGAACAAGAGCGTTTTCCTTCTTGTTGAAGAGGATTTTCACTCTCTGAACGTCTCCGTAAACACCTGAAAAAACATGAAACAAAACTGTCAATGAATCAGCACAGAAACACCTTTCAAATACGTTAAAGAAATAAAATCTGAGTTTTCCTACCGAACAGGATGAAGAGGCAGTGAGGCGTGACGTTCTGCAGAAGGTGAATAAAATTAGTTCAGTGGAAAATATATGTTTAAAGATTATAACTTGAAGTTTTTGACTAAGTATCGTTCCTTTCCAATTCCACCGAAAGCAAAAGAAAATCAATTTAAAAATTTAAATGCCATATATCTGTCCAATGACTTCTTCACAAGAAATTCAATATACAGGGTGGGCCATTTATATGGATACACCGTAATAACATGGGAATGGTTGGTGATATTAAAGTCCTGTTTGTGGCACATTAGTATATGTGAGGGGGCAAACTCCTCAAGATGGGTGGTGACCATGGTGGCCATTTAGAAGTCGGCCATCTTGGATACAACTTTTGTTTTTTCAATAGGAAGAGGGCCATGTGACACATCAAACTTATTGGTAATGTCACAAGAAAAACAATGGTGTGCTTGGTTTCAACGTAACTTTATTCTTTCATGAGTTATTTACAAGTTTCTCTTCGTTCACAGCCATTGACATGTCGAAGAGGTTAACACGTGAGGAGCGGATCGAAATTGTTGATATCTGGTGAACGCAGTAACCGGGTCATTGCAGCAGATTTGAATGCAATACACCCTACGAGACCACCCATCTCCCATGCTACAGTTAGCAAACTGCTTGCTAAGTTTCGTGAAACTGGTTCAGTGTTGGATTTGCCAAAATGTGGACGCAAGAAAACTCACTAAGAAACATCAGTGGCTGTCCTAGCTTCATTCAGCAAGAGCCCACAGTGTAGCACTTGCCGCATGTCACTGGAGAGTGGCATTAGTCGAACATCCCTTCGGCGGATATTAGCTACTCACAAATGGCACCCTTACAAACTCCAGCTACTGCAGCATCTCAACGAGGATGACCCAGATCGGCGCACAGAATTTGCAGAATGGGCAAAACAAAAATTGGAACAGGACCCTCAGTTCACGCAGAAGATTTTGTTCAGTGATGAGGCAAACTTTTATGTGAATGGTGAAGTTAACAAACAAAACCACCGCTATTGGTCTGACACTAACCCACATTGGATGGGTCCCTCCAAGACTGTTGGAACAACAAAAGTGATGGTTTGGTGTGGTATATGGGGTACAACGATAGTGGGTCCATTCTTCATCAATGGAAACCTCAAGGCCACTGGATATTTGAAATTGCTACATGATGATGTGTTTCCCTCTTTATGCACTGAAGCTGGCACGTTCCCTGAGTTCTTCCAGCAAGATGGTGCACCACCACATTATGGGTGCCAGGTCCGAGCATTCCTAGATGAACAGTTTTCTGGAAAGTGGATTGGTCGTCGTGGGCCATTTGAATGGTCCCCAAGGTCTCCCGATCTGACCCCCTTAGACTTTTATCTTTGAGGTCATCTGAAGGCAATTGTCTATGGTGTGAAGATACGAGATGTGCAGCACCTGAAACTACGGATACTGGATGCCTGTGCTGGCATTTCTCCTGCGGTGTTGCTATCAGTGTGTGAAGAGTGGGAGAAGAGGGTTGCATTGACAATCCAACACAATGGGCAGCACATTGAACACATTTTATAAGTGGTCAGAAACTTGTAAATAACACATGAAAGAATAAAGTTACGTTGAAACCAAGCACACCATTGTTTTTCTTGTGACATTACCAATAGGTTTGATGAGTCACATGGCCCTCTTCCTATCCGATTGTTCAGTCTGACGTCACTAGCCGTGTCTGGGTCTAAACTCCGCTGCAGGTCCATATATCAAACGATCACTATGGCATTACTGAGAGTTGAAAAACTGTCTAAAGTCTTTCATCTTTAATAAAATGATCAGCGTTCTGCTCTACCAGGTGTAACAATTGAGTTTAACATCCAGGCATCCATGAAAACGGAATTTATGACATTTAACGGCGTTAGAAGTTAGCAGGGAGTTAGCTCGCTAGCTTCTATCTAAATACAATATAGCATGTCCTCACTGCGGGGTTTTGGAAACAAATTAAAACGTACAGCTCTGCTATCACTTCTAGCATAAATGAAGACAGAAAACTAAACAGCAGTGACGTTTGTAGGGTTACTGAAGTTTGGCTAGCTGGTATATAATGATGTGCTACGAGACCGCTAGCGACACAGCTATGTTAGCATAATATAAACAAGCTAACTTTTTTTCCCGCTCGATAAAAGTTAACGTGAGTGTTCTCGGTGGTCAGGAACAAATGTAATCACATGGCAGGATGCTGTAAAAGGACCAAACTTCAGCCAGGAGAACAACTGAGATAATCCATCCATAATATGAGGTTAGTCATTCATATACTGCTGCATGGGCTGGGCTGTAGTTACATGCTAAGGTTTTAAAAACTGAGCTTAAATAAATGATTAGCGGTAATAAAAGCCGAGGGAGGTCAACAGTGATCACTGACTGTTTTAGGAGCTTTTTGAGATCAAATAGAAGAAAATACATAACATTAAACATGTTAACAACACAAAAGCCATATTAAACGCAGACTACTTTAGACCCGGAAGTAGGATTCGTCGCGTCATCACTGAACAACCGGATAGAAAAAACAAAAGTTGTATCCAAGATGGCCGACTTCTAAATGGCCACCATGGTCACCACCCATCTTGAGGAGTTTGCCCCCTCACATATACTAATGTGCCACAAACAGGACTTTAATATCACCAACCATGTTATTACAGTGTATCCACATAAATGGCCCACCCTGTAGATACGAATGCATGCACTTTCTGCTAGGGCTGCTCAATTAATCGAATTTTAATCACGATTACGATCTGGGCTTTCAACGATCATTAAAAATGACTGAGCCGATTATTAGCCCCTCCCTCATTTATCCGCGACACCTTAAAGGCCGGTCCGTGAAAATATTGTCGGGCATAAACCGGTCCGTGGCGCAAAAAAGGTTGGAGACCGCTGATTAAGAGGACCCGAGGGAAGCTCGGAAAGCTAAGCAGAAGTTATTTGGAGAGTGACTGCCGTTGGTTGAAAAGAGAGTTAAAAAAAAAAAAAAACTTCAGTGGTGTTGCACACTATTTTATATTATTTTTTTAAAGTCATTGTTAACCCTTTAAAGCCGGTCAGAGCAGTAAGCTCCGTTTTGCGTAACTATTGTTAAATCCCTGTAGAACCTGAACCATGTAAGCTAGCGCAATAATTTGTTTTGCATATGAAACCGGAGGAGTTGTACTTACATCTTATGCCATCAGCTTGTCCTCGGTCACGGTTTCGTTCCACATATAGCTTTGCAAAAATTGCATAAAAAGCGCTTGCAGGAACAAAAACATAATATTCCAGAAACACGCTTTGCCGTTCCTATCAGCTGTTCGTAACACTTCCCACAGTGAAATGATGCACATGCTGTTTTCTTTGCAAATTTGCATCATAGGATTGTTTTTTGTTTTTCCTGCAGTATATAAAAATTGCTGTATCTCCAAAATAAAACTATGAAGACACTCAAAATAAATTTCCTGTGGTGGGAAACTATTTTTTGCAACTTTATTGTATTTAAAGTTTTGAGGGATAAACCTCTTAAATTTCTCCAAGTAGAAATATATGTAAACAAAACAAAAGCGATTTTCAATTTTTTTTGTAGTTTATTGCACTTTTTTGCAATTTATGTAATTACTATGGACTTAATGCATACATATTATTAAAATATGGGCTATAACAGTTGTATTGATGTATAGCAACTTGAAATGCTCCCACAAATGGCACTACAGCATGTAAAAAAATAATATAAGCTCTGGTGGACTTGGTTCTATAGTAGGTCTTAAAGGGTTAAATAAATATCGTCAAATAATCGTGATCTCAATTTCAGTGAAAATAATCGTGATTATCATTTTTGCCATAATCGAGCAGCCCTACTTTCTGCAATACTGATATTAAGACTACAGAGCATCTTTTTTATTCATGTGAAAGTTCCAGATCTTTTGGGGATGATTTTCAGTACTGGCTAACCTCCATAAATATTGACTGCCCTTCTCTAACCTTTCAAGTATTAGATTCTAGTTGCAAAATTTTTCATTCACAAAGGTCGCTTATTGAAAATTACTCCGATTTTTGCTGGATTTAAAAATGAAGTGCTGCTGTGGAAGGCTTCATTAGACAAGTGTAACTTAAATAAAGCTCACACCTTACTTGATTGTATGTGCGTACTTTTGTTTTTTACTTTTATATGATAGATCACCTTACTGTACTTGTATGCTGCTTTATGGTATTTCTGACCTATACTGTTCTTTTGTTCTTTATTCGATGGCTGCTTTGTTCTTAACCACTTGTACTTGTATGTAACTTTTTGTTGTCATGTAAAATGAGTGCTGTAATTGTTATTTTGTTCAAAAACAAAAAACAAGTTAGCTCAGTGAGCTGTGCTCTGATTGGATAGTGGTCGTGTCCAAATTCATGGGCTGCATCCTCCTGAGGCCGCATTTGTAGACCGATTACGTCACAGCGACGCGCCGAAGGCTGTCCAAATTCGTAGACTCATCCGAATGTAGCCGACAAATGCGTCCTCCTTTTCCCCGAATTTTAAGGATGGGTCGGGTGTGTCCTTCGTGGCCCACCATATCCCAGAATTCATAGCGCGGCCCAGCCAAACTCCAGTTTCCAACAATGGCGGCCGCTACTAAGTTTTAAAATTACTCATACTAATCTTTCTGGGTCACAAAATAAACTTTTAACATATTTTCAGGCGAGGAAGTAGTTGTGTAAACTTCAAATATCTGCTCGGTTTATCAAGATATCGCATATTTGCAAAAGTGCTTCGAGGTTTTCGGAGGCGTCTGCTACCCACCAGCTCGACAGCTAGCCGGGAGCTCGAGGGTCACTGAAGCCGCCGAGAAGGGCACAACTCCCGGCACATCATTTTCAGATCACCGCGGACTTTCGCTGCTCGGGTTAAACGTAATATATAAGTCACTTAGACAACCTAAAAATGTTATTGTTGGGCTTTTTTCAGTGTTTTGTTTGTTCGTGAGTAAATCGGTTTGGCTGAGATTAAAGTTATTAGATAAGATTAGATAAAATAAAACTTTATTAATCCCCCGGGTGGGTTCCTCCTTGGTTTTTACACAGCTGACTAAACGTCAAACAGAAACCTGATTAAACATAAGTATGAGACAGTCGAGAATTTACGCCAGTGTCCCGTTATATTTTAGATAGCAAGGAGCAGACGGCTGAGTTTATTAAACTCCACCGAGACAGCGGTGACGCTAATCAGAAGGCTAGACCGTCCAATTTCACGGCCGTTTACTTCCGGCCTACCCGACCTTCTGAGGACCCGGCCCACGTAGACCGCGAAGGCCGGGTCCTCAGGAGGATGCAGCCCATGAATTTGGACACGACCAGTGACTGTGTGAGCTAGCATGTGTGACCTCTGACCTCTGGGTTCAGGTTCGACACCAGCAGCACCGAATGGACAGCAGGAGGCGCCATCTGCAGCGAGACGCGAGGATGAGACACTAGCGAGCCGGGGACGGGCGCCATGGACAGACCTGAGGACGGAAAACACCAAAACTTTATTTCAGTGGTTTCCATATTCACGCTCAGCGCATCCAGCAGCCGGATTATTAAACATGGACTCATCTTAAAACATGTAAATGTCAATGGTCAAAGGTGATGTTCATGTGCAACTCACCTGTGTGTTGGTGGAAAGTGGGTGGGAATGCCGCTGCTCCATACGGAGGCAAAGCTACACCTGAAACACACATACAGGTTAGCTCACTAGCCCCGCCCCCATACAATGACTCTGAGGTCTGCATAGAGTTATAGAAATGACAGCTGCTGGTCAGTCGAGGTGTGTGCGCTTATTGAGTTGTAATGAATTTGTACAACTGAAACACCAGCGTACTTGATGATGTCACAGGTCCAGAGTTCTTTCGGCCGTCCCCTCTTAATTTAACTGTGACTAATATGTTATGAAGCTTAACTTTAATCTCAGCCAACTCGATTTACTCAGGAACAAATAAAACACTGAAAAAAGCCAAACATTAACATTTCAAAGTTATCTAAGAGACCTATATATCATGTTTAACCTGAGTAGTAAAAGACCGCGGGGGGGGTTGAAAATGATGTGCCGGGAATCCGCTGTTCTCGCCGGCTCTAGTGATCCTCGACCTCCCAGTCTGCTATGGAGCTGGTGGGTAACAGACGTCTCCGAAGACGTCGGAGGCATCAGGGAATATTTACGGCTTGACTTATCACGAGTACACGAGAACACAAGTACGCAAAAGTATGCATATTGAGACAGGCCCTTACTCTTACCGAAGGTGGCGGCGGGCTCTAGCTCTCCGCTTGGCAGGTCGGCTCTGGTGAAATCCCGACTCTTGTCGTTGTTGTACTTCACGTTGAGCACGCTCAGTTTGGAGAAGTCGATCCTCAGCGTGCAGCAGCCGTTATAGATGTTCTGACCGTCTAGAGTCTGACAGACAGAAGGACACATACTGTGATCTGACTGGACCCGCACCAGTTCAGACCTAGAACTGGAGCTGGATTTCTAAATGTGTGTGTGTGTGTGTGTGTGTGTGTGTGTGTGTGTGTGTGTGTGTGTGTGTGTGTGTGTGTGAGAGAGAGAGAGAGTGAGAATGTGTGTGTAGGTGTATGACTCACAGCCTTGGCGTGCTGAGCATGCACGGTGTCGCTGAACTGCAGGAGAGCCTGAAACTGGTTGTTTCTGGTGAACGTGATGATCTTCAGCACGGAGCCAAACTTACTAAAGATCTGTGGAAAAATTTTATTAATACCACCAAGAACTGTTAGAAAGGACATGATAATAAAAACTTCAATAATAATAACAATAATAACACTGATGATATCTGCAGTCCTGACCTGCTGGAGGACCTCCAGAGTCACAGGGTAAAATAAATTCTCCACAATGATTCTCAGGACGGGACTCTGACCTGGAGCTATGCCCCGGCCCTCCCCACCTGAAGCCATGTTCCCAGAGTGTACTGCTCCTGCATTCATGGCCTGCAGCGTTGCCTGAGCCCTCTGTCAGCAAACAAACATATTATTGATTGTTTAAAGGACCATCTCGCTGCTTTTTGTAAACAGATGACAGATCAAACTTCAAACAAATAAACAGACACCATGGGTGGGGCCTGAGCTGCTGCTCCTCACCTGATTGGTCATATTGTCAGTCTTGAGCTCGCGATGGGTGGAGTACTGAATGTAGACTGGCTGACTCCTGATGGAGGGAGTGGCTGAGGTGTAGTAGTTCACCATGGTAACAGCGGCTTCTTCTGACGCCATTTCTAAAAACGCCTGAAAAGAAAAAAAACGATTACTTAAAAATGTCATGTGTTCCTCTCTGTGTGAGTCTGTCACGGTGGGACATCTTTTCTAAGCTAACATTAGCTAGAGCTGCTCTCTGTAGAAAATTTGTCCATTCACACAGAAGGGAAAAAAAGATTTGCTTGGATCATGTGACAGGTGTAAACAAAATAAAGCAGTGAGGGAGCAGTACAAAAGCCTTTCATTACTTTAATCCACGCTGAGATCAGACCACAAAGGAGACTGAAGAGAACACAAAGCCTCAGCCATCATGTGTTTGACTTTCACTACCTCACAAATTACACAACACAGTGAACCACACTGCTGTGCAGAAGTCTTGAACCGCCCCTTATTTCTGACCAGTTTTGGAAGACTGTTTTTTGTTTGTAAACCCGCTCTCTGTGAGCCATTCAAGAATGAAAATGCTCCAAACACAAAGAGTAACAAGTGTCTATGTACAACAGAAAACTTAGTGAGGAACCAGCTTTAAATAATTTTAGACTCTTTGTTACTCGCCTGTTACAGCCTGTCATAAAAACACACCACTCAGTGGAAGAGTGGCTTAGACCCTGCCTAACATTCACATACACTTGTTGCACTCTGATGGATGTATCGTGGGTAATTTAGGGTTCAGTATCTGTCCCCCCGATACTTCCACATGCCTCAGAGCAGCTGCAGGTGGAACCATTTATCTCTGCACACGTTTCACTGAACCAATTTCCCATCGTTCCATCAAAATACAAAGAAATGAGGGCTGACTTGAAACTTTTGCACAACACCATATTACAACACAAGCTGAAATAAGAGTTCAGCTCTGGTGCCATGACTCACACCTGAAACATGTCATTACTTGTTTCCATGAACATGTCACTGTTAGTGACAGACCCATGAGACGATTATTAAAATAACTTGTAGTGTCCAATGCATCAATGAAGGATTATTTCTCTCTGGATGAGAGGTCAGCTGTAAGAACCTGAGAGGGCACTAAAGCAATGAGAAGCCATTAAAAAAAGACAATCTGAGTCACATGCGGCGTGATGACATAGACAAGATAAAATACAAATAAACAGTGTGCTGGTTGGCTCAGCTGGAGCTCTGCATATACAGGGTACAATCATATTAACTGTTTTTACTAAGAAACAAAACTGACATGCCCATTTTCCCACTAAATTTGAATTCAACGAAGAGGTGTTGTGGGCGGGAATTCATTTTGCTCCGTCTCTCCGCTCTTTCACTCTGATGTCCAGAGGCCTGCGCTACAAAGCAGGATTTGGTCTTATCCATGTGACTTCAGGTTTAACTCTTTTTTCTGTTTTTCAAAGGTGGTTCACTTTTTACTGGGATATATCGCTATGGTTACTTATGCTGCAAACAGGCTATGTTCCAGATTACACATCAACAGGTGTGAAACTCCCACCTACTGACTAATCAATTCTCTGGAAAACAGCATCGCCACTCCTGGCAGAGCCCTCAGACTGCTGCGCAGAGTCTCTCTCGCGGAGAGGATTGGACCAAGTGACCCTGAATCCTCCCTTAGTTATGATGCAGTAGGTGTAGGCTGCTGGGGGATTCCCATTATGCACTGAGTGTTTCTTCTTCACTCACTATGTGTTAATAAACCTCTCTGAAATTAATCATTAGTTATTATTAATCTCTGGCTCCCCTCCACAGCATGTCTTTGTCCTGTCAAACCGGTCGCTGCACATGGCCACCCCTGCCTGAACCTGTTTCTACTGGAGGTTTCTACCTGTTAAAAGGGAGCTTTTCCTTCCCACTGTCGCTTAGGTGCTTGTTCATAGGGTTGCTTAATTGTTGGGGTTTTCTCTGCAGTATTGTAGAGTTTTTATTTTACAATATGCGAGGTGTGAGGTGACTGTTTGGTGCTGTACAAATAAAACTGAACTAAACTGAATGTCTCTGTGCTTCCCCAATGAGCATCAGTATAAACATAGATTGTTAGATGCAGCTTTACTTCTTTTCTTTTTTTTTTTTACCTGTTTAATGCAAACAAGTTACAACAACGTTATTATAGTATTAAATGGACTAAATCTGAAGTTGATTCAGTTGAATGAAATAGTCTAAAATCTGTGATGATTTTATCAGTGAGAGCTGCTCCACAGTTTGCAAAACGTCTTATTTTCCTAGACATCAAAAGTGCCTGGCACGTGTTCATCTGTCTGCTCTTCTATTCCTCCTAAGCAGTTACATTTTGTCGAATTTATGAGAAACAGTGCCATTTCCAAAAGCCTTCCATCTTCTAAACAGATACCTTCCAAACTCGTCCCGCCTTTGTACACAACTTATTTGTTCTGATTGGATGTCATCTTGTTTTTATTATTTGACAAAAGTCTCGATACATTTTATCATCATTTTCATGTTTCTGCACAAGCTTTTATTTAGATATTGCCTTGTTTTCGTCAGAAAAAAACATTGCAGTCGCACATTCACACAGTCACATTTTAACTGGCGTTCTTTCCAGGCTTTAAATAGGCTAAGCTGTTGTCCAGTCTAACTGACCGAAGCATTTAAAGCACTCACGCCTTCATAAAGCGCTGGTCCTCCACCACTACTTTCGTTAAGCAGGCATCTGTATACTGTGTTCAATCTTGTTAGATTTTTCTCATATTACAGCTTTATCTCCCTTTGCAGCTTTGTGTGACTGCTTATCCTGATTGCAGATGTTAGGGTAAGTGAATCCAGACGAAGGAAAGATAGGTGGGTACAACTCGCGTTGGGGGTGAGGGAAGGGAGACAGGATAGTGAGGGTCTATTGTAGGGTCTTTACCTTACGACATGTTGTGATTTGGTGCTGTATAAATAAAACTGAACTGAAGTGAATAACAAAGTGCCTTCTTGTGGCTAACTAAAGAGCTATATAATGACACACAGTGATTACTCACTCAGTACAACCTCACAAACCCCCACACAGCTACCAAATGTGTTAGTAATAAATTTGGATGCAAGATGACGTCGCAAGCAGTCGCAGCCGAACGCCGCTCTCAACAATTTAGTGGATTTCTTTTTATTTTGTGTATTTTTATTTCACTTTTCCTCCAATTAACAAGAGCACATGTGCTGTACAGTAAAACTGAATTGCTCAGGGTTCTAAACCACATAAACCTGCACACTTTCACCAGCAATGACTTAATAATAATAAAGAACAGGTTAAGAGGAATTCAGACAGTTGTGTACTGCGCACCTTGCTGGCATCGTTAGCGCTCACCTGATTCTTTGTCTTCAGTGTGATCAGCTGACTAACTCGACCAAAGGGAAGCGCCAGAGAAAGCACTTCCTGTTCAGAGACGTCAGGGGGAAGCTGACGCAGGTGAAGGACCCGAGATGGGACGCACTGAGCACGCTCTGAAACACACAGTCTATCAGTGCCATCCACTGCAGATAGACAGAAACAGACAGGTAAATTATGATGGAAAGGGTTCAGGTGGGAGGAGCTTCCCTTTCATAGACTTTCATAGACTCACCTGTGGACAGGTGAGAGGAGCTCATGTTCTCAGAGCTGCTGACAGACGAGCTGAACTCTGACTCCTGGAAACAAACACAATAATCAGTTATTGAAATGTCAAAGTTATATCACATTTCATCAATTTATTAATGAATTTATCAAATCAGCAGCACATGAACCTCCATATTTAAAATCCTGTCTTCTTTTGCAATTTTTTTTTGAGACGTGATTGATCTTTAAAGCCTGTTTCCTGAGACAGACTGCAGGAGATGATTGATGACTTCTTCATTTTCAGCTCTGAGCTTCTGTTTAACTTTACCGCTAACATTTTAACCATTAACCTTCTCCCGGGATCAGTTAAAGAAGCTTCGGGCTCTGCTGGTGACATTTTAGAACCCCAAAGTCGAACTAATTAACAGAAAATGAAAGTAATTCCTCTCTGTTTGTACACAGACAGAGAGGCTCTTTGCGTGAACACGCACATATCGCGAGATTTCAGGTAATAAAACACCGCGGCTGTCGCTACTGTTGCCCCGTGACACTTTCACGCCGAGCCGAACAGAACAGAGCAGAGTTGCACAGCACAGCGCACGAGCAACAGGAAAACGGGGCTCTGGGAGAGCATTTCAGTAAACACCAACAACAAACAGGCAGGGAGGGGCGCATCTGAGGCTCGCGCAGGTGCGGTTCAGTCACCAAGGAAACGAAGGGAGGAAGGAAGGTAAAAGTGCGGTGGGAACGGTTCCGAGAAGGTTCGGGACGGTTTCCCGTTCTCACCCGTCCATGGTCCGTGCTGAGGAAGAGGAGGAAGCGCAGCAGAGAAGGAGTTGTTTTGGTCCGCGAGCCTTCGCAGCCAGGCAGCCACCAAGGAGAACAACGAGCTCACTTCCCGTTTGGTGACGTCACGACAGAACATGGCGTCTGGAGGACACACCTCAGATAAAAAGAAATACAATAATTATAAAACATAATTATAGTAACAATTAAAAGACTTAAGAATAAGTCAAATATATTCATTGTATTTAAAACAATATCAAATACATGTACAATTAAAAATACTATTACAAACAGATAAATGTAAAAAGATTTTACAAAATGACATTTAAAAGAAAATGCATGTTTTGTATGTAAAATTAACATAAATTAAAATGAAAAATAATTCCTGAAATATGGAATAAAATAAAAAGTACTTAGTTTATTTTTTTTTCAAAGCAAGATAAATAAAATCAATTTAAAATTGCTTATCAATTATAACTCCATTAAACACATTAAATAAATTTAATTTCTGCCTTAAATTCAAAATATGGTATAAATTTAAATAAATACTAATAAAAATTGCTTCAAGTAAAATAAAAATGTAATTTATAATAAAATACATGTTGAAATGTATTAGGCCTTCATTCATGTAAAATAATATGTGTTTGAAAAAATCTGAAATTCTACATTTGAAAACAATCGCAAAAATTATTGCAATGCAATTCTACCAGTTTTGGCAGCTTTTATGAAAATATAACAAAAAAAGCTCTACTCCTTTTATTTAAAAAACAAAAAACAAAAAAAAAAAGAAGCACTTTTTTCACACTTTTTGTTGAACTCCTGAGTGTTCTTGTTTGGGTGCCTAATATTTAAAGGGGAGAGCAGTGTTGTACTATTTTAGACTGTCATATTTGGTTTCCCTGCCATGGCTGTTCCACATTGGACTACCACCTCTAGTATTAGTATATTTTGGAGAAATTAATCGGACTGTTGTCTGAAGTGTAATCCTTTTTCTTTTTTCTTAACTTTATCTGACTGAAGACAGACCAGCTGTAGCCACTATGACATCACCCATCTACTGTACAGACACAGATACCTGCTAAATGCTGAATTGTAGAATTTCACTCATCAGAACTCCACCTCAGACTTTTAATGTCTGTTAGTACATTTGACTCCACAGCAGATTTTATAACACTATTTAATAAAAAGCTCCAACCGCTCAAACACGGTCCACAGGTCCAGTAAAAGGGACTTAAATTAGCTGAGGTGAAGCCTAGCAGGTAGCTAGAAACTACAGCACCTGTCTGAGGACCACCCCTAATAATGCAAACTCTAAGCCTCAATACAGTTTAATCAGGTGAGTTATAAAGGTGAAGATGCAAGGAGCAGAATCTGATGGTGAAGGTAGTGTTTAATTACCCAGGGTCAGCCGTCCAAAGCAACAGACAGTGCACAAGGAAGGTGGAGTGGACAGAGATGAGTGGGTGATGTGTGAAAGGGAGAGTTGATAAGCTCGTAGTGAGACCTGCTGTGATGGATGGTTCAGGGATGGTGGCACTGATTAAAAGAGGCAGGAGGGTGAGCTGTTAGATGTTAAAGATGAGATGTTAAAATCTCTTCTTTTGGTGCTGAGCAGGATGGGCAGGGTTAGAAAAGGGCACATGAGCTCAGGCTCAGCGGTTTGGAGACAAAGTCTGAGGTGTTTTTGACATTAGACCTCAGACATTTGATGGATGTACTGAAGGAAAACATGCAGAGAATTGGTGTTTGAGGCCCCTAAAGGAGTGGCTAAAGAGGAAACAGGTGAGTTATACATGTAGTTCTGAAGAGGACCCTGGACAGACACCAAACCTCCTTGTATCAGTTTGTAAACAACAGTGCAAACTGTTCCCTGTGTCCTTTTTGGTCTAATTGTTTTTGTTTTGTGTGCCCAGCCTTGTCAGTCTGTTGGAAGCACATATCTGGGAGGGGATGAACAAATTTCCTTTATTTGTCTCTTGATGAAAAAAAATTAGTTCATGGTGCCACAGGTGGACAGTTTGTTCCTGATTTTCATTACATTTCCTGCTCAGACTAGAAGTTTTTGTTATCAAATATCATAACCCAAGATGCTTAACTCTGTCCAAGCATGATTACAAAAGTATCCTCACTGTCCAATATGTTTCTCCTGCAACATTTTAGCTTCATGGTCACAGTCTGCTCAGCACTGCCACCTTCACCTTCACTGCAACCTTCAAAATATAAGACCTTATATAAGGTCTTATATTTTATATAAGGTCTTATATTCTGAAACACAGGAACTCTGCCAGTTTTTAGCACAATTCTGTTTTTGATTTCTTGTTTGTTGATTCAACATCTGCTAACTCTTCAGTTATTGGTGCAAACCAAGATTTCAACTCACTTTTATACACACACACACACACACACACACACACACACACACACACACACACACAAAATATAAATATATGTGCGCGTGTGTGTGTGTGTGTGTGTGTGTGTGTGTGTGTGTGTGTGTGTGTGTGTGTGTGTGTGTGTGCATATATATATTAATAAATGACAAATTAAAAAGGCATGAACATTTTTTGGATCGAAAAAATACATTTTTATTAATAGAGATTTCACTACTGAGGTTAAACATGATATATAAGTCACTTAGATCACTTCTAAATGTTAATGTTTGGTTTATTTCAGTGTTTTATTTGTTCCTGAGTAAACCGGTTTGGCTGTGATTAAAGTTAAGCTTCATAACATATTACTCCCAGTTAAATTAAGAGGGGACAGCAGTAAAAACTCCGGACCTGTGACATCATCAAGTACGCTGGTGTTCCAATTGTACAAATCTCGAGTCTGTACTCCCGTGCGTTCTCGGCGAGTAGTACTTGAGAATTGAGAAAGGGCCTCTGTCTTGCTAGCTTGCGCTGCGCTCAGGGGATCTGCACTCGACAGTGCAGCCTAGGCGGAGTAGTCGAATGCAGATCCACTGAGCGCTCAACACAGACAGCATCGTCAGAAGGAAAGTTGATAAAATAAATTAAAAATTTTGTATTGTTCGATACATATGCATACCGAACCGAAAGCACTGTATCGAACGGTTCAATATCGATACGAGTATTGTTGCACCCCTAATATATATGTATAATAAATTGGTTACAAGATAGCTTTTAACTTCTTACACAGTGTGTCTTTGTCCTGTCTTCCTGCTCTAATGGCTACCTATCCCTGTTGTAGGTTTCTTCCTGTTGAAGGGAAGTTTTTCCTTCCCTTTGTCGCTAAAGTGCTTGCTCACAGGGAGCCATGTGATTGTTGGTGTTTTTAGTTTTCTTTGCATTACACAGGTCTGAAAAAAATAAAATAAAAATTCAGCTGCATTGGCGGTCCTAGCCTGTTTGGCGCCCTGGGCGAACACTCCCTCGGGTTGTGTGAGACTTTAAATCATCAAACTGTAAATTATTATAAATTTTAAATTGTTATTGATCCCTTTACCCCTGGTCCTAAAGTGTATATTTATTTTCTCACTCTTCTTATATTTATTGTTTGTTTACTTGCACTACTGTAACTGGAGCCTCGTCATCTTGTCTCTCTACTGGACTGTATGTAGCGGAGATGACAATAAAGTTTACTTTGACTTCAGCAGCAAGCAGGCGCACCGAGGGCTCTCGCGCTCACTTTTCACATACAGAATTTGGAAAAAACATCGGTGCAAATTATAAGTCTGTATCATGATCTCTGGTGTTTTCGTGTTCGTTGGTTTGTTTTTTATTTTGTTTTATTTTCCGAGTTGGTTATTAGACGCTGCTCCAGCCAGCCAGAGAATCCCCCGCCGCCCCGCCGTCTCCTCCCTGTGCCGCAAGCAGTAGGCGCACCTCGCAAACGGAGGGTGCCCTTACTCCCAGCAAATGGGCGATAGAAAACCCATCGGTGCCTGCGCCATTCCCACTATGCGCTGGCTGATGTCGGGGCAGCATGAGTAGCCTACGAGCAAGTTTTTTGTTTTTGTTTTTTGCCGATGCCCGTGATGTCGCCCCCACCACGATGCCGCCCGGGGCAACCGCCCGTGTCGCCCGTATCAGAAACCGCTACTGTTCAGCTGCATGGAATACTTTTGGTAAATTTCATGTTTTTTAGGGTGTTGACTCAAAAAATGATCTTCAGTTGCCTCCATGACGTACAGTTCTCTTTTGTTTTCTTTTTGTTTTTTTGCAAAACATGAGGAGTTGACATTATAAAAAGCACAACAGCAATGACAAAAATCAATATTTGATTTTCAATACTATGCATAATTTTTCTGAGATTCCTTACCTTTCCCTATGAACAAAACAAACCTGTTGGGGATCATCTGAGCTCCTCACATCGCCAAACCTACGATACCCTCCCACTCCTACTGACCCCCCTCAATTTATTTCATTTTCTAGAAATATTACATTAATGTAAGAAATAATTATTGGTTATGGTTTTTTGACTCAAGTATACGATACCAAATTTCAGTTTTAAAAGGGACATTGCACGCTTAATTAAACTAAAAACGTGAGTTCTGCTAGCAAACCTGACGAGATGGAATTAAAAAATATATATTTTTGAATGTTTCAGTGAGAGGAAAATCTAAGAAACAGTCAAAAAAAAAAGGTTTTTGGTTGCATACATGTGTTAGTGTCGGGTTTACCTTAGACTGCCACCGTTGGGATTTTGTACTATATATGAAAACAATTGAACTGAACAAAATGCAGTATTTTACACAAGTGAATGAATTTTGAGCAAACTCTAAGCAATTAAAAAAATTATAGTCCGATTGATGCATCTCGTCGGTATGCGGACCGGAAGTTATGTCTGACTTCCGGCTGTGGCGTGGGGCGCTTGAATTGGGTGAAAGGTGAAGAAGACGACCCGCAGCCAATTTGTGCACAAACTGTGATCGCTTCCTCTACATTTCAACTCACCTGAGCCCCACCATGCTCCAGAACACAGGGTGAGTGCCTTCTCCTGCACGCAGAAGTCCATTCAAAAGTTCGCTGTGTAAAGTCCGCGGTTCGCCCGAAGTGTCGTCACGGAATGCTACGCAGCCCTGGAACAAGCGGAGGTTTTAAATTAATAAAATGGTTCGATTTGAGGGTTTTAACGCAGCCGAATTAATGATGAAGAGTTCCGTTGTGTAAATCTGCTATACTTTGTTCTTCTTCTCTTGTCGTCTGTCTTTTTGAGCAAGGCATTATGAAGTCCAAGGTTATTGTATTGGATCTGGTGGCAACTGCTTATTCACAATGAGATTCTGCCCTTGCATGCAAACAGGCTGTTTCTGTTCAGAAACTTGTGTGGTCTGCATTTATTAACCACCTGATTTAGAGTTCAGAGCAGAGAAAAGCTGTAGAACTGTAGTGTATGTAAACAGTTTTAAACTGGTACCTCACGGGAGAGGAACTGAGCTGGTGGCATTGCTTTAAATTACAGGATCTTATCTGCAGCGTCTGGTCACTGGTGATCAGTCTGAATTCAGCTTAAACATTTAATTAGCTGCATCGGCATCCACTCGACAATCCCAAGGAATCAACCCACTAACGAGTGGCCATTTTAATATAAATAAACGTTTTCGACCATAGTGGAGCCGAACTAACTGTTATAACTGTGTCTTTCATAAATAATTAGCAATTTGGCTGTACTCTGTCTGCCCTTTGACCTTTGAGTTGTAGCGTTCAAAGCGTCAGATGTAGGAGTTTGTAGCAGCAGCAGCAGCTACCGTGTAACTACCTCTGTCTGTTAGCTCCCGGGCTAATTAAACACTCCCTCCTTTATTTGTTTTTTAGCAGGAAAAGTTTGCCTGAAGCTCGTTTTTGGACTGAGACTTATTCAGATGATTTTTTTGTTCGAACAGCCGCTGAACGCTAGTGTAGTTAAGCTAACCTTACAGGAAGTGAATTTTCAAAATAAAACAATGTTGCTGTGTAGGTTTTACTATTAAAAACCAACAGAAACTTGCATATTTGGAATTGACAAACAATTCAGAGTCCTGTGTGTGTCAAATATATACATTTTATTAATTTAATCTCAAATATGGCCCGTACAAACCACCACCTGCCAACTCAATGAAATTTCTTTAGATTTTTTTTAAAGAAATTAACGCATTCCTTTGTTTCCTATTTTAAGAATATTAAACATTTAATTAACTTAAAACAAGAAATAAAAAATGTAGGGCGGATTATTTAGGTTCTTTTAATTTTCTTCTGTCTTATTTTCACTGAGGGGAGAAGGGAGGTGTTGGCATATAGGTTAACTTTCTTCCTGCTGCAGGAAGCTAGCTGGCTGCACGCTCTTCATCACTGGAGCGAGTCGAGGAATCGGGAAGGCCATAGCTCTGAAAGCTGCCAGAGATGGTGCCAACATCGTGATTGCTGCCAAAACTGCTGAGCCCCACCCCAAACTCCCCGGGACCATCTACACCGCAGCACAGGAGGGTGAGCGCTGACAGGTCAATAAGGTAACGAGCAACCTTTGTCTCTGAACTTACATTTTGTGTGTGTGTGTGTGTGTGTGTGTGTGTGTGTGTGTGCGCGCGCGCATGTTGCAGTGGAGGCAGCGGGCGGAAAGGCATTGCCATGCGTGGTGGACATTCGTGATGAGCAGCAGATCGGAGATGCTGTTCAGAAAGCCGTTGACGCATTTGGAGGTAAAGACACTTTTTCAAAATCACCTTTAATCAGAACAGGAAGTAAATTCTATCCTGGCAACACACCACCTTATCAGTGACATCATCAGTTCTTGTCTGATTGGCAGGCATCGACATCTTGGTGAACAATGCAAGTGCCATCAGTCTGACAGGAACTCTGGAGACGCATATGAAAAAGGTCGACCTGATGCTGGGAATCAACCTGAGAGGAACTTACCTGACGTATGAGCACATACCTGCGTTTGTTTTTTTTAAACAGGAAGTGAGCTAAGACGCTTAAAGCTACAGCAACTCATCCATCACACGCAGACACGATTGGTAGTTCCAGGTCTGTGACAGGTGAGAACAGGTAGAGCAGGTAACCAGCTTGTCTCCTGTAAACTGTGAGTTCACATACAGGAAGTATGTTTACAGTGAGGAGTTACAGGTGACTGTTTGAGTGCCAGAAAGGCTGATCAGGGTTAATCATTCAGCTCTGAGTTGATAAAAGAAAGCTGCCATCACTGATTCACCATGACAACGGGCAAATAAAGAGCAGAGTCTGCATTTGTAATCCAGTGGATCAAAAAAAGATGTTTCCATGTGACCTGATGATGATGTGAGCACAACAGCATAGTTACATTTCTTGTAGCTTTAAACCAAAACGGTGTGACTCCCAAACACACACTACACCTCATGAGAACACGTACCACCAAAGTAAACATAAAGGTCGTCAAACGGTTTCACCAACAAAGTTTTGAAACTGACGGAGTGACACAACTCTCCGGTGGTGTTTTTGTCCTGCAACCTGTTGTTTGCCAAGTATATTTGTAAACCCCTGCACCGTGAGCTGAGCTGAAGTGCACTAAATATCAAAGAAACAAGTTTCAGTGCTTTTAGCGGGAATAAAGTAGCCACATGTTTTTATCAGCTCATAGCAGAGGAAGAAGACCACACTTTAGGAGACGAGCTGACACCGTCTCATCAGGCTGTTCAGAAACCTGAGTGAGTGGAGCGCATCGTGGAAATGCTGCTGGTGTCCTTTAATTTTCCACCAGCAGGTTGTTAAACGTTGCACTGCTGTAATAACCGATTTGCATGATTTATAGAAATTGTTCAGATCATGAAAGATTAACTTATCAAAGTGAGTTCAGTGTTCACTTGAGTTCAGTTTACATTAGTAATGTGTGTTTCACCCTTTAGGATAATTGACGAATGGAAGGAATTTTTCTTCACTTATAGAAATCGTAGACATGGAGCAGGGAAAGGTTTCACTGGATCACTGAAATAAAACATCTGTTGCTATTTCTTTAAATTTCCATATAGTGTGGTTAAAAGTCAAATTCTCTGGGCACCAAACGTCTCCTTATAGTTTCTGCTTTCAAACACTTCCCTCACATCATGTTTCCCACCAAGTTGAAGGTAGAGAAGTCACAAGTAAGAGGTGCATGTCTGTTTAAGCTTCTTTAACCCTCTGTCCTCAGATGGTCCTGCTGTAAAGTTGAAATGACACTAGGTGGCACTCAATGAGCATACATGGGTGCTACAGCAGTCTTTCTATAACATCATAATCTAGCTCTCCATAAACACTCCTGCCTGATAACTTCACGAGCCGCTGGTATGAGCGGAGCATGATGGAAGCACTCATTAAACAGGTTTGGTCTAAACACCAGTCGTGCTTGTAATCTACCACACTATCAGTACACTGCTCTGTGTGCGTCAAAACACGATGTGCTGTGATTTGGGTGTCATTACTTAGTATTGGAGTTGAGGAGATGGACGGTTTGCATTTTGTGAGTCAAGTTAAGGAGGAGTTAAGGAGCCACGTGTCCTCAGAGTTTCATGAGACTGGAAAAACCAGAACTCGATACATGCTGAAAACCTTCCAGTGCTGCCAGTACTCCTCAGCAGGCTGAGCAGGTTACACCTTTGCCCCGAGACGAATTCAGAGGCCTTGGTTTGAGTTGGGCTCAAGCTATTTGCTGTGTTTGTGTGTTTACGCCTGCGTGCTCTCTTGTCTAGCCTGTCAAAATACAGGCTGAAGAGCCCAAATAAAAAAGAGTGACTGCGTATAGGACTCAGATAAAAACAGATACTTTGGTGACTTCGAGAGTCAAACTTAATATTTTTAGACTCTGTTGAACATTTAAAATTTTGCCCTGCAGCATTTAATGACTGCATCATATTTGAACTTGGAACGGTGTCTAAACAGCTCATAGTGCAAAAACTATTTAAACTGCATTTAGTCCAGTTTTAGATTAAGTCATTTCAGATCAGGGTGAGCTGATGGATGATGGTCAGAGTGATCAGTGACAACTCGATTTTTAGCCATTTATTCTGTACACATCATTATTTCAGGCGAAACTTTCTCATATCCATCAGTGAAAAGTTGGCTGTGAGGCCACGATGGACAGTTGGTATGAGTACAGGTGTAAAAGGAAACTCAGGGCAGATGTTACGAGTTAATCTTGCTGCTCAGCTGATATTCGCCCACATCTGTTCACAGTAAAGAGAACTCATGCATCGCTGTGAACATGTAAACGTGTCTTCATCCTGGGAGTTGGGAATAAACTCGTGGTGTGGGCTGATGAGCGCTTTGTGTGTTTTGGGTTTCAGAGGGTGAACGTGTCACCCTGTCAGCTGCGTGTCACTTCCTCCTGCCTCCCCTCAGTATCACTCATGAAAGTGACTTTAACATTTAAACTTAAAGTCATTTGTGTAAGGTTGACAGTCCTGTGAGGGGGGGAAAAAGAAAGAAAGATGCTCCTCCTTTTAAACTGATACTGTGTGAGATCTGTGTTGTGGGGCAAAGCATGACAACACCAGCAGAGGGCAGTATGAACTGGAGCAGAGTGTAGCGTATTCATGTAATCAGATACAGCTTTGTCTTTCAATGATTAGAAAACAAGACACTTAGGAAAACACTTGTGTTACCGGAACAGGTTTTCAAATACATGTGGACAGTAACATGTATGTGGTCACACGTGTTTGATGGGTCTGTGTTTCAGGTCTAAGCTGGTCATCCCTCACCTGCTGAAGAGTCAGAATCCTCACATCCTGAACCTGTCGCCGCCTCTCAACCTGAACCCCGTCTGGTTCAAGAACCACACCGGTAACTATAGCAACTATCTGGCCCTGTGTCCCATCATGCATCTGTACAACCTTTACATGTCTGATTTGTTTTTTTTGTTTGTTTTTTTTAAAGCCTACACAATGGCGAAGTATGGCATGTCCATGTGCGTACTGGGAATGGCTGAAGAGTTCAGAGGTCAAATTGCCGTCAACGCCCTCTGGCCGAGGACGGGTGAGCAGCTGTTAGCATGCTAACAATGCTAACACTTATTCTGTAATATTAACCCTGCTCTGTGTTGTTGCCATAGCGATTCAGACAGCAGCCATGGACATGCTGGGGGGAGAGGGTGTCAGTAAACAGTGTCGGAAAGCTGACATCATAGCGGACGCTGCCTACGCCATCCTGTCCCGTCCGAAAGATTACACGGGTCACTTCCTGGTGGATGAGGAGTTCCTCAGAGAGCAGGGCGTCAAAGACTTCGACCAGTACGCTGTCCAGCCGGGTCACCCTCTGCTGCCAGACTTCTTCCTGGATGAGACTCCAGAGTCACTGGTGGAGAAGATGGAGCAGCACGGTACAAACAAACACACTGCTGCCTGCCAGGCACTGGCTGTGTCCCAATTAAGAGACCGCACGCTTGAAGTACGCGCACTACGCGTACTACGTACGGTGCGTACTATAAGTACGAGAAGTGCGGAAGTGAGAGGCTTGTGAAATGGGACGGTCTAGCCTTCGTTGCGCTGTTCAGGTTGCCTAGCTACCATGATACTAACCGCGAGAAACGTTTCATACAGCTTTGTTTGACAGAAATGAAGGAGAAAAATGTTTTCTTGGTCATTCATTTTTGTCATGACATCACTTTGATTAGTTGAGTATCTGAGGCTGAGACCACGGGACTGTAAACATGATTGTTGGGCTTCATGTCTGTACTGAAGTCATTTCAAGATTAGTGAGTAAATAACAATTAGCTAATGTTGTTCATGAGACTAAAGTCATCTCACTTTGGTAATGTAAATATTAGAGATGGACCGATCCGATATTACGTATCGGTATCGGTCCGATACTGACCTAAATTACTGGATCTGATATCGGAGAGAAATAAAAAAATGTAATCCGATCCATTAAATATCAAAAAAGCACCTCACAAAACTTGCAACACGGCGTAACTCGGCTCATAACCGTAGCACGTCGGAGCAGTGTGTCACGTGATAGAGCGGCTGTGGCGTGCGAGATCTGTTGTCTGGTTCAGCATTTGGAGCCTCGCTACCAAACTGGCATTCATCTCCGAGGAAGTTATCCCAGAGAGAAGTAAAGCAAGTGTGTAAGTTCATCTCTGAATATTTGTAAAGCATTCCCGCGTTAAGCTTAACAACCGATATATGGAGCGACTGCCTCTCTCTCTCTCTCCCTCCGTCTCCTGCTGCTACTTCAATCGTGAAACTGATCAATGATCAGCTGATCGGCTTTTCTGTCACGAGTCCGTCTCTCTTGTTTGTTTATCGCCCACTTCGCGCCAGAAAGAGGAAACCAGCGGCTGAACAACAGCAGCACGTTTAAGCTTGATAAGCTGTTGTTAGAATTTATTTAATATTACTTTCTACACCAGGATCCTTTTCTACGTAGCTGACGCTGGTAACTGTGCAGGGGCGGATCTAGCAAAGTTTAGCCAGGGGGGCCGATAGGGCATGAACAGGGAAAAGGGGGCACAAAGACATACTTTTCTTTCTTATTCTCATATAAAATGTCGAGCTTTTAATAAATAATTATCTGAATCTTACACCCAAAGTTTTAATCTGATGTAAAATGTATAGAAGTCCATTACTGTATATAGTAACGTTAAGTCTAATATACCCTAGTAAGCTATAGTACTTTTTCCATCTGTGCAGTCTGCAATTCTGTTGAAGAAAGATGTTGAATCTATTTAATTATTCTTGAAAAATAATTGATTTCTGTGCATTTTATTTCACACTTCATCAAATTAAAGTTTTTACGTCGATTAAGCATCATGAGGTGGAGGGTGGTTCCCTATTTATTTATTTTTTTTGCTGGGAGTTTGCAACCCTATTAATTAGGTTGCTTACTCTTTAAAATACCAGAATAGGGAGGATGGATGGAGTAGGTTTAAGTTTATTAGATTGATCAGTATTGAACTATGAAATATTTTGGGTGCAGTGTAGTTTTTGCATACAGGTATAACAGAATAGCTTTAGTGTTGTTGTTTATTTAAACTTGAGTATGAACTTATACAAAATGCAGCAAGATATTAAAAAAACAGTTTTAATTAAAAAACACACTATATCGGATTCATATCGGTATCGGCCGATATCCAAATGTATGATATCGGTTTCGGACATAAAAAAGTGGTATCGTGCCATCTCTAGTAAATATAATATGGCCAATATTATATGTATTGTCAGATTATTATGATATATATAGATGGATAAATAGATATATATTTTACAGGATATATTACAGCAGTGAGCTTGAACTCTGTGTCAAAGATTCAAGTTGCAGTTATTTATATTTCCTGTCACATTAAATCTTCACTTAAAGACAAGTATCTTTGACAGTGTATATATAGATGTATCATATATAAGAGACAAATATTGTTCTTTTATTATTGTTGTTGGCAACACATTTGGCTCATTGCTTACATATATTTATAAAAAGAAAATGTACAAGCTGTGATAACTGTTTCTGATAAAATGAAGAGTAGACTGATATATGAAATATTCCTTTATTGGGTGAGAAAATCAGACCATGTCATAACTGCTTTAAGTCATACAGAATAGATATCAGAGCCTTAAACAGGCGGACTTCTGCTAAATGGGTCAAACTGGGCAGAAAGTATACAAACACATAACATCCTTATAGAATATGATGTAACACTATAGATCAGCTTACCTCAGAATATATAAAGCATATAAACAATTACAGCAATATGATGCAACAAACACAGCAGTGCTACTAATCCAAAATACTCAAAGCTTCATAGAACTGAAACAAACATTTATTTTTAGCTCCATTCTGCTGCAGATACATACTTTAGGTTTCTGAATATTAAACTTGTTGCTGCCTTTCATAGTGTGTAACTTGAAGGCCCTGAGTACTTTCTCCCACACTGAAAACACTGGAATGATACAATTATTTGAACATTACCTAATAAGACTGATTCAGGACAGACAATTAGTTATTTTAAACTTTTCTAGCAGTCCTTCACAAACAGGGAACAGTCTGTCTATTCTCTCCATCTGTCAGCTGCTGCTGGCTCTTTCTCCTCCTCTTCCTCACACACTGCTGAGTTTGTCCTGGTGGATCATCAGGGGTGCAAAGCCTCACAGATGTGCAGCAGTGGGTCCCTCAGTCTGTCCTCACTCTGGACACTTGCAGTTGTCACACATGGAAATCAAATGTGTGAGAAGCTGCAGGATTCAAACACAAGTGTAACTTATAAACACATGTTCATACTTTTATTACACAATCAGAGAGAAAGAAACAGAGAGAGAGTGCAGGACAGACAGACAGGTGACAGTCTCAGGTGTATACACTGCTGCAAACAGGAGGATTTAGTGTTTGTGTTATTACGAGTGATAAACAAGAAGAGTTCCCAGATGGTACAGTGGACACATGTGTGACTCCTGTGATTAAAGCATCTTTCTTTCAGCTTAACGAGTGAACCGTCAGCTCGTTTAAACACACGTTAAAGTCCGTTTGGCTCGACACCACCGAACAGAGGCAGCAATATAACATAGCTAACATTAACAGTGCAGTGAATCCTGCTTGTGCCGTGATATTCAGGACTGCAAACCGAGCAGCATCACTGACTTTCAGCCTGTTGTGTTTGTGGATATACGACTGACTTTAATTATCCATGAAATCATCACAATCTCTGTAAGATTAAGGTCGACTATTGTATTATTATATTTTAAAGGCTTTAAAACCAAGTAAACGCTGAAAGTACAAACATCGCTAATGTCACATAACTTTGCCGACATGTGGCCAACAGTAATGTTTTAATGTTCTTCATTATTAAACTTTCGCACATAAATAAGTGACACAATATTCAGTACTTGCTTTTGACAGTTCACTCTTCGGCCGCTCCCTTCTGCCATATTTTGCGGCAAAATTATCCACACCCACCGCCGCACTATGAATTGTGGGCTATATGGGACCACGAAGCGTGCACCGGACCACGCTTGATATTTGGGGAAATCGACAGCGCATTTGGAGTACGCATTTGAAGTACACTTCGAATTGGGACAGCCGTCGTCGCGTGGCGGTAACGTAATCGCACTCAAAATGCGTACTTCAAGCGTGCGGTCTCTTAATTGGGACACAGCCACTGTAACGAATAGAACACCTGTCCTGTCTAAGAAATAGATCAATAAAGTAAAAAAAAGAATTATGAAGGGACTCCGTTAAATAGGAAAAACAAAGGAATTCAACAAATTCAAATCTAAATAAAATGCAGTGCAATAATTTGTGTTAGGAGAAATACTTTCAGTCACTGTGACATTATCAAGAATAAATGGGAACATTAAGTTTATTACCCTGGAGCTCTTTTAGCCAGTCACCTGGTGAAAAGACTAAAACTAAAAAAAATAAAGACGTTGGCTTTGACTTTGACATCCCAGCAGCCCCGGGGTCTTTACCATTTTTAACACCTTATTTTTTCCTAGGGGCAACCCCAGCCTTTAAACCACCATCCTCATCATCAGCCACGCCCACCTCTGGAGGCCCAGTGGAAACCACGTTTGATGCCATCAAAGGAGTCATTAATGAAGACGTTGTCAAGTCTACTCAGGGCATCTATCAGTTTGACCTGTCAGGTAACAAGGAATTAAAGGGGCAAGTCCAGTGGGCGTGTCTTTAACATTTATGTCCATATAAAGAGATTCAATGGGCGTGTCTTCAACACTTGTTTATGTTCATATAGGAGAGCACACTGGCGTTTGGTTTCTGGACTTGAAGACTGGCTCGGGCAGCGTGGGGCAGGGTGAGCCCCCCACCAAAGCTGACGTTGTCATGAAAATGGACTCCAGTGACTTCAGCAAGATGTTTTCAGGTAACCTGTCACCATGGCAATAAAAAAAAAAAAAAAAAAAAAAAAAATGACTATAGGAAACATTAGTGAAGCTGCAGTTTTGTTATTTCAGGGAAACTGAAGCCCACGATGGCATTCATGTCAGGGAAGCTGAAGATCAAAGGAGACATGACGCTGGCGATCAAGTTGGAGAAACTCATGAATCGCATGAACAAGGCCAAACTGTGAAAATGAAACCCCACCCACATGTATACAGGCCCCACCCTCTTGCTCTTTGTTCCTGTACATGTTGCCTTAATAATAAAAACACATTAACACCTCAATAAAGCAACCTTAATAACATCCAGGGTGTGTCCAATACCTTCCTTCAGCTGAGTTCAGACAGCCAATCAGAAACCAATGTCCACTATAGACTCCAGCAGTGACTCAGCCCCACGTTAAAATGCCCAGCTTTACAGCAGAAATAAACGTGTTTACAGCCTGATACAGAGACTGATTTGATCTATTCCCCTCGATAACAGCTGTTATGACAGCAGCAGGCAAGTACAGCCAGATATCAGACACCAGTACTGCTGCAGCAGTACTGTTGCTGGAGTGCATGCAGGGGATTAACGCAGTACTGATTTTTTTTAATAGTTCTGTGTCTTTCACATTTTGAAGTGAAATGTGTTTTCATATCAGTAGTTATAAACACTAACAGATTATCAGATTTTAATTGCAAAAAAATGAAAGAAATACAGATGGGTGTAAGTTGATGATTATTAATGGGCCAACTAGAAGTTTCCTTCAGAATTAATTGATGGATGTGTGTCTTTGGTTTGACCCTGTTTAATCCTGAATAAGGTCTTATGTGAATCTGTAAAAGCATGAGTAGCTTTGATACTATTTACTATTTTATTTAGATTAATTTCCAGTTTTGATTTACTGCTAATAAATCAGTTTGGGATCTGCTTACCTGGTTGAGCAGGTGGCCCATGTTGGGTTTAAGTACAACCCTAATCCTGCATGTCTGTTCTCTAATTTGTTCCCACTTTCCTTTCTACCTTATTCTGTCTTGTCCGAAATTAAATCAGGTTAATTTCTTCATGGTGCTAAAAACAGAAACTAATTTTAATTACACACTAACAAAAAAACTCAAAGATTCCTGAGTGCATCAGCTTTAAAATGTAAAACCGAAGTTAAAATGCACGCATTTTTATTCATACAAATCGGGAACACCAGGGGGCGCTGCTGCTCTGAAGGCGCCCTGATTGTCTCTGACTTTAAACTATGACGCTGCCAGTGTGCATGCAGGAAGGCTTCAGTGAAACTTTAATGATTTAAATTTCCTGTGAGCTCTTTACGGTGGCCCCGTAGTGTAAAACACAAAAACTAAAAACTTGACTTTATAGAACATCTGTAAACAAATGTTTGTAGGTAAGACTGATGCAATAGCATGTCCACAAATGTTTGATGGGTCATCTTAATTTTAGAGGCTTTTTTCTGCTTCAATTATTAGTGTTTTACAGATGGCTGCTGGACCTCTCTTCTGATCTCCTCCTTACATACTGACAACAATTTAAACCACAATTTTCAAATTTGCAGTCATAAATCCATCAGACAGCTGCATCTTCTTGTCTGACTACCTCAGCCTTTTTGCCCTTTTTCCAGGCCTTAACAATGTCTTCTTGACAGCCACCATTCTGGCACCATTTCTGATGAGATTTTAGTGAACAGCAAACAATCAGCAGAAGGTCCAGATGCAGTGTCAGGTTTTTGTTTTTCCAATTCCATAACTTTCACATACTGTTTGTCCACTGCAGTTTTTTTAGGCCTCATACTTCTTCTGTCCTCCACTTGTCCAGGCTCCTTAACATTTTTAAGGACAGCACGGCATGCAAAGATAGGCTTAGGCTGAAGGCATTTTGGGAATCACCTTGTTGATGCAAATATATGGCTATCTAACTGTGTTGTCTTTAGCACTTTTATTCAAGTAAGGACATGAAAAACACGTTGCTACAGAGTGATAGCAACATCAGGAACAAGGAGCAGCAGGTGAGAACTAGCTCATTATTACTGTCTGCCTTTTTTTTTTTTTTACGTGCCAGTTGGGAACCAAAAACTACTTCTATTTAGAAAAGGGTGCATTAAATTGTATCACTTAACAAATGTCAGTTATCAATACTGTAGTTCTTGATATCATGAATACTCTTAATATTTATGTTGGTAAGGCCTTCCTGTTATTTAATTTACATTTGTATTCTCTGCCTTCTGGTGGAAATATAACTGCGTATCATCTGCATATGTGGCACTGACCTGGGACTGTTTTATTGTGACAGGTCAGCCCTTTTGTATCTGCTTGTCACTCAGCTATTGCTGGAATGTCTGGTTCAGCATAGATAATGGCACACACCAAGGGCGTAGATTTGGCATGGACGGAAGGGACATGTCCCCACCAATATCCAGCGATTATTGAATTGTCACCACCAATAATTTGATCTCTTCGAGTAAAGAAAAACAACCCGATAGAAAGAAAAAAGCAGCGATCTGTCAGCATCTCATTCACCCAGAGGTGCAGAAAGAGTTAAATTACGTTCTCTACTGGAGTCCTACACTGTAAAATCTAATTAGTTCCCAGAACTCAAAAAAATTGAGGAAACTTGTTGCCTCAAAAAAATTGAGTAAAGCTTAGCTAAAAATGACTAAATTAGGACAACTTATTTATTTTGAGTACTCTGTACAAGCTCATTTGTTCCCAGAACTCAAGAAAATTCGATCAAGTCTACGTAAGATGACCAAGTTAGGGCAACTTACTCATTTTGAGTACAGTGTACAGCCTTGTTAGTTCCCAGAACTCAAAGAAATTGAGGAAACTCGTTGCCTCAAAAAGAGTAAGTAAAGCTTACTTAAGATGACTGTTAGGACAACTTACACATTGCAAGTCTGCAGTATTAAGAATAACTTGATATTTCTGACTGTACAATTTTAATTGTTTACCTACTGACAAACATTTCAAGTTCAACTAAATGAAAAAACAATTTGTGGTAACCTGAATATGATTAAAAATAATTAACAACACTTTTTGTAATGATGTTAAAATCAGCCCAACTTTTATTTTCAAACACAACAAAGTATAACAGCCAACATACTGGACACTGTTCTGCTGAACAACAAACAATTATATTGCCATCACTGTTATAATCTCACAATGAAACAAAGTCTCAGATGTAATTATTCTGAAAATAAGTTTAGGTCTACCACAAGTTTGTTTCGTACTTACATTACTTATATAATCAAAATAAAATATTTGTTGTTCTGTCACAAGTGCAGTCTCTGATTTAAGCAACACATTTGTTTTTCATTCCAACACATGAGCTGGAATGTTGTAATGTTTTAAGGATGGCTTGTTTCCAGTCCAGGCATTACTGCCTGAATGACTATCATGGATCGAGGTGATCCAAATGTAAGTGCAGAAGAAAGTCTTTAACTTCCCTGAAGTACAGTGGCAGTGGATGTGGGTTGGAGATGCAATGAGCTTGAACCTGCAGGCGACCATCTTCACTGACCACACCATCTGTGACGGAGGACTCATCTCTCCTGGTGTCCTGCAAGCAAACAATCATATTTTTTGGAACATGAACTTAATTGCTTTCTTAAAACATTTTTTTCTGCATTTGGTATAAAACAGACTCCAATTTAGACAATCTCAGGCTCCCTCCCCACCAGAGAGGTGACATTCAATGTCCCAATTGTCAGTCTGGATAGCCCTGACCCCCACCCGACACACAATAATGTCATGAAAGCATCGTTTTAAAAAGGGCTATGCAAACATGGCCAATAACTTTCATTCTAATGATGTGCAAAATGATTTGGGAACAAAACAAATTTTGCTGTTAGAAAACTTGCAGACTTCACTATATACAGTGTAGACCCTCTAAACTAAGTTTGGGGGATGTGATCTTTCAAGAAATGCAGACCAAACTGTTATTGTTTGTTTACTTACACAGCATGTCTTGTAGAATTAACTGGAGTCAACAGCAAAACTTCCCCAAACCAAAGCACAAATAAAACAATAAGTAAAACAGGCTGATCTAAAGTATGATTAAAGTTCAGCCTGATTAATATAAATGTCACTGACAGTTGCTAATGTATTGGAAAACCAAAATACTTACCGCTGAGTTGATGTCTTTCTGTCCAACAACAGGAGTGCTGGTCCCGAGCCTCAAAGACAGTAAGAAGCAAGCAGAGGGAGAAAAAACAGAACATTTTTCAGAAACTGATTTGATCCTTAATGGCTGTGCAATTATTGTAACATAGAGATTGCTTATGTTGTTAAATAAAGGCTAGATTTGACATTAATAGATGCCACAGATGTTCAAAAGCTGCCACAAAGCATGAAAAAAATGGACGTCTCCGAAAACGTTAGAGCATTTTTGCAAATATGTGATGTCTTGATAAATCGAGCAGATACTTAAACTTTACACAGCTACATTCTTGCCTGAAAATATCTTAAAAGTTTTATTTTGTGACCCAGAAAAAGTAATAAGTTTTTTAGCCGCGCTCCTCCGCCATTGCCACGCTTACAAGTACGCACATACGGTGGCCCCTAGAGACAAAGCACGTACAAACTCCAAAACACTTGCAAACTCCAAAATACATGCAAACTCCAAAACACTTGCAAATTCCAAAACACAACGGAAGTGCTCCAGGACGCTAGGGGCAGTGTTGAGCTTTTGTTACCTAGTAACTACAAGGCCGCATTTTAAGGCCGATTACGCCACAGCGACATGACGAAGGCTGTCCCAATTCAAAGGCTGCTCGAAATACGGCCCTCAAATGCGTCCTTAATTTCCCTGAATTTTAAGGATGGGTCGGTGTAGCCTTCATGGCCCAACATATGGCAGATTTCATAGCCCGGCTGTGGTGTGGATAATTTTGCCGAAAAAAATGGCGGAAGCGGAGCCGCCGAAGAGTAAACTTTCAGAAGTAAGTACTGAATATTATGTCACGTATTTATTCGCGAATGTTTTTATAATGAAGAACATTAAAACATTACTGTTGGCCACAAATTCAATTTAGATTTGAATTTGTTGAATTCCTTTGTTTTTCCTATTTAACGGAGTCCCTTCATAATTCTTTTTTTTACTTTATTGATCTATTTCTTAGACAGGACAGGTGTTCTATTCGTTACAGTGGCTGTGTCCCAATTAAGAGACCGCACGCTTTTTGAGTGCGATTACGTTACCGCCACGCGACGACGGCTGTCCCAATTCGAAGTGTACTTCAAATGCGTACTCCAAATGCGCCGTCGATTTCCCCAAATATCAAGCGTGGTCCGGTGCACGCTTCGTGGTCCCATATATTGCACAATTCATAGCGCGGCGGTGGGTGTGGATAATTTTGCCGCAAAATACGGCAGAAGGGAGCGGCCGAAGAGTGAACTGTCAAAAGCAAGTACTGAATATTGTGTCACTTATTTATGTGCGAAAGTTTAATAATGAAGAACATTAAAACATTACTGTTGGCCACATGTCGGCAAAGTTATGTGACATTAGTGATGTTTGTACTTTCAGCGTTTACTTGGTTTTAAAGCCTCTACTTCAAAATATATATATAGTTGGCCTTAATCTTACAGAGAATCTGGTGATTTTGTGGATAATTAAAGTCAGTCATATATCCACAAACACAACAGGCTGAAAGTCAGTGATGCTGCTCGGTTTGCAGTCCTGAATATCACGGCACAAGCAGGATTCACTGCACTGTTAATGTTAGCTATGTTATATTGCTGCCTCTGTTCGGTGGTGTCGAGCCAAACGGACTTTAACGTGTGTTTAAACGAGCTGACAGTTCACTCGTTAAGCTGAAAGAAAGATGCTTTAATCACAGGAGTCACACATGTGTCCACTGCACCATCTGGGAACTCTTCTTGTTTCGTAATAACACAAACACTGAATTCTCTTGTGCTGTTTTGTAGCAGTGTGTACACCTGAGACACCTGTCTGTCTGTCCTGCACTCTCTCTCTGTTTCTTTCTCTCTGATTGTGTAATAAAAGTATGAACGTGTATTTATACGTTACACTTGTGTTTGAATCCTGCAGCTTATCACACATTTGATTTCCATGTGTGACAACTAGGGATGGGTACCGGTGTCCGGTGCCATGATGGCACCGGTTCTGACATAAACGGTAGTAACCAGACCGAAAAGCAGCGCACATTTCGGTGCTTTATTTCGGTGCTATTTTTTCCTGAGCTGTGATACACTTCTAGCCAATCATTTTACGTTTCCGAGGATAGTAGGCGGGCCCAGGTACGTACGTTCTTTTAGAGCACAGCTACAGATTAAAAATGCCCAAGGCGAAGCGGTCAAAAGTCTGGCTGTACTTCACAGCAAAATATGCAAACTCAGCAGCCTGCAACAAGTGCTTTGAGCTGATACTGTGATACTGTCAAAGGAGGTAACACCTCAAATCCGATGAAACACCTGGCGACGCATAGCGTTTTTTTTAAAAGCCCAGAAATGCGCCGTATTTGATAGCTTGCTGCGAGACCTCACACCGAGCACATCTACTGCGGGTGGGTTGCCTGTTATGCAACATCCCCCAAAAACACGAAGAGGAGAGTCCTGGCCCGTAGCCCTGCCAGTGTAGCAGAAATGATGAGGATGATGACGGCAGCAGCAGCCGTTCTTCTCTGCGTGAGTAGCTTAATGTTGTTCATGTGTAATTTACGTTGAGTAGGCTAACCACGTTATTACATTAATGCATGTAAGGTGAACTAGCAAACATCATCATAGCTACATGCGGCTGTCTTCTTGTTTGATGGCAGATACTCCCTTTACCCTGGACAAAAAGGCTAAAATGACCAAAGAAAAAGTGGAAAACAGTTAAACATGAGAGGTTTTTGGACAAAGTTTGTGTTTTTTCCATTGTTTAAGCACTGCTTCCAGCCAAGAGTGATACCATATATGCCCTATAGCTGCAGAAAAGGCTAACATGGTTATCTTTTTACAAAAAACAGCTGAACATGAGAGGTTTTTGGACCAATTTTGTGTTCTCCATTCTTTAAGCACCGGTTTGAGCACCGTTTAAGCACCAGCACCGTTTCAAAAGTACCGATTTGGCACCGGTATCGGATAAAACCTAAACGATACCCATCCCTAGTGACAACTGCAAGTGTCAAGAGTGAGGACAGACTGAGGGACCCACTGCTGCACATCATCTGTGAGGCTTTGCACCCCTGATGATCCACCAGGACAAACTCAGCAGTGTGTGAGGAAGAGGAGGAGGAAGAGCCAGCAGCAGCTGACAGATGGAGAGAATAGACAGACTGTTCCCTGTTTGTGAAGGACTGCTAGGAAAGTTTGAAATAACTAACAGTCTGTCCTGAATCAGTCTTATTAGGTAATATTCAAATAATTTGATCATTCCAGTGTTTTCAGTGTGGGAGAAAGTACTCAGGGCCTTCAAGTTACACACTATGAAAGGCAGCAACAAGTTTAATATTCAGAAACCTAAAGTACGTATCAGCAGCAGAATGGAGCTAAAAATAAATGTTTGTTTCAGTTCTATGAAGCTTTGAGTATTTTGGATTAGTAGCACTGCTGTGTTTGTTGCATCATATTGCTGTAATTGTTTATATGCTTTATATATTCTGAGGTAAGTTGATCTATAGTGTTACATCATATTCTATAAGGATGTTATGTGTTTGTATACTTTCTGCCCAGTTTGACCCATTTAGCAGAAGTCCGCCTGTTTAAGGCTCTGATATCTATTCTGTATGACTTAAAGCAGTTATGACATGGTCTGATTTTCTCACCCAATAAAGGAATATTTAATATATCAGTCTACTCTTCATTTTATCAGAAACAGTTATCACAGCTTATACATTTTCTTTTTATAAATATATATAAGCAATGAGCCAAATTTAGTAATGCCAACATACTGAAGGAACAACATTTGTCTCTTATATATGATACACCTATATATGCACTGTCAAAGATACTTGTCTTTGAGTGAAGATTTAAGGTGATAAGACATATACAGTGGGGCAAAAAAGTATTTAGTCAGCCACCGATTGTGCAAGTTCCCCCACTTAAAATGATGACAGAGGTCAGTAATTTTCACCAGAGGTACACTTCAACTGTGAGAGACAGAATGTGAAAAAAAATCCATGAATTCACATGGTAGGATTTGTAAAGAATTTATCCGTAAATTAGGGTGGAAAATAAGTATTTGGTCACCTCAAACATGGAAAATCTCTGGCTCTCACAGACCTGTAACGTCTTCTGTAAGACGCTTTTCTGTCCCCCACTCGTTACCTGTATGAATGGCACCTGTTTGAACTCATCATCTGTATAAAAGACACCTGTCCACAGCCTCAAACAGTCAGACTCCAAACTCCGCCATGGCCAAGACCAAAGAGCTCTCGAAGGACACCAGGAAAAGTATTGTAGACCTGCACCAGACTGGGAAGAGTGAATCTACAATAGGCAAGCAGCTTGGTGTGAAGAAATCAACTGTGGGAGCTAGAGCAGGGCGATATGGCCAAAAATATTTATCACGATATATATTTGAAAATTTGCGATAACGATATAACCGACGATATAATTGATGCGAGACAAAATACAACTCCACAACATTACTAGCGCAAAAAGACAACCTTCCATTTATTTTCACTTAAACAAGAAGCTGGTTTTTATGTACATTAAAGCTTTATAAAAATGTAACAGTGCAAATGCAAATTCCTTGCTGAAAGTTTAACCAAAAGGCATTTCCAGTAGAAATGGGCTGACATATCCTGAGCATAACCATGTATAATATCCACTGAAGTTAAAAAGAGGTGCTTTGCAACATTAAACTGCAGTGTGCATTACGCATTTTTCGGACCATAAGGTGCACGGGATTATAAGGCACATTAAGCGAAACAAAGCAGTCAGATAAATCAAACTTTATTAAACTCATTCTTCTTGCTTCCTCCACTTCTGTACCATTGATTCATTAATGTTGAATTCTCTGGCAGCTGCTCTATTCCCATGTTGCTGCAGTATATTAATGACTAACCTCGTATTGTGGATGGATTATCTCAGTTGTTCTCCTGACTGAAGTTTGGTCCGTTTACAGCATCCTGCCATGCGATTGCATTTGTCTCTAACCATGAAGAACCTTCACGTTAACTTTTATAAGTGGAAAAGTGTTAGTGTTCGTCCTCCAGCTTCACTGTTTATGTTATGCTAACATAGCTGTGTCGCTAGCGATCACGTAGCACGTCATTATATACCAGCTAGCCCAACTTCAGTAACCCTGCAAACGTCGCTGCTGTTTAGTTTCCTGTCTTCATTTATGTTGGAAGTGATAGCAGAGCTGTACGTTTGATTTTTTTCAGAAATCGCTCAGTCAGAACATGCAATATCATGCTTAGGTAACTAGCGAAACTAGCGAGCTAACTTCCGCTAGCTTCCTGCTAACTTCTAACTCCGTTAAATGTAATAACTTTTGTTTTCATGGATGCCTGGAAGTTAAACTTTATAGTTACACCTGGTAAAGCAGCAATGCTGATCGTTTTATTAAAGATGAAAGAATTTAGACAGTTTTTAACTCTAAGTGATGCTGCAGTGTTGTTTGACCTGAAGTATACGGAGTTTAGGACCCAGATTACTCCCAGATTTAAGAGCATCTTAGTCCGACAAATATGACAATAACAACGGCCGCTTGCATGTTCTGCAAAAAAATGTGCTTTGTTGTGTATCTGATGGACAAACACCAAACCAGTTCCACATCACGGAAGTTGCACCATTTTTACAAACCAATTCTGGTTCATCTGTTTCACTCAACAATCGGCCATGTGCGTATGAAAACAAAGGCACTGCGCATGCGCGTTTTACTCCCATTCTATCGCGATATTTCATTTTCCTAT
Source organism: Rhamphochromis longiceps (assembly GCF_057381845.1). NCBI lineage: Eukaryota > Metazoa > Chordata > Actinopteri > Cichliformes > Cichlidae > Rhamphochromis > Rhamphochromis longiceps. The sequence goes on from NC_140563.1 coordinate 30,345,728, forward strand.
CGTTGCCTAACATTATACCGGTATTACCGTGAACGGTATAATATGGCCCAGCCCTAGTGGGAGCAATCATCAGAAAATGGAAGACATACAAGACCACTGATAATCTCCCACGATCTGGGGCTCCACGCAAGATCTCATCCCGTGGGGTCAAAATGATCATGAGAACGGTGAGCAAAGATCCCAGAACCACACGGGGGACCTGGTGAATGACCTGCAGAGAGCTGGGACCAAAGTAACAAAGGTCACCATCAGTAACACACTAAAACGGCAGGGAATCAAATCCCGCAGTGCCAGACGTGTTCCGCTGCTGAAGCCAGTGCATGTCCAGGCCCGTCTGAAGTTTGCCAGGGAGCACATGGATGATACAGCAGAGGATTGGGAGAATGTCATGTGGTCAGATGAAACCAAAGTAGAACTTTTTGGTATAAACTCAACTCGTCGTGTTTGGAGGAAGAAGAATACTGAGTTGCATCCCAAGAACACCATACCTACTGTGAAGCATGGGGGTGGAAACATCATGCTATGGGGCTGTTTTTCTGCCAAGGGGACAGGACGACTGATCCGTGTTAAGGACAGAATGAATGGGGCCATGTATCGTGAGATTTTGAGCCAAAACCTCCTTCCATCAGTGAGAACTTTGAAGATGAAACGCGGCTGGGTCTTCCAACATGACAATGATCCAAAACACACCGCCCGGGCAACAAAGGAGTGGCTCCGTAAGAAGCATTTGAAAGTCCTGGAGTGGCCTAGCCAGTCTCCAGACCTCAACCCCATAGAAAATCTGTGGCGGGAGTTGAAAGTCCGTGTTGCTCGGCGACAGCCCCAAAACATCACTGCTCTCGAGAAGATCTGCATGGAGGAATGGGCCAAAATACCAGCTACTGTGTGTGCAAACCTGGTAAAGACCTATAGTAAACGTTTGACCTCTGTTATTGCCAACAAAGGTTATGTTACAAAGTATTGAGTTGTATTTTTGTTATTGACCAAATACTTATTTTCCACCCTGATTTACCAATAAATTCTTTACAAATCCTACCATGTGGATTCATGGATTTTTTTTTTCACATTCTGTCTCTCACAGTTGAAGTGTACCTCTGGTGCAAATTACTGACCTGTGTGTGACTCTGTGTGTGTGTGTGTGTGTGTGTGTGTGTGTGTGTGTGTGTGTGTGTGTGTGTGTGTGTGTGTGTGTGTGTGTGGGGTCAGAGTGTGACCCCATAAACAACTTCCCTTAACCTGCTGGTCTGGAAAATCCAACAGTTCATCTAAACAAAAAAGCACTTAGACTAAAACAAACGTAGCCACGTTTATCCTACCATAAAACAATAAGAGAAGGTACGACCTCTTCCCATGCTCCCAGGATGTAGGTGTGCATTCCAGTGTGGAATACACACCAAGCCTTTGCAGCCTGTTAAAGATCACACAACCTATCACTACACAATTGATTATACACCTCTAAGCATATATGGTTAAATATTTCTAAGCATAAATGACAATCAACAATACAAAACCTAACAGTACCATCTGTGCAGTCTGCAATTCTGTTGAAGAAAGATGTTGAATCTATTTAATTACTGGAGAAAAATAATAGATTTATGTGCATTTGTTTTATACGTGCATTAAATTTAAATCAGTTTTGTTAGTTAAGCATCTTGAGGCAGAGGGTGGGGGAGTGGTTCCCTATTTTTTTCTTTTCTTTTTTTGCTGGGAGTTGGCAGCTCTATTAGTTATAGGTATATGTAATTATAAATTAGGTGTTACTGTTTAGAATACCAGAATAGGGAAGGTGGTGTAGGTTTAAGCTTATTATAAAGGCTTTAAAGGATTTATGACTTTTCCTATAATACCATGGTGGGCCGGTCACTAGTCAAAATGCCGATATTTTGTCTCAGTCCAGCCCTGCTGAATTTGAAGTTATTTTTATTTTTGTATGATACCTGATTTATATTGAATATGGCTGAAGTAAACTAAAGTCTAAAATACTTAGTCATTTGTTTAATTGTAATTTAGCATTATATAACTCACATATAAAACTATCAATTGTAATTTTAAATGGTTTAACCCTTTAAAGCCGGTCAGAGCGGGTACGCTCTGTTTTGCGTAACTATTTTTAAATCCCGGTAGCTCTGCAACCACGTAAGCTAGCGCAATAATTTTTTTTGCATATGAAACTGGAGGAGTTGTACTTACATCTTACGCCATCAGCTTGTCCTAGGTCACAGTTTCCTTCCACATATAGCTTTGCAAAAACTGTATAAAAAGCACTTGCAGCAACAAAAACATAATATTCCAGAAACACGCTTTGCCGATCCGATCAGCTGTTCATAACACTTCCTACGTCCATCAGCTCGAACTATCGCATGTCCTCCATGTCCTGCCCAAAACCGGAAGTGACGTCATTTTGTGGAAATGAAGTTTTTTACCATCAGGGCCTCATGAGCCTATACTGGTGTTTTTAAAAGTTATCTTTGACTTTATGACTTTCTGTGTCGTTTCTGGGATGCTTAGGACTCATATTGCACTGCTGGAAATAGTTTATTTTGATGCATACAGTGGGGCAAAAAAGTATTTAGTCAGCCACCGATTGTGCAAGTTCCCCCACCTAAAATGATGACAGAGGTCAGTAATTTGCACCAGAGGTACACTTCAACTGTGAGAGACAGAATGTGAAAAAAAATCCATGAATAGGATTTGTAAAGGATTTGTAAAGAATTTATTCGTAAATCAGGGTGGCAAATAAGTATTTGGTCAATAACAAAAATACAACTCAATACTTTGTAACATAACCTTTGTTGGCAATAACAGAGGTCAAACGTTTACTATAGGTCTTTACCAGGGGTCCGTTCTTCGTACGTCGCTTACTACATCCAAGATCAAATGACACATCCAAGACCAAATCATCGCGCTAACTCTGAGCTCGCTATTCCGGTTCCACGAACACACCTGTTGTTGACGATTAGTACAGCTGGATGAAGTAATGTGAGATCACTGGGTGGCCCAACAGGGGCTACGCATCGATAGTAGAAACATTGATCGGCAACCCTTTGATTGGTCGGCGAAAATGTCGAAGGAGCGCGCTCGGTATTTTCCGGCAGCAGAGCAAGAACTCTTGAGTGAGGGATTTCAGGAGTTTCAGAGTTCAATCAGAACGCAAGGGAACACTGCAAAGGCTGCAAAAGCAAGGAGAGAGGGCTGGCAGAAAGTTGCTGACAAATTAAACTCGTAAGTAATTTAATAATAACAATAATAATGGAGTGGATTTATATAGCGCTTTTCAAGGCACCCAAAGCGCATGACAATGCCACTATTCAGTCACTCTCACATTCACACACTGGTGGAGGCAGCTATGGTTGTAGCCACAGCTGCCCTGGGGCAGACTGACAGAAGCCAGGCTGCCATATTGCGCCATCGGCCCCTCTGGCCAACACCAGTAGGCGGTAGGGTAGATTTATCATATCACACTATATTATCCAATATTATATTACATTATACTATATTATAATATGTTATATCATATCCTCTTTCACATTAGAGCCACGACAGGACCCACTAGAACATGGGAACAAGTAAAAGTGAAATATAAGAATATTCTACAGAATGGTAATATTTATCACCTACATTGCTTTTAGTCTCTTGCAAAGAGACCCTGAAATAATCTGTTTGTTTATAACAGCAACCAAGAAAAGGGCAGCGCAAAAAAAGACAGGTGGTGGTCCTGCACCCCCTCGTCAACAAGTTGGTTAAGTAAATGATACCCTCACGGGAATATCGATATCTCTCTATGAGCACACTGTCGCGCTGAGCTAAAGGATCCTGTCTATCCCGCAATATACGCTGAATTCTGAGGACTCTCCTTATCAATCTTGCACCTTCCGCAATGGGTGGCTCGCGTATACGGACAGGACATGGCTGCGACAGGCTTCCCAAATCCACCTTCGCTTTTATAGCCGTGGTCTCCCATCTTGATTACACGAAGTAATTTGCAATTACTACTCTGAAATATGAATTACATCTGTAATAATCACATACATGTAATAGAATGTTAATAGTTCATTTCCCTTTTTTAGGAAATGACCTGTATGTATCTGTGTGAAATCAATGAAAGGATCAAGTGCTGCATTATCTTCAGTTACATTGATGTTATTTATTTATGGTGAAACAGTGGTGGAATATCGCTGTTGCTTTCGTATAAATGACGCGGACATACCTGCGTGGCTGCGATCTAATCCTGTTTACATAAAGTAAACCTGCTCCCGAACAGGTTTACGCTTACGGCTCTGTTGCTATGACAGCAAGTCCCGGATGGGCTTCGGGGAACCGAACGATCCAAGATCACGCGAAATCGTCAACAATCAAATCCAGCTAACTTACTTAGCGAGGTACGAAGAACGGACCCCAGGTTTGCACACACAGTAGCTGGTATTTTGGCCCATTCCTCCATGCAGATCTTCTCGAGAGCAGTGATGTTTTGGGGCTGTCGCCGAGCAACACGGACTTTCAACTCCCGCCACAGATTTTCTATGGGGTTGAGGTCTGGAGACTGGCTAGGCCACTCCAGGACTTTCAAATGCTTCTTACGGAGCCACTCCTTTGTTGCCCGGGCGGTGTGTTTTGGATCATTGTCATGTTGGAAGACCCAGCCTCGTTTCATCTTCAAAGTTCTCACTGATGGAAGGAGGTTTTGGCTCAAAATCTCACGATACATGGCCCCATTCATTCTGTCCTTAACACGGATCAGTCGTCCTGTTCCCTTGGCAGAAAAACAGCCCCATAGCATGATGTTTCCACCCCCATGCTTCACAGTAGGTATGGTGTTCTTGGGATGCAACTCAGTATTCTTCGTCCTCCAAACACGACGAGTTGAGTTTATACCAAAAAGTTCTACTTTGGTTTCATCTGACCACATGACATTCTCCCAATCCTCTGCTGTATCATCCATGTGCTCTCTGGCAAACTTCAGACGGGCCTGGACATGCACTGGCTTCAGCAGCGGAACACGTCTGGCACTGCGGGATTTGATTCCCTGCCGTTGTAGTGTGTTACTGATGGTGACCTTTGTTACTTTGGTCCCAGCTCTCTGCAGGTCATTCACCAGGTCCCCCCGTGTGGTTCTGGGATCTTTGCTCACCGTTCTCATGATCATTTTGACCCCACGGGATGAGATCTTGCGTGGAGCCCCAGATCGTGGGAGATTATCAGTGGTCTTGTATGTCTTCCATTTTCTGATGATTGCTCCCACAGTTGATTTCTTCACACCAAGCTGCTTGCCTATTGTAGATTCACTCTTCCCAGTCTGGTGCAGGTCTACAATACTTTTCCTGGTGTCCTTCGAAAGCTCTTTGGTCTTGGCCATGGCGGAGTTTGGAGTCTGACTGTTTGAGGCTGTGGACAGGTGTCTTTTATACAGATGATGAGTTCAAACAGGTGCCATTCATACAGGTAACGAGTGGGGGACAGAAAAGCGTCTTACAGAAGACGTTACAGGTCTGTGAGAGCCAGAGATTTTCCATGTTTGAGGTGACCAAATACTTATTTTCCACCCTAATTTACGGATAAATTCTTTACAAATCCTACCATGTGAATTCATGGATTTTTTTTCACATTCTGTCTCTCACAGTTGAAGTGTACCTCTGGTGAAAATTACTGACCTCTGTCATCATTTTAAGTGGGGGAACTTGCACAATCGGTGGCTGACTAAATACTTTTTTGCCCCACTGTATGCTGCAAATTTGCATTATAATATTTATTTTCGTTTTTCCTGCAGTATATAAAAATTGGTGTATTTCAAAAATAAAACTTTGAAGACAATTAAAATAAATTTCCTGTGGTGGGAAACTATTTTGTGCAACTTTTTTGTATTTGCAGTTTTGAGGGATAAGCTTCTTAAATTTCTCTAACTAGAAATATATGTTAAAAAAACAAAAACGATTTTAAATTTTTTTGTACTTTATTGCACTTTTTTGCAATGTATGTAATTACTATGCACTTAATGCAGACATATTATTAAAATTTGGGCTATAATGGTTGTATTGATGTATATCAACTTGAAATGCTCCCAATAATGGCACTACAGCATGTAAAAATATAATATAAGTCTTAAAGGGTTAAAAGCATGTAGAATAGCATATGTAGGCAAGTACATTTATCCTTTTGTTATCAAGAAGCAAAGACAAAAAGGAAAAAACCCCTGAATCATTCGTCCCCACCAATGCCAGAACGAAATCTACGCCCTTGCTCTCTTTCTTTCTCCCTCCTCCTCCCTCCCCCCCCCCAGTCATGTCTGTCCCGTATTTAGCGAGTGAAAATGAAATAAAATAAACAACAAAAAAATGTGAATCAAATTGACCATTACGGCAAGGCTGGGATGGTCCATTTGGTAAAGTAAATCCGTTGGGCATCTTTCTTCGCCTTTAGACAACAATTCTGATGGCAAAAGAGCAAAACGGGACAGATAAAAAAAAATTTAAAAAAATAAAAAAATAAATCCTGGATTCTCCAAAGTGTTCACCTGCTTACCAAATTGGCCATAAAAAAGATAAGTATAAATTAGTTTCTCTTTGAAATTTTACTATGTTAAAATATTTAGAATTATTTTGACACTGAACACTGAACAAAATTAGATTTATTTATTTTTTTGAAAAACACATTCCTCATATCTGGGCTGGAGCCTATCCATGCTGTCATAGGGGAAGAGGGGCGGTACACCATGGACCCTCGACAGTTGTAGGGCTAACACAGACAACCAATCACACTGAGATCATATTTGCTTCCTCATGTATGTGTAAAAAATGATAGATGCAGCTATTTGTACACCAGGGGGTGCTGGAGAATAGGGTGATAAATACAGATTAACCCTTTAAGACCTACCATAGAACCAAGTCCGCCAGAGCTTATATTATATTTTTACATGCTGTGGAGCCATTTTTGGGAGCATTTCAAGTTGCTATACATCAATACAACCAATATAGCCCAGATTTTACTAATATGTATGCATTAAGTGCATAGTACTTACATAAATTGCAAAAAAGTGCAATAAACTACAAACAAATTGAAAATTGTTTTTGCTTTTTTAACATATATTTCTAGTTAGAGAAATTTAAGAGGCTTATCCCTCAAAACTGTAAATACAAAAAAGTTGCACAAAATAGTTTCCTACCACAGGAAATTTATTTTGAGTGTCTTCATAGTTTTATTTTTGAAATACACCAATTTTTATATACTGCAGGAAAAACAAAAATAAATATTATAGTGCAAATTTGCAAAAAGGCAGCATATGCATCAAAATAAACTATTTCCAGCAGTGCAACATGAGTCCTAAGCATCCCAGAAACGACACAGAAAGTCATAAAGTCAAAGATAACTTTTAAAAACACCAGTATAGGCTCACGAGGCCCTGATGGTAAAAAACTACATTTCCGCAAAATGACGTCACTTCCGGTTTTGGGCAGGTAATGGCGGACATGCAAAAGTTCGCGCTGACGTCTATTCCAATGTAGGAAGTGTTCTGAACAGCTGATCGGATCGGCAAAGCGTGTTTCTGGAATTTTATGTTTTTGTTGGTGCAAGCGCTTTTTATGCAGTTTTTGCAAAGCTATATGTGGAAGGAAACTGTGACAGAGGACAAGCTGATGGCGTAAGATGTAAGTACAACTCCTCCAGTTTCATATGCAAAAAAAATTATTGCGCTAGCTTACGTGGTTGCAGAGCTACCGGGATTTAAAAATAGTTACGCAAAACAGAGCGTGCCCGCTCCCACCGGTTTTAAAGGGTTAATAACAGAGATAAAGAGAAACCAAATCATGGTGTCAGATTAATTTATTTTATCCAACACAAAAAAATCTTGTTCTCATAATCAAACAGAATAAAATCGGTGAATCATGCTGTAATACTTATCTTTTCAGAAACAGGCAAACTGTGATGACTAAACCAATACGTCTCTAACTCTTTTTCTTTAGCATTTTATTAAAAAGTAGGAAACTCTACAGTGATGTTAAGCTGTATTCAGCCCATGCGAGTATCAGTGCTGAAATCAGGGCTTGGCCCACAGTCAGGGTCGATGTCCATGATGTGGAATCCATGACGTATAGTAGGTGGACAATCCTCAGTGAGCCCAGCAAAATTCAGGAACATGTCTCTTATTCGTTGATTGTTAATGCACAGCGCCCCACCTCGCCTCTCATACTGGGTTTTAGCCCTGTTTACATCAGCAATACAGGTCCAGTGTTTGTTTTGGTTTTTGGTCACACACCACTTTGAATGGTCATTTGAAGGAGTCCAACTACCCACACCTGTATTTGTATTGATATTTTGAATATTGTACACTCTGTGGTTGGGGTCTGAACAATAGGACGGGGCCCGTCCAGCCTGGCAGCCCCAGGTCTGCACAGCAACATCACTGTCAATTACTTGGGCAATGGTGAAGTAGAGGTCTCCAACTACAAGAAACAACAAGAATCCTTTAATCCTGTCCAGTTCTTACAAACTGATTCTGATTAGTACTATTGAACAAATAAATAAAAGCAAATTGAAAAAACCCCACACAAGCCCCACACTTGTTTAATTTAAAAGGTTAGCCTTTAAGTTGGCACTCATATACATACAGACATCTCACCTGTTAAGTGTTCTGACTGTTGTTTAGCAATGCTGTAAAAGTTCTGATGTTCTTTTGACGTCAGCATTTGTAAGGTTCTTGGTGGGTTGACTTGAACCCATTTTGTTGCTTTAATGAGCTCTTGATGGAAATCATTTGGAATATCATAGTCAAAAGGAAAAGCTCCGATGTACTGCAGGTGATTACCTGGAAATAGATCAAGGAGATCTTTACTGTGAGCTTTAGATCAACCTCTGGGGGTTAAATTGTGAAATGTATAGAATTTAAATTGTGCTTATTACCGATGTTTTTGAACTGGTCGTAGGGGAAAGTTACACAGATGAACGTCTGAGCATTTTTAAATCCGCTTTCAGGCCAGAACTTGTTTTGGTCTCTTCTGAAGGGGAATTGAGGCATGCTGTGTAAGAGCCAGACCCCATAATTGTTTTTTTCAACCATCAGAACCCCTGTGAACCGGAACAGTTACACAGCTGGTCATTAAACAGTAGAATGGATACCCATTCATCAAATACTTTACTCCTTGCTAGCCCACTCATGGATGACTCAACCAGTCAACAGACTTTGTTTCTAGTATTGTCCCTAAATGCATGCGCAGATGGCATGGAGTGGAGTGTGATGAGGACCCAAATGCAGGGCCCAAAATGTAGTCTTAACAAAAGGCAAGCTGTTTATTAGCAGAGCACAAACAAGGAAAGTGAAAATGAAGATAACGATAAATAAACTGAGTAAAAACCAAACAATGGGGAAAATAAAACCCCAAAAAACCTGGAACATGGATGTCATGGCTAGGTGGCCAGTGTGTTGTAGTGTGAACCCAAAAGCAAGTGAATAAGAGGCAGGATCGAAATGAACAGAAAGCGAGCCTTTATTGTGTCTGATAACACATAAATCAAACAATAACAAAAACTGGACAAGAACTAGCAAAAGCCTGAACTGGGAAAAACTACAGGAGGAGAAATCTGGGACATGAAGACGCAGGGGAGGTTAACAGACAACTCGACAACGAACACAGGGAAGCTCACACAATACATACACATGAGGGTGATGAGGGAAGTTTAAACACATGGGAATGCAATTGGGATGAATAGACATAATGACACAGGGGAAGCAATACAAAACACGAAATGAGAGACTGTCAAAATAAAACAGGAAACACTAAGACGCAAACTATAACACACAACAAGACACATAGCCAGGAGGAAGGAGCGCACATGAGAACAGGATTGACTTGAACCATAGTAACACAAAAATATATAAACTCAAAAGTTAAGTTCAAGACCCAGAACCCTGACAACAGAGAAAACTAACAGGAGTAGCAAGATGAACACACAAACTGATAAAGGGCTGAGGAATACGGGGACAATATAAACACTGAGGGGTGACAAGGGAAGTGGAAGCACATGAGAACACAGCAGGAATAAATTAGACATACAGAGACTGGGGAAGCAAAACTAAACACACTGAATATAGGATGCAAAACTGTCAAAATAAAACATGAAACACACTGAGGCATAGACTAAGAAACATGGGCTTGACACAGAAACGTGTGTAAACCAACAGATACAAAAGATGAAACACAAAGAGAGGAACAGGTAAAGGTAAGAAACACAGAGACACAACCTACGACAGGGAGAGTGAGAAATACACACAGAGAGGGTGAAGGAGCTAAACACAGAAAAACATGACACAAGAGGAACCTCACAGACAAGCAACCAGTAACCTGAAATATAAATAAACTCAGAAACACAGAAAGAACTGAACTCAAGACTAAACTGTAAAACTTCAATATCTTCGCAATATCACCAAAAGAATCACAATAACAGGATAAACTAAAAATGCTCAACAGACCCAGAACCATAGCAAGTATTTCCCTTATATGATGGACTCGCGACAGTGTGTTCTTAGTGAAAAGATACAATCTCTAGCTTTACTTACCTTTACTGTGGCCAAAAATGTCAGTGTTGGCACTACATCCTGGAGGCTGATCGCTGTAACTGAGGAATCCAAAGTTTCGTGGCTGCAAATGATGCAAAAAAAGCTACATTAACACTTTGTAAGTAAACATACAGAGCAGGCCTACATGACAACACAGTCTCACAGCAGAAACACTCATGACATTCAACCTTTTACTTCCAGCTTCTAGACAGAGATTTTGTCTGTTTTTCAGGTAATCTGCCTGGTTAGGTTTTAGCAACAAGGCTGTTTGGTAGTTTTAGGTTTGGGTTAAAATGCAACAGTTGCCACTTTTTAAAGCTCCATTTTCTTGGTTGCCATTGTGACACATCCTCTCTGAAAAGTCTTAGCAACACATGTTGCAGAGACAAAATTATACTTATTTTTGAAACAGATTAGTGTTCACTGGTAACTTGGTTTTTGTCTTTTATGTGTTTAACCAACCAAAGACTCTCACCATGTCTTTAACTGACTTCAAGATTGGCCTCAGCGTGTTGCCCAAGGCAGCAGAAGAATCGATGAGGTTCTTATAGTTAGTTGTACCGGGTACCATATCCACTCTTTGTGTTGAATCGATGTAAATGTATTTTATCTCCCTTTTATATATTTTAGTTTGAGGATTTTGAGGATCTGGGATCTTCTCTCCTGGTGCCTTATATAAGATGTACCTGATCACAAAGAGAAATAAAATGTAAAAAGAGACAAAAGGATAAATGTTAGCCTGACTGACTCCCACTAAAAACATTTGGTTAAAACCTTTTCTTTGATGCCCAGGGGACACCCTTAGCATAATTTTCCAACAGAGTTGTCACTGAGAGGCAGGTAAAGTGACAGACGGCACAGTCATATAACCTTTAACCAGAGTAAAAGAGTTGGTTCTTTGTTTTTGTTTTTGCACTTGTTTGCATTTTGATTTTAAATTTTCAACTCTACCTCTGCTGTTAGTGTTTAGTTTTAAAATGTTAAAAAACCCACTCACATTAAGCACTCGTGTCTGTTTCACTCCTCCTATTGCTCTCTAGTGTACTGTTCTACACATTAAAAATGAGGATGAAAGAATGCCTGCTGTTGTACAGTGTTAATAAAAACAGGCTTTACTGAGACTCAGTATGTGACAAGTTAAGAGTGAGACAAGATTAGTTCATTGCTGTCTTAGAAAGGATTTTAATAAAAGTGTTTCCTCACCAGTCTACCTCATGATCATTGTTATCCCTGCAGGTCACTATGGCCTCAGATCCCAAGAAGAACAGAGTGAGAGTCAGCACGAGCCTCCACATCTTAAAACAGCCACAGCACAACCTGGTTTATGTTGGCACCTTCCAGGAACAGTTTATTTGCCTAAATTATTAAATTTCAGGAGGTTAAAAAAGATATTTTATAGTATTGCTGACATCCTTTTTATGAATATGGATTAATTCAGGACTCATATACATACACACACACACACACACACATATATATATATATATATATATACATACACACACAAACTCACAAAAAAAATTTGTGAGTTTGTGAGGGAATCATGTCCTCTAATCTAAATGTCCAGCAAGCACAAAGAAGTCAAAAGGTTAAATATTCAGCTAATCTGGCACTGAATGATTCAGTATTTCACATTTAAAGGTGTGGATTTAATTTCAATTAGCAGCACTTTCATTCTGAATGAAAAATGGGCACTGGTATACTGGTATATCCTGCAAACCTTGTTGGCCTATTCTCACACACACACATACTCTGGATGTATCAATGGTGCAATGGTGGTGTTTTGTATCTTGCACGAGGCTATTTAGGCATGCAGACCAGAGCCCACTCCTCCTAAGCCCTGTGTCATATTTGGTAAATGGACTGATTCTTATATAGTGCTTTTCTACTCTCCCCGAGTACTCAAAGCACTGTATACAACATGCCTCATTCACCCATTCACACCCACTCATACAAGCACTTCTAAACTCAAGTGCAACTAATAAACATAAACATAAATGTTGGGGTTAACATCTTGCCCAAGGATATTTGGCATGCAGACTGGGGGAGCCAGGAATCAAACCATCAACCTTCCAAGCAGTAGCTGATCTGCTCTACCACCTGAGACACAGCCACCCCATATTTTAATAAGCTTTGCTGTGCAGACTGCACATACTGGGGTACATGCACAGTGTTTCTTTTGGGCTAAAGCCCAGCCTTTTCCCTCCCTGTCAGCACATCAGGAGCAGTGAAGCTTCTTACCTTCCACCACTTCAGTCGTCTCAGTATTTCTGACAGAGCGTGGTCTTCACCTCAGATCTATCCACCTCTTTGTTTATTTGTCTGTTCCCCCTCACTTAAATCCTCTCCAGCAGGCTGCTGATCAGAGGTTTGACGGAGGCTCCATTTATGGTCATTTAACCTTGTGAAGAAACTAAATGCTGTTTGATTTTCAGCAGTCAGCATGAATCTGTACTTTGTGCCTCACAAATAGAATAAACTGAACTAAAGTGCAGTATTTATTTGCTTTGGAGCTTGTTTTTATCTCTATACATGTACGGCATAGAGACTGTTTGAGAATTAAAGCTCAGACCAAAGGAGGTCCCAATTTAAACTCACACTCCCACCACCTCTACAGGGAGTGCAGAATTATTAGGCAAATCATTATTTTGTCCACATCATCCTCTTCATGCATGTTGTCTTAATCCAAGCTGTATAGGCTCTAAAGCCTACTACCAATTAAGCATATTAGGTGATGTGCATCTCTGTAATGAGAAGGGGTGTGGTCTAATGACATCAACACCCTATATCAGGTGTGCATAATTATTAGGCAACGTGCTTTCCTTTGGCAAAATGGGTCAAAAGAAGGACTTGACAGGCTCAGAAAAGTCAAAAATAGTGAGATATCTTGCAGAGGGATGCAGCAGTCTCAAAATTGCAAAGCTTCTGAAGCGTGATCATCGAACAATCAAGCGTTTCATTCAAAATAGTCAACAGGGTCGCAAGAAGCGTGTGGAAAAACCAAGGCGCAAAATATCTGCCCATGAACTGAGAAAAGTCAAGCGTGCAGCTGCCAAGATGCCACTTGCCACCAGTTTGGCCATATTTCAGAGCTGCAACATCACTGGAGTGCCCAAAAGCACAAGGTGTGCAATACTCAGAGACATGGCCAAGGTAAGAAAGGCTGAAAGACGACCACCACTGAACAAGACACACAAGCTGAAACGTCAAGACTGGGCCAAGAAATATCTCAAGACTGGTTTTTCTAAGGTTTTATGGACTGATGAAATGAGAGTGAGTCTTGATGGGCCAGATGGATGGGCCCGTGGCTGGATTGGTAAAGGGCAGAGAGCTCCAGTCCGACTCAGACGCCAGCAAGGTGGAGGTGGAGTACTGGTTTGGGCTGGTATCATCAAAGATGAGCTTGTGGGGCCTTTTCAGGTCGAGGATGGAGTCAAGCTCAACTCCCAGTCCTACTGCCAGTTTCTGGAAGACACCTTCTTCAAGCAGTGGTACAGGAAGAAGTCTGCATCCTTCAAGAAAAACATGATTTTCATGCAGGACAATGCTCCATCACACGCGTCCAAGTACTCCACAGCGTGGCTGGCAAGAAAGGGTATAAATGAAGAAAAACTAATGACATGGCCTCCTTGTTCACCTGGTCTGAACCCCATTGAGAACCTGTGGTCCATCATCAAATGTGAGATTTACAAGGAGGGAAAACAGTACACCTCTCTGAACAGTGTCTGGGAGGCTGTGGTTGCTGCTGCACGCAATGTTGATGGTGAACAGATCAAAACACTGACAGAATCCATGGATGGCAGGCTTTTGAGTGTCCTTGCAAAGAAAGGTGGCTATATTGGTCATTGATTTGTTTTTCTTTTGTTTTTGAATGTCAGAAATGTATATTTGTGAATGTGGAGATGTTATATTGGTTTCACTGGTAAAAATAAATAATTGAAATGGGTATATATTTGTTTTTTGTTAAGTTGCCTAATAATTATGCACAGTAATAGTCACCTGCACACAGATATCCCCCTAAAATAGCTAAAACTAAAAACAAACTAAAAACTACTTCCAAAAACATTCAGCTTTGATATTAATGAGTTTTTTGGGTTCATTGAGAAAATGGTTGTTGTTCAATAATAAAATTATTCCTCAAAAATACAACTTGCCTAATAATTCTGCACTCCCTGTAGCTGCACTTTTAATGCATTCATGCAGCTTATGTGCTGACTTCCATCACGGTCTGTGACGCCTGCAGCCACTGTCTTTACATTAGCTGATCAAATTATTTGAACTATTCTATTCAGCCCAAAGGACGTACGAGGCTCGTGTGAACTAATTACCCTTTTATAACAGGGTTGGTGATCCGTATTTAATTACATGGTTTTCTTTTTATAATCCAGCTACCCATCAGGTGAACCCTTGTTTAATGAGAGAGGGTTTGTTTTTAAATCAGGTTTCTGGAGTTTTCAGGAACTACATGGGTGCCTGAAAAATGTAAAACATTTTGTAAAACAAGTATTTCTTGGCATTACACACAGTGCTTTTGTTTTCTTAATGTTTACTCAAAGTTTACTCAAAGATTTTCACATTTTCACTTTGCCTTTGAAAACAGGTCTGATGACTTACTCAAGTTATTCCTCCATTCAATGCAGATGAGCCTCACTGTTTTAATAAATATAGACAGATTTATATTTTGACATGGTTTCTAAAAATATTATAAAAGGTTATTATAATTTTTTAAATTAACATTCTAATTCTGTTCTTTACGAACACCAGTTTTTGGTTTCTCTAAACATCAGTCCATGTTCTGCGTCACCTGACTAACACAGTTGTCTCTGCACTTAAAAATATATCGTTAGTATGTTCACAGATCTCTCTAAAGCTGTTGATGATCATCATATTTTATTGGAGAAGTCACTCAAATATATTATTGCATTATTATGTAGAAATGGTTAAAGTTCAAGTTCAACAGAGGTCAGTTTTTATGTGTTTTGAGCTGTTTCGGCAAAGTCAGATTATTCTGTGGAGTTGCACAAGATTCCATTCCTGGATCCTTGTTATTCCTCATCTATATCAATGATTTTTCTAAAGTTTCTAGGATTATTCAGTAATAATACAATTAAATAAATGCTTAAATATACTATTTTGAATATAATCAGTTTAATCATTTTCTGTGGTAAAACTAAACTCAAAGGATTTATTTCTTCCTCGATTTGTGAATCTTGACATCTTTATTTTCCTAAAATCCTCACTTAGGGCTGTCAGTTTTCTATGAGATATAAATTATGCTATAATAATTAAACCTACCATGGGTTGAGAGGTGGGGTACACCCAGGACAGATTAGCAGCCTGTTGCAGGGCTAACACAGAGAGACAGTGTCACGATCCTGGATCTTTTGACCCAGCGTGTTGGGTTTTAGTTTATTTTGATGTTTATGTTTAAGTTCACTTATTTATTAGTTTCCCCTTGTGTTTTCAACCCCTGTGTTAAGTCTCCCTTGTCCTTTATGTGTTTCATGTCTTCATGTCTTTTGTTGTCAAGTTCATGTTGTCATGTCTGTGTTTTATTATGTTTCCTGTTTTATTTTGAAAGAGGTCCTGTGTTCCTATGTTCATTGTGTTTAGTTTTACACTTCCCCTGTGACATCGTTATGTTCATTTGTTTCAGCTGTTCCCCCACATGTTGCCACTTCTCCATATCACCTCATGTGTGTATTTCAGTCTTCCTGTGTTCAGTGTTTTGTCCTCCCTCATAGCTGTGTGTAATTTCCCTGTGTCTCCCTGTGCATTAGTTTTTCCAAGTTTAGTTTGTGTTGTTTTGTATCACTTTTTCTTCAGTTCAGCAAATAAAGCTGAATTTTTGAGTCAAGTTCCTGTTCTGCAGAGTTTGCTTTTGGGTCCTTCTCCTGCCTGCACACATCCGTTTTGTGACAGACAGTTAACCATACACACGCATATTCACACCTTTGGGCAATTTAGAGTAACCAGTTGGCCTAATCCCACTAACTGAATGTCTGTGAACTGTGGGAGGAAGCCGGAGTAGCTGGAAAGAACCCACACAGACACAGAGAGAACATGCAAACTCCACACAGAAAGGACCTTCTTGCTGTGAGGCAACCGTGCTAATAAATTTCATATTTCAGTAAATTTCATGTGTGGACTCATTCATTATCTGCATTTAGCCAGTTTTTAATATGAATTAAACGGAGGCTACAAAATAAGTGCACTGACTCTTCTCCTGTATGTTATTTGTATTCTTTTTCATTTTGGGGATTATTTGTAAAAGTGTAAAAGCAATACGTTGAAATTGAGAATTATTTGTGGCTGTCTATCTACAAACAAATCTGTCTTCCACTTTACTTGATAAAATCTTTTCATGTTGATTCCACAGAACGATTTATTTATGTAATCTCATCAGCCGGTAATTCTTCATTTTTTACCTTCATCATCGCTTCTGATTGTGCGTAAGTGCTTAATGTACACAAACTTTGACCAAATGTTTTCATAACCAATTATAAGTATTATTAGATAACCTTTGATTGGCTACTTGCCCAGCAACAAAGACTATGGTTACTATAACAGACTATGTTCTTCGTGGTAAGTCTGACAGTTTCAGCTTTAAAAACAGACAAACACTGAGTGCTTGTGTGAGCACTCAGTGTTTCCTCCACCCACATCTGTTCGATGATCACCCGACACAAATCCAACAGTGTGCCTACCGCAGTCAGTCAGCCAATCGCATGAGGAATATTGTCTTTTAAAGACACATAAAACCTGCCCAGCAACTCCTCAGCTTTGTTTCACCGTGCTGCCGTGATGCTTCCATGGAAGTTTCAATGAAGAGGCGAACTGGCTTCAGTCCAGACAGACTCAGTTCGCATGCTGGGAAAAATGTTGTTCATATGCATTTAGACTAAGTGAGCAAAACAGACTCAGATATTGATTTAGAGAACTCGCTGATTGTGTCAAGGTAATGATGTCATTGCTTGGCCTGCTAATAAACTTCTTACAGATTTTATTTTTAAAGTACTCAAATGGAAAATAACCACTGAGCTTTACCAGCTCAGATTTTAACTCCCTGTAAATGTGTGTGAGGACCCTAGCTGCTAGCCACATATTTTCAGTGTGTGATGGTCTGAACCAATGTTCCCTCTAATTTTTCATGTGACTGAGCAAACACACAAACTCCCTGAGCGATCCCTTGGACCACTGTGAGCAACAGCAGATGTGTGCACTGTGGTCACACCAGCATCGAATCCATGTTACATGGTTTATTAAAATAATCAAATTACAGCATTTACAGTTATGGTAGACTACTTTTAATTAAGTGCTTTAGCCCACTTACAATGAAAATTTTAAAAAGTCATGTTCATGGTCTGTGTAGTATGTTAACACTATTGGAAGTAAAAATATTGTAACTTGTATTATGAGTCTGTGGTCTGGGAGAGAGTCCTGTAACTCTCTGTGTGCAGAATACAGTATATAATGACCAGTGTTGGGCAATTAATTATATAGTTACTTCTATAAAAAAGTAACTGAGTTTTGCAAACAACTAAGTTTTTTCAGCTATTTATCTAAAAACGCAGCCAAAGCGGTTTTTTAAATAAACATTTCAAACTATTTACAGAACAATCAGCTGTTCTGCATCAAATTTGATGCCACAGAAATTATTTGTGCCACTCCAAAAAATCATTTTTGTCCACTATGAGATAAAGAAGAACATCAAAAGCCTGACAACAGGAGATGTATCACTCCTGTAACACCTGTAACATTCAGCAGTCGCCTCATTGTTCTGACACACACAACAAAACTATTGACTACACTACACACTAACTACACAAGACAACACACTAACTTTAGACTCCAAACACGCTAAACGTCGCAAATCTCTCACATCTCAAAACACCGCCTTCACTCCTAAAACTTCCCCCTTTCCTAAACAACTAGATGCCATGTTGCCATATAATTTTTTTAATTGGTCGACATGGTACATTTTTCGACCAATGGGATTTTTTGTGTTTCTTTTTATCGCTGTGTGACTGTTTTCATGTGAAAGCTATTAAAACCCGATTCTTTGATCCCCATGATAGAACAGAGAAAACCCGACTCAGAGTGGTCAAAACATTTATAATTCTTTATTCAATCATCTTCCGGAAGAGAGAAAGCCCTGCACAGCCCAACGCCAGTGGCAGGATCTCTAATATTAGAAGCTAAGAATGTCTCACATATAGGTGTTATTTTGGTACTTTACACATCACACAATTTCGATACTCCTTATATGGTACAAGTTCCTCTTTTCTGTCTGGCTTCCTGCATTTATTAATATGCTTGTATAGCTCTACACTAACTTCCTGTTTTTCAGTCTGGCTGAGCACTTAGTTTATGAGTCAAAAGTGGCCTTGCTTTACAAACCTTCATTATTAAAGTACATAAAACAATATAATCAGAAAATAAGCACTAAGAATATATTAATTACACGACAAAGCCTGTGTGCGCTAGTACCGCTTGCCACTCGTTCCCAGTATCCTTTGCGGTTTTACCCCTGAATGACATCACATTTTCAATCTCTATAAAGTCCACACTTTTTCCGTCAATTGTTCCGTCTGTCCTGCTCACATCTCCAATAGTTGGTACATGTTGTCATTAACGTGGCTTCACTCCTCATCAGCCGCTTTGCTAGCTAAAACACCGGTGTCGGCACATAAGGATGCTGTCATAGCCTGTCAACAACGTTGATTAGCTGCGTATATACGAATGTGAATCGTATCTTTGGCTGGAGCAGCCAGTCACCGGTCACTCACTGACTCACACTGCAGATAAGAATGAATTGTTAACGTATTTATTTTAATTTCAATTCAGGTTAGTTTTTTTTTGTGTGTGTGCAACGCAGATTTTCTGTGCGCACAGACCGTGCCAACAGTGCGCGATTGCGCATGCGTGCAGCTTAGAGGGAACATTGGTCTGAACTGCTTGTGGAATATAGGAACATCATCTCGCTGAAACCAAGACTGTCCCTGAAAACGACACCTGAGGGTCAGTACATGTCGTTCCTAAATCTGTATTATTGTGGCATTTGCACATGTGCAGGTTGCCCTGCCATGTGCACTAATGCCCCCCAAATACCTTTAGGGATGCTGACTTTGCACTGATTGGATGGTCTTGCTCCTCTTCAGCCTGTAGGATCCAGCATCCATGATTTCCAGCAGAGTCTGGGACTCTAATTGGTCAGAAGAGAGGAGAGGTTACCCCTAAGCCTACATCCATCATAGATGAGCTCAGGCTCAGAGAAGACAGACGTGTTTGCTCTATTTGTTCTTTATGTTCTTTATGTGGTGGAGTTTGAACCTCACGTGTGGATGCACGGATGAGCTGTAGTCCCTGCTGATGGTCTTCAGAGTTTTATGATCTCACGCAGATATTTCACCACAGAATCATCTCTGAGGACCTGAACATCACCAACATCCAAGCTGTGCAGCCCGGTCCATGTGTGCAGGCATTTCTCTCGATCCTTTGAACCTTTTCGAGAGATTTTGACCCATAAACAAACAAATCCAAATAATTCAAATTCTTCTCAAATTCTTCTCAAATTGTTGAATTATTTGTCCATGTTTTTCGTAACAGAACCATAAACATGTTCTCTTTAGTTCTGAAACAACTTTTTGTATCTTAAGTCTCTAATTAACCTCACTAGTTGGAAGAAGTCCCAAACACCTGCCCCTCCAAGTATTACACGACTTTCACAGTCTTGTTGTAACATGTTGCTAATTTAAAATGAAAACTTTAAAAAAAAAAGTTTCTGCATGTCATATATTTTCTTTTAAATGCATTTTTAAAGTGATCATTCATTTGTGTAACTTACATTTTGTACATCATCCAGAGTATTTTAGAAATAAATGTTTGCAACATGCAGAAAAGAAAAGAAAATCTCAAAAATGAGATGAACAGAATAACTTGCTCACGGTTTGGAAATGTTTTAAAGACCTTACTGCATTACTCAAAGTGTGACTTAGTGCCAGTCAAGCAGGAACAAGGATTTTCCAGTGAAGTCTATTTTGGCGTTGGGTGTTCTTTGATCTGATACCATCAGTTGTGGTTTGGCTGCTGCATATTACAGATTGCAGAGCAAAAGGAAAACATTTCAACTCAACAAACCACTGCGACTAGTTAAAGCACTTTAACTACAGTTTTTCGAGTGACTAAGGTAAGACCCGACGGTTTAACCTTAACATTTCAGATTAATTAATTCATTCATAATTAGAATAGAATAGAATAGAATTCAACTTTATTGTCATTGCACATGCACAGGTACAGGGCAACGAAATGCAGTTTGCATCCATCCAGAAGTGCTTTAGTGATATAGATATATTACAATATATATTAGCAATAATATAGATATGTGAGTATATTACAGAAATGGGTCTATTATGGTATGTTATAATGTACACGGTATGAAGTATGTTGTGAATATTCTATAACTATAAGTATGTACAGGCTGTAGTGAGTACAAGCTATGTACAGGATATGAACAGGATATAAATATGAAAAACTATACAGAATATGAAATAAATAACTTTACAGAATCTGGGATATACAGCTATACAGAAATGGGAACTATGCAAGTTGTAAACAGTTGTAGGATTAAAGATTATCGAATGTACAGAATGATTATTTACACAGAGCTATACATTAGTGCAGTTAAGATAAGTGAGGGTGTAGATAGTTTCTACAGAGGCTATATAAAGTGCTAGTGGTTGTGAGTGGTGGTTCAGTCCATGTTATTATTGTGTTTGAGGGTACAGTTGTCCATTGTGGGTGTGTGTATGTTCAGTCCATGAGTTTAACGTGGGTCAGATGTCAGGAGGCAGAGTTCAGGAGTCTGACAGCTGTGGGGAAGAAGCTGTTCCGGTACCTGGTGGTCTTAGTCCGGAGGCTCCTGTGGCGCCTCCCAGAGGGCAGGAGGGTGAAGAGTCCATGTGATGGGTGACTGGGGTCTTTGATGATTTTCCCAGCCCTTTTCAGACACCGCTTCCTGTAGATGTCTTTTATGGCAGGAAGTGGTGCTCCGGCGATGCGCTGGGCAGTTTTCACGACCCTCTGCAACGCCTTCCGGTCCGAGGCAGAGCAGTTCCCGTACCAGACTGTTATACAGTTGGTCAGGATGCTCTCGATGGTGCAGCGATAGAAGTTCACCAGGATGTCTGAGGACAGGTGGTTCTTCCTCAGAGTCCTCAAGAAGAAGAGGCGCTGGTGAGCCTTCTTGACCAGCTTGGAGCAGTTGGTCGTCCAGGTGAGATCCTCGGAGATGTGGACTCCCAGGAACTTGAAGCTGCTCACACACTCCACAGCCGTCCCCTTAATGTGGATGGGTGGATGTGGGTCAGCATTCCTCCTGTAGTCCACGATGAGCTCCTTGGTCTTCTCGGTGTTAAGCAGCAGGTTGTTTCTGTCGCACCACTCAGCCAGACGATCCACCTCCTCCCTGTAGGCGGCCTCATCGTTGTCACTGATGAGGCCAATCACCGTGGTGTCATCTGCAAACTTAATGATGGTGTTGGAACCATCAGCAGGTCTGCAGTCGTGGGTGAAGAGGGAGTAGAGGAAAGGGCTCATCACACAGCCTTGTGGTACACCGGTGTTCATTGTGATGGTAGATGAGCAGCGGTTATCCAGCCGGACATGTTGGGGGCGGTTGGTCAGGAAGTCTAGTAACCATTTGCAGATGAGGGAACTGATACCCAGGTCTGTCAGTTTCCTGATGAGTTGTGAGGGGAGGATTGTATTGAATGCTGAACTGAAGTCTATAAACAGCATTCTGGCGTAGGTGTTGTTGTTGTCCAGGTGTGAGAGGACAGAGTGCATTGCGATGGAGACTGCATCCTCTGTGCTCCTGTTCCGGCGGTATGCGAATTGGTGGGGGTCCAGGGTGGGGGGGAGACAGGATTTGAAGTGTGCTAGGACCAGCTGCTCTAAGCACTTAGTGATGATGGGGGTGAGTGCTACTGGGCGGTAATCATTGAGGCAAGATGGGTTGGAGTTTTTGGGTATCGGGACGATGGAGGTGGATTTGAAGCAGGCCGGTACCACAGCGTGGGCCAAGGACAGATTGAATATGTCTGTGAGCACTCCATAAAAGCAAAGATTGAGCAGAGCTCAAATTTAAATAGTTACAAAAGTTTTTAAAGATTTTAATTTAATGTTGTTTGCTCAATGATATGACTTCAAATGCATATGCAGGGCTGGGTAATAAATGGGATCATAATAAAAATGTTTATATAAACTGACAATCAAACTGAAATGTGCTTAAAATACTGATGAAGCTTGTCACAAAGGGTTGTTTGTGGTTGTTACCTGATTTAACATCTGATATTTTTAAAACTAATGAAACAGCATTTCGTGTATATTTGATGCTTCTTGGTTACAGTGTATGGTTCATGTGGCTACTTTTTTCCCTCTCAGACTTTAAATGATCTCTAAGTGATCTTTCTCATCAGCATGTTGTCATCCTTTAAACATGCGAACAGCATTTTCTGTGCATGATTTGGAAACATTAAAGATGATATTGAACTGATTTATTGCAGAAAGGATTAAATAAATCATTTTATTTTTTTTGTTGCCCAGCCCTACAACTATGTACTTACTATATGCTAAATCAGTATAGATGCATGCATCTATAACACATAATATCTTGTTTGTTGGTAGTAATCTGCATTACTGATGCAGTGAACAGAAACAAAGGTCATGCAACTTTTGGAAAAACTGATGAATCCATTCCTGTTCCAAAATATTTTTGGTTAAAAATGTAAATTTTAGATTAATTATAAAAAGTTATTGATATAAAAATCAAGAACAGACAGGTTACAGTTGGTATGACCAGTCTGCAGTTCACCTACAGAGAGTTTCTCCACCAATGATGACGGATCACTTAAAGTGAGCTTTTACACATCGCCGAGCAGTCAGGATGTTTGTAGAGGCAAAACATAAAAGCTAGAAGACGACGAAGTCTTCTTCAAAAAGCTCAAACATGCGATTCATGCCCGCCGCCACAGTGAAAAGTCAACAAATAGAGGGATCAACTCCAAAATCCATCACAGAACTCATAAAGAGGGGTAAACTCATTCCCAGAGTGTTTTTAAATGTGCACTAACTGATGCAATACTAATAATTAATATTCATTAATATTTTAATATATTAGGGGCTTGTATCAAAGTGCAGGTGAGGAGGCATGATGAGAAGACATCATGGTTTCAGTTAAAAAAAAATCCCAACATCAGCTCTACACACTGAAAAATGAAGTGGTCCAGTACAGGAGTGAGACCAGCTGGAAGTAAAGTGACACGAAAGTAGTAGAAATACTGCCAGTTGTTTTTAGCTGCTCTGTGACTTCTGTGTCCACAGATGTATCAAACTGAAACCAGCACGGTTCTTAAGAATGTGGGAGCCGATGCAGAACTCATCTCTAATAACAACTTAAATAACAAGATGGATCTGCTGACTCTGGTCAAAGTCAGTGAGGGAAGATTCTGGCCCGTACCAAAGTACAAGCCCATGGAGTTCAGCCTGTCTGAGCTGGCCGAGCTTGAGGAGGAAGAAGACACATGTAAAGGTGTGTAACCACACACACACACACAAACACACACACAAATACACACACACACACTTGGTCCCCACAAGTATAATAGCATTCCAATTTTCTGTCACCACAAAGACATCTAAACATGTCCACTCAGACACACCCAACATACTTATGTGATGCGCCTTCCAGATTATAAGGAGGAGGTCTTGGTGAAGGATTTCACGACTACTATGGAGACAAAGGGGAGTGGAGAAATTGGTGGGGGAGATGATATTGTGGGTAAAGCCAAAGTTGAGGCAACTGGTGATACCGTGGATGGACTGGAACAACCTGTGAGCATTATAAAAAAGAAAGCCGACGTTAAAAAACTGAGGAACAAGTTCAGTGGCAGGTAAGTGTCCGTCTCTCTGCTCGAGTTCAGCAGCAGACTTTCTGTAAACATGGAAATAACTTCCAGGCCTGCATTCTTTCTTTTGTCCAGCGGGGGGCAATTTAAAAGGGTTATCAGATAAGATTAGATTAGATTAGATTAGATTAGCCTTTATTGTCTTGGGTGACATTTCTCTTGGACAAACACGAGATATAATAGGTAACATGTAATATCAGGTAACACACATACAATTTCATCATCACCTAAAGAAAATTTGTACCCAATTAACTCAGGGTTTTGGGTTTTTTTTCCTGTGGGCATTGACTCATACTCTTTATAAAGGATATGATTGATATCCTCAGAGATTTTCAGACTCTTCTTTATCACTGACTCTTGAAATACTGGAGGGCAAGCTCGGGGAGCGTGCCAATTATCTTCTCACCCCTTTCAGTCAAATTTTGAAATTGGGAACTGAACTTAGCAGAAATGTTAGAAATCCACATATGATGAACCTGCTGTATCTGACAGTCCAGGTAAACACCTAAATACTTAAACGTGTCACTAGTTCAACCTTCTCTCCAATAATTCATCATGGTTATCATCACGTAGTTATTTGTATGTTGCTCCCACAGCCCTCTGTGACTCCTGTACGTATAAGCTCAGCATGTGTAAGATTACGATTAACTTTCACTTACGTTTATCTTGTAATTAAAAACACCACATACCATCTAACTATATGTGCATCCTCCTTTGCCAACAGTTCCTAACCTGTTTCCCTCTCTTGGTGCTTTCTGTTTCCAGGAAAATAAAGAAGGAAAACATGGAGTTACTGGGACTGAAGGACAATGACAAACTGACTTTTGTTTACCAGAAAGTTTACAACAGCGGGCCTGTCAAGATGATTCGAAAGTCTAACAAGAGTGCGTCCATCTCAGCCTCCTGTCAGAAGATGCTGCATGTTCTTATAAAGGTGAGTGAATCTGACGTTTATCTATGAAAGCTGAACTTTGATGGTATGAGGTGATTAAATATGTACTGTAGAACATTGGAATAGAGCCAAACTAATTTAACCTGAAACCACAACAAGCCATCAGAGAAAGTGAAAAGTTCTGTATGGGCTCTACAGAGAATCAGCTCATCTATGAACACTGAGCCAGCCCGGTCAGTTCTTTAATGAGCAACACAATCTAATGTGAACAGAAACATCAACATGTCAAAAACAAGCCGACCTGATGGCAGACTGGATAATCAGTCCATCCTCATTATCACCAGTTACCTCATCACTCATACTGTAAACTGTAAAGCTGCTGCGTTGGTCATTTTAAACCACTTCAAGGTTGCTTTAAATCTCAATTGTAAATTGTACATTTTAGACTATTATTGACCCTTTTTACCTCAAAGTGTATATTTACTCCCCTGTCCTTAGTCTTAAAGTGTATATTTATTTCCTACTCTTCCTGTATTTATTGTTGTTCTTTTGCACTAAATGGAACTGGAGCCTCGTTGTCTCATCTCTGCTATATACTGTACTATATGTAGCAGATATGACAATAAAGTTTACAGCAGACACCAGCAGGCCAAAGCCCCAGCACCTGGTTGATAGAGAAGTGCACCAGGACCCAGGCAGACCAACCAGAGCGCTGGAGTGCATGGCACCGTCAAAGGCTAATAGTGCACTGATAATATAATTATGAGCTCACTGATTCTATGAGCTTTAATGATAGTCCAGAGGCTCTGCTAATGGCAGCGCAACAACAGCAGCAGGTCAAGAGAGTCCATTGTTCTTATTTTTTGTTTCTAAATGCTGTATAAGGCAACAAGTATTCACCACAGAAACAAACAGTTTCTGCACAATCCTGATTTTAATGTATTTAATGTTGTATGATTAAGACGTTGTTCTAGCACTCTTCTGATCTGTCTGAGGAACAAACCGACGTTTCAGTATTTCTCAGTAGATCCAACATCGTGTTATTTGTATTTAGGGCAGCAAGAAGGAGGTGACGAGCTTCACTGTGCCGGAAAACTCCACCTTTGGTTTTGGTCTCATGGAGCTAAAGATGGATGATGAGAAGCTGAGTAAGAGTACATGACTGTGTTTAATGTTTCCGAGTAGATTTAGTGTGTTTTCCTGTTACTGAATGTAACAATGTCTCTTTTCTCATCTTAGAAATCACATGTGAACCCTTTACTCATAAAACAGGTTTATTCGGTAGGTTGATTCTCTTGTTGAAGGTTTTTCTTCTTCATTTATAAATGTCAGATTTAGTCTTGATTCCATGTTTGCCTTGATCTTTACTTTTGGGAGGCGTGAATGATTAAATCAAGTTTGACAGTTTAGAATAGAATAGAATAGAATAATCCTTTAATTGTCCCACAAGAGGAAATTTGGTTGTAACAGCAACCAGAAAGACACATATACAAACAAACAGTACACAGGACACAGAACAGAAACATACACAATTTGTTCTTACATGCTTACATCAAGGACAATGGTTTCTATAAACAGAGTACTGTACAGTTATTAAATTAAATAAAATTAACTACAGATGGCAAACCCAGGTTGTAGCGCGAATCGGTTGATTAAATTATTGCAGTTACAGCGCAGATGTAAACATCTATGATGTTGTTGGGAGCAGTTTTGATTGTACAGTCTGACAGCTGCAGGGAGGAAGGACCTGCGGAAATGCTCCTTCATGCATCTAGGATGTAGCAGACATTTATCAGACACTGTGCTGTTTTTCCTTTTGTGGCTTTAATCATTCTGAGGTTTGTTTCCAGGTCTGTTTGCCAACGATGCCATCAACTCCAAAGAGATGCTGCACAAAGTGAAAGAAGGTGTGTGTGTGTGACTTTTAAAATTTTAGAATTGATTTATTTTTTTTAAATAACACTGCATCAGCATTAACAATATTTTAAACATGACAACGGCTCATTCTGTCACTCTCCTCCTTATCGTCATGATATCAGAGATGGATAGGGATGGGTATTGATAAGATTTTAACGATTCTGATTCCATTTTCGATTCTGTTTAACGATTCGATTCTTTATCGATTCTCTTATCGATTCTTTTTTTTTTTTTTTTTAAAAGGAGAACACTAAGGTCGATTAGCTTAGAACTTTGTTTTATATCTTCTCTTTGAACAAGATAGAAATTTAGGAGTAACATGGCCTTACAAACCCAACAGTGAGATCTTAAGAGATCCAGCCTACGGCTCTTCAATGGGGTGTCACAGGGTCCCCAGGAAAAAAAATTGTAAATGTAAAATAATAAAATAAATATTCTTCTGTAGCAATAACAAAGTATAACATAAATTATTCTGTAGCAATTACACAAGAATATCCAGTAATGTCCCTGCCTACAATTAAACACATTCACTTACCGAAAATCGGGGGCATCTGCTGTGGCAAATGGGTGCAAGCCTTTGACCACAAACTTAGTCACTGCTCGGTAAC
Source organism: Rhamphochromis longiceps (assembly GCF_057381845.1). Classification (NCBI taxonomy): domain Eukaryota; kingdom Metazoa; phylum Chordata; class Actinopteri; order Cichliformes; family Cichlidae; genus Rhamphochromis; species Rhamphochromis longiceps. The sequence continues at coordinate 30,373,658 of NC_140563.1, forward strand.
ATTCGTCTATCCTGGCCTGAAAGGAGACGCTACCGGTAGACTGCAGCGAGAACTGCCAGCGAGCGCCAGCCAGACTCTGTCTGTCTCTCTCATCATGGTCACCTACATGTACAGTAATGGCAGGTCTTGTAATAAGGCAGATTGCGCTAACATAATATGCACTGTTAGTTGATTATTTACCTGCCGCATTAACGGGAGAGGACGTGCAAACGTTACTGCTGCTGCTGGGTTGAGAGTCACGAGTCCGGAGCGGAATTAAAAACACGTGTCATCGCGTGTTTTGTGAGCAAATGCTTTTGCATATTCGTAGTGTTTCCTCCCTTAAATGAAATATCTACTTTGCACGTTGCCCTGTTGTCATCGGTTCTCATAAAGTATAATCAAACTTTTGAGCGTTTGAGCCGCTTAGGCGCCGTGTTTCCTGCCAGGTAAATGACGCTCCGCAACGTGGTGACGTCATTCGGGGCGACTGGAATCGATAAGGGAATCGTTTGCAAAAATGGCAAACGATTCCAAGGAATTGAAACAGTGGGAACCGGTTCTCAACAAGAACCGGTTTTCGATACCCATCCCTAGAGATGGACATGTAAAAAAAAAAACAAGTAAAGTAAGAGTAAAATAGAAATGTTTCAGTAGCTGTGATGGATCCTGTATAACTACATAATTTAACAATAGAGCGCTCCTTATTTGTGCACATTCACCTGTCTGAGGTGAAAAAAAGTCGCTCGGTTGGTAGCTTTAGGTTGAGGTTGTGCAGACACATTGATGTGTCTTTAACATCTCTGCCATTGGATGTAGGAGGATTATGGAGAGAAGTGCAAAAACAGATAGTATATTCCAACTATTCCAATACTATAGTATTCCAACTATAGTATGGAAAACTGCCATCTGCAACATAAACAGTTTTATGGGCAGTAACAGGGACTCCCAAAGTCATCTGTTTGAACAATCATTGCTAGGAACCAAAACAATCACTTGGAGGTTTTTTGCTCAGCACCATGTCATCCAGGAACCACTCACTAACCAATCAGGTATAAATACGTTAAATATGGTAATGTGAGAAATCATAATAGATTATGGGAATTGTTTTGATCTGTGTTTGCAATAAATAACTTGAAATAAATATTTATTTTGATCGAAGGTCATTCAGGTTTGTCTGGTGAGATACGCATGCATGAAGTGTTTGAGTGATGAGTCATGTTTTACTCAGAGAAGTGTTAAGTAAACCTGAAAACATGAGACATAAAACCTGATTATGTTTTACTTTTTTTAATAAATTATTTGATGTCTGCTGGGATTTGACACTGAGACCTGATGCTTAATAAACTGGTTTCTATGGTTCCAATAAAAAGCTGCTTTCATTTACTGATGGTATGATTGGTGCTGCTTCTGTGTTTGCTGCAGAACTGGAGACGAAGGATCATCTTCTGCTGCCGCTCGGAGAGCTTCCCGAGTCGACCCGTCGTGATCTGCTGAAGAAGCTCAGCGAGCTTGCTGAGGACGGAGATACTCTCTCTCTGCTGGAACAGACAGTAAGAAGAATATTGACCAGAGTCTGGTGTGTGCTTCTCCTAAGGTTCAAGGCTCATTGCCATCTTCATCAGTTACTGCAGCCTGGTCAGCTTACACTGAGATAAACATCGGTGTTGCAGGTTTTTAAAGACGTATTGGATATTTCAGTTTATTTTAAAATACACTTCCTTGTCATCTTAACAGTTTTTTCTTCTTTTTATCTGAAGCCAAATCAGTCCTGCTGGCTGGTCTTTATGATGTTAAACTAAGCACAGAGGTAGTTCAGGGAGACACAACCAAGCTGCCCAAAGTTTCTGCAGGCCACTTTGTAACCCAACGCCACCCCACCTGCCGTCTTCCATGTGTGCTCGAACAGTTCTGCTGATCATTAACGCTGTTAATAAATTAATAAAAAGGGAAACATCAGTTATCAGAGGAAAAAGTGATACTGAAACAAAATAATCTTAAAACCTGTTTGAAACTACAACTTCTATGACTACAACCCAACAACAACAACTATAATAACAACAATAATAATAATAATAATAATCCTCTGCTCCTGTCAGCTGGACCAGTGCACTAAAGGAACCTCTGAGCATGTCCTGTCTGAGGCTGTCTCCTCCTTCATGGACCTTCTTGATATCTCAAACATCTCCAGTGCTGTGAAGGATGCCGTTCATCTGTTGGTCAGCACGTTGGACAGTAAGTCAGCTGACCCGCTCTGAGACATTTATTCCATTTAGTAACATGTAGATTTAATTTTATTGACACATCTGAAGCAAAGTGTTTCAGCTCGTCACATCGTCATCAAACTTTGTCTTTCTTCTTCATGTTTGTGCAGCTCTGCCAGATGAAGTGCCGCCACTTCTGACCCGCTGCAGTCCAGATACTCTGAGAGTCCTCAACCAGCTGGTGGGTTCATTCACTCATTCGTCTACATTCATCTACATGCTCCTCTCAAAAGCCTCATCACACCTTATTCCACACAAGTGCTTGCTGTAAGAATATGTGCAGAACATGGTTGGGCTTCCTGAATTAAGCAAGTGAACATTTACAGTGATTTTACAGACCCTGTTACACTTAACAGCACATCAGCAGCAGCTCCGCCCACTATCAGCAGCCTGTGGGCGGAGTCTTCCTCATGTTTGAATCTGATCAGACAACAGCTCCCTCTCTGCTTCTCCAGGTGGATGGTCTGAAGGACGGTCGGGCCACACTGCCAGAGTCCCTGCCCGTCCCCCTGCAGGAGGGAGGGGAGCTCCGCTGGGCGGCCGAGTTCATCTGTTTGAACGATCAGAAGCTGAAAGAGTTGAGTGACGGCTGGGACCGGCCCGAGCTGCCCCCAGAGGTTCTGCTGGAGGTTCTGTGCCTCGCTGTGCAGGGACTCAGCCTGATGCAGCCCACAACAAACCCTTAATGTCAGCTGCTGTGATCTTTGTTAACCTGTTTTCACAGCAGCTGATTTTATATTGTGTGCAGCTTCAAAGCAGGTAACATCAGTACCTACAGCTGGGTTGATTCCAGCTTTTGTGTTGCAGCGTTTCTCTGCCTTTATTGTCTTTCCCAGGAGCAAAATGACTTTAATTTGTAATAACAATAATAATAATTTACTTCATGATTCTTGTCATTTATTGGTTTTGTTGCAGTCTTTGTTTATAGTTCCTGTTCCCTCCTGTGTTCCCCATCTCTGTCTCCACGTTTTAATATTCTGAATGTGAATTTATTATTCTCCTTGTTCTGAATTAAAGCTTTATGATTCACTGAAAAGAGCGAGTGGAGCCTTTAAATCTAAGAAAAAAAATTTACAAGAACCCCTAAAAACACATAAATGACAGCAGATAAGGATCAGCGCCGAGGTAATGACACTGACATTCAGAGAAAGGTTGTAATTCAAAAATAATTAGGAAAGTAATTTAAAAAAAAAATCAGTGTTCACAAAAAACCTTTTTTCTATTAAAGTTTGTACATTTGTATATGTAGTTTAAAAATCTCATCTTGTTAAAGGTTGTATGTTATTACTGATCTAAAATCTGAAGGTGTTTCTGAGTTATGAGTAGTGTGAGTTGTGAAACAGCATGTGTCAGAATAGAGAGGTGGTGTAATAATTATGTATATGTATGGGGAAACAATTAAATGACGAGAGTCTAAAAGATTTAAACCTGACAGCATTAAACTGTTTATCAGGAGGATGAATCCTTTAATCCTCTGTGGGTTCAACATGAGAACACTCACTAGTGGGAAAAATGCAGGCATAGTCAGAAGATGTTCTGAAGGTGGAATTTAATACAAAAGAACTATTTACAATAAATAAAAATACAATAAATAAAAAATAAGAAAATAAAATAGTTTGCTTAGAGACTAACTGACTGAAGTGAGTTCTTCATAAGTCTGCCGTTTTAACAGCCAGGCCACACGTTACCCTCACTGTAACCACCAATAAACTGACTGTGTAGGCCTGGGCAACTCCCTTTACACCCTGTTGTATCCCACCAGGCATCATGTCTATCCATCTTTCCCACAAAACAGTATGTCTCCCTGCTCATTACCAACAATAGTTTCCATATTAATCATATATATTTATACAACTACTTGCAGGCGACTTAAACAGGATGGTTAAAAGAGGAAGAACCCAAACAACATAGTACAGGTCACGTGACCCCAAAGCGGGACAGGAGCCCGCTATTTAACACCAGGAACGACATGCCTCACCTCCAGCTTTGTGGTCCGAAACAGTGCAATCCTTTCAGTGGCAAGTAAGTGATAATACACGCTGGCTGCACGTGTACTAAAGTCACCTGTCTTCCTTTCCTCCTGTTCGACTGCTGGACCCAGCGACATGCAGCAGTAACAAAAAGGCAAGTGTGTGGAATGCGCGCACGCATCCATCCCACGACAGCCCACAGTCAGTTGTAATGATAATCAGTGTTGGGGAGTAACGGAATACATGTACCGCCGTTACGTATTTAAAATACAAAATATGAGTAACTGTATTCCGTTACAGTTACCGTTTAAAAAGGTGGTATTCAGAATACAGTTACTTTGTTGAAATAAATGGATTACACTGCGGTACTTTCCTGTTTCATTTTGTCGCGGGTCAGGACTGTTTGGGTTTTGTTTGACAGCTACGTTCTGTTGTTCCAGGCGGCAGCGTTACGGTTGCCATGGTTACAGGGCGACGCTCTCTCTCTCTCTGCGACTGTGTGTTTCCTGGGTGAGAGAGCGCCTTTTCGTTGCTGTTGTTGTGCTAAGCTAACAGGCAGAATGCTACAAGCATAGCTCTAAAGAATGTAGCATCATGGGCAGTGTAGTCCGTGTTGCAGGGAGAATGGACTGCCATACACGTTATGGGTCTGTGAGCGCGAGGAGGGAGAAAAAGGGGAGTGGAAAGGTACGAGTTGTCATCGAGGAAAAACGGGAGCTGGAAGCATGTAAATATAATAATAATAACCACTGCAGCCAAGAAGAGAGCCTGACGAGCCCAGTTGTAAGTAAGCTATTAAGACTCGACTGTACACCGTGTTCCTGTTTTCCTCCGAAAACAATAAGTTCCGTTGGAGCAGCCTTTCAACGCCTCTCTCTGTCTCTCGCAAGAAAAGTTGACCCACACAACAAAGTAAAGCTATTTTTCGGCTACGAGCCGACAGGGACCCCGCCGTATTAGTCAGAGGTCCCTTTACTACAGTTCGGAGTCGCGGACCTTCAGTAATAGTAATAAATCACACAGCAATAGTACATTCACGTTGTTGTAAAAAGCATGATAATATATTAAGTAATCCAAAGTATTCAGAATACGTTAATGTCATTGAGTAACGTAACGGAATACGTTACAGAATACATTCTGGGGCATGTACTCTGTATTCTGTAATGGAATACATTTTAAAAGTAACCTTCCCAACACTGATGATAACAGCAAATCCTTATTTGCCTAGTATCATGTTTTATGTTGTTAATACTCCTAGACTGTAGGGGGAGCTAGAGAGCGATACCTCGGGGCAGACGGTGATGGCTAAGCTTTGTTTACATGTGAACCACAGCTCGATAAAATACCTTCTCTTCAAGTAATGGTGTCATTCTTGAGAACCCACAACAACATAAAGAAACAAGACATGGTGTCAGAAGCTAGACTTGAAGAAAGGTAACGGACTACAACATAGCAGTAGCGATGGATCAGCTTAGCAGTGAACGTAGTGTAGCTAACTCGCCGAGGGGGAGAAAAGAGACCTAGTGACGTGAGCATGGACGTCTTATGATGGGATTATACTGTGCGATTTTTGGCCCATTCTGAGACAATTTTTCAGTCGTGCGACCGTTTTGGTGATTGGCCCGATTCTGGCCTTCATTGTGCATCGTGTAGTATACGTGGGGTAACGAGAAGAGATTAACACCTCACGACCAGCTCCCGATCATCAATCGCTTGGTCGGGAGGATTTCAAACATCCTCGTGAGCGTCGTGAGGGTGTCACCGCAGCTTCTTACACTGCGCACGCGCAAACATATAAATGTCGGTGAAAAAGACGGAGTAGCACGGCAGTGCAGCGTGTGATCTGGACACAAGCGATGGAGGCACTTGTAGAACTTTGGAAAGCTCATCTGAGCCTTTTCAATGTGGCCTCACAAAATTATCACGACCACAGTAACCGTGAAAATAGTTGGATGGACATTGCTGCTCAATCACAGCTGACTGATCAATGTTTTTCATTAGCAATTTAGCAAAGTTGATGGTGGCAGTGTGCGTGTCTGTGTGAGTGAAAGACAGAGAGAGAGAGAGAGCGAGAGTGAGCGACAGAATTTCTGTTATAACCTTAATTTTATGGACGCACAGTTTGAGCATTCAGGTCGCATCAGAGCATCGGGCCATAAAGTGTGAGACCCTGCATCCTATCAACTTGAGTTGATCCCTGCGAGTCAATCGTACAGTTTGAGCAGGAGCTGAATCGCGCGGCTGAAAAAAAAAAAAAAAAAAAAAAAAAAAAAAAAAAAAAAAAAATCGCACAGTGTCTGCCCAGCATTAAGCTGGGTTTGTAGCTTAACAAAATTGTACTGAAACATTTGACAGATTTTTGAACGCCGTGTACCACATAAAATCGTTTCGAGGTCAGTAAACACAAACAGAATTCATACATAAGGCACACGGGATTATAAGGGGCACTGTCGATTTTCAGAAAAATCAAAGGATTGATTTTAAGTGTGCCGTATTTTCCAAAATACACAGTAATAACGATGGCCCACTAGCATGCTCTACCAAAAATAGTGCTTTGTTGTGTATCTGATGGACGAAAGCTAAACCAGTTCCACACCACTGAAGTTGCAGCATTTTTACAAACCAATTCTGGTTCATCCGTTTCATTTAGCGATCAACTTTTGCTCTTCTCATTCTGCGTCGCCGCCATGTGCGTATGTAAATAAAGGCACTGCGCATTTTACCTATATTCTATCACGATATTTCATTTTCCTATCGTTGCCCAACATTACACCGGTATTACCGTGAACGGTATGATATAGCCCAGCCCTACTTGTGGTCGCTGCGGAATGCAACATCCTCCTAAAAATGTCCAGCATATGGGAAAAGATGCAATAATTGTAACAAAAATAACCATTATGCTAGGTGCTGCAAAGCTCAAACCTCGAAACAGAGTACAGTACATACTGTGGATGAAGAAGACACAGAGGAGCTCTATGTAGTGGCAGTGACAGACAATAAGACAGGTGAAAAGGACTGGATAATGACACTCAAAGTGAATGACACACTCATGAAAGTCAAGCTGGATACTGGAGCTCAAGTGAATGTGATATCAGAAGCAGAGTTCAAGAAAATCCGACCTAGCCCTAAAATACATCCAACAAAGGTTAAAGTGAGTGGATACTCAGGTGCAGAAATACCTGTGAAAGGAAAATGCATGGTTAAAATGACACACAAAGACAAGGAGCACACACTAACATTCATTGCGGTGCCCATGAATGTGCAGCCTATACTAGGGTTACATGCCTGTGAGAGTCTGAACCTAGTGAAAAGAATGCTCGTTGTGGAAACGGATGATGACATGGACTATAATGAGTTGATGAAGGAATATGGTAACCTATTTCAGGGACTTGGTTGCCTTGCTGGAGAACACACAATCAGAGTCGATGAAAGTGTAAGACCAGCCATTCATCCATGCCGCAAAGTACCATTTGCTCTACAAAAGCCACTGAAAGCCAGGTTGGACAGGATGGAAAACCTGGAAGTGATTGAAAAGATCGATGAACCAACGGAGTGGGTGAGTTCTCTTGTTATTGTGGAGAAAAAGACTGGAAAGCTCAGAATTTGCATGGATCCTAGAGATCTGAATAGAGCAATAAATAGAGAACATTTCAACCTACAAGAGAAGAGATAATGTCACAGTTTGCAAAAGCGAAGTACTTTAGCAAGCTAGACGCTTCATCAGGATTTTGGCAACTGAAGCTGGACGAAGCAAGTTCAAAACTTGGCAGGTACAGATTCCGGCGACTGCCATTTGGCATTGCTTCAGCACCTGAGGTGTATCACAAGACAATACACATGATCTATGAACACCTGGAAGGAGTCGACACGTCAATGGATGACATCATTGTGTGGGGTAGCACAAAAGCTGAACATGACATGAGACTGAGAAATGTTCTTGAAGCAACCAGAAAAGCCAATCTGAAGCTGAACAAAGAGAAATGTCAGCTTGGGGCGAAGGAACTGACATTCGTTGGAGATATCCTGAGCAGTGAAGGCATCAGACCAGATCCTCAAAAGGTGTCTGCAATTGAAAACATGCTGAAGCCCCAATGCAAGAAAGATGTGCAGGGATTTAATGACATGATAAACTACATGGGAAAATTCATACCGAATCTCTCGGGAAAAAATGGCACCACTGAGACAGCTAACTGAAAAGAGAATTGCATGGGAGTGGAATCATGAACATGAGAAAGCATGGCGTGACTTGAAAGATCTGCTTACAAAGGAACCAGTTCTGAAGTTTTATGATCCAATGAGACCTATTAAGATCTCATCAGATGCATCAGAGAGTGGGCTTGGAGCTGTTCTTCTGCAGAGGTATGATGAGTGGCAGCCTGTTGCATATGCATCGCGATCCATGACAGATGCAGAGACAAGATATGCACAGATTGAAAAAGAACTGCTTAACATATCAGGCCCCATCTTATCTTAATGACCTTGTAGTACCATATCACCCTATTAGAGCACTTCGCTCTCGCACTGCAGGCCTACTTGTTGTTCCTAGAGTATTTAAAAGTAGAATGGGAGGGAGAGCCTTCAATTTTCAGGCCCCTCTTCTGTGGAACCAGCTTCCAGTTTGGAGTCGGGAGACAGACACTATCTCTACTTTTAAGATTAGGCTTAAAACTTTTTGCTAAAGCATATAGTTAGGGCTGGACCAGGTGACCCTGAATCCTCCCTTAGTTATACTGCAGTAGACGTAGGCTGCCGGGGATTCCCATGATGCACTGAATATTTCTTTGTCAGTCACCTTTCTCACTCACTATGTGTTAATAGACCTCTCTGCATTGAATCATATCTGTTCTTAATCTCTGTCTCTCTTCCACAGCATGTCTTTATCCTGTCTTCATTCTCTCACCCCAACTGGTCGCAGCAGATGGCCGCCCCTCCCTGAGCCTGGTTCTGCCGGAGGTTTCTTCCTGTTAAAAGGGAGTTTTTCCTTCCCACTGTCGCCAAAGTGCTTGCTCATAGGGGGTCATATGATTGTTGGGCTTTTCTCTGTATCTATTATTGTACGATCTACTGTACAATATAAAGCGCCTTGAGGCGACTGTTGTTTGATTTGGCGCTATATAAATAAAATTGAATTGAAATTGAATATAGATCCACCACAGCTCCTTGAGGTTACCACACAAACTGGCTTCATGGCTAATCTGCATCGCTACCAAATAAACATTAAATATACAATAAAATGCACTAAAAATACACAATAAATAAACACTACACATAATGGGAATTAACAGCCAACTTTCCCACATTCTCTGCAACCCTGTGGACTTATCTTTAGACCAAAGTCAAGTTATTTAGTATTTTGTATCTGCTTACCTGCAAATATATAGATATAGTACATCGTTACACATTTGTACACAGTCTCACACAGCTCTTGTTAGTCGTACTGTATGAGTGGCCTGGCTTGTTTGCTCCCACTGCTCCTGCTATTCATTTCAGGAGATACTCCCTCTTGTGGTGTAACAGAGGAATAAGTACACTTCCAGCACACTGGCTGTCTCCCAATTCAGGGTCTGCAGCCTTAAAGTACGCAGCTTCAACGATCCTCAAGGGCCGCGTACTCAAAGACCGCTAAGGCCGGAAGTGCGAGGCTTGTGTAATGGGACGGTCTAGCCTCCGTTGCGCTGATACTGTTGTTTGTCAATAAAGTTTAAAAAAAAAAAAGCCTCCGTTGCGCTGCCCAGGTTGCCTAGCAACCATGATACTAACCACTGGAAACGTGTCATACAGCTTTGTTTGACAGAAATGAAGGAGAAAATATTTTGTTCATTTGTTTGTTTGTTTCTACATGAGCTTTGATCATTCTCTGTAAGATTAAGCTCAGCTATTGAACGGCGTATATTTTAAAGTAAAGGCTTTAAAACCAAGTTAGTACAAACGTCACTAATGTCACATAACTTTGCCGACATGTGGCCAACAGTAATGTTTAATGTTCTTCGTTATTAAACATTTGCACATAAATAAGTGACATAATATTCAGTACTTACTTTTCACAGTTTACTCTTCGGCCGCTCCGCTTCTGCCTTCTGCGGCAGAATTCTCCACACCGACTGCCGTGCTATGAATTTTGGGATATATGGGACCACGAAGTCTACACTGCCACAGCCTTAAAATTCAGGGAAATGAAGGACGCATTTCAGGGCCGCATTTCGAGCAGCCTTTGAATTGGGACAGCCTTCGGCGCGCCGCTGTAACTGTCACGGCTGGCGGAGGGAGCCGTGTGGTGTGGAGGAAAAGGAGGACCCAAGATGCAGCAAACTGATGATACCAGTGATGTTTTATTTACAAAGGTGGTGGTGACAAAAACAGGCAACGAGGTATGAGTACTTTACAAACGGAAACCTAAACTGGGAGAAACTAAGTGACAAACCTGAGACCATACAAAAGGGGTGCGGGGCAGAGAGACGCAGAGACAGGAACACCATAGACCGCAGAGGTAGACGGATGAATGCAGTGATACATGGATGAACGCAGACGAGCCGACAACGAACACAGACCGACACCCACTAAATATACACACACACAAGGTAATCAGGTAATCACACACAGGAGGGAAGAACAGCTGAACCTAATACACCTGGGGACCGGAGGAGACAAGCTGAACACAATAACAACAGACACAGACCTTCAGAACAGAACAGGAAATCCAGAACACGAGCCTTCAAAATAAAACAGGAAACAGACTGATGTACAACACAACACGGGGACATGAACAGAGCACCAAGGACAGACACAGGTAGGGCTGACAATACACCAAACTTCAGGTTAACCCTAACTAATACAGATCAGAAAAAACGCAAAACGCTGGGTCAACGACCCAGGACCATGACAGTAACGTAATCGGCCTTGAAATGCGTACTTTAAGGCTGCAGACCCTGAATTGGGAGGCAGCCTATGTCTCATTGGAGATTGGGGCACACATTATTTTACAACATCCATCCATTCACTTCCGCTTATCCTTTTCAGGGTCGCGGGGGGCGCTGGAGCCTATCCCAGCTGTCATAGGGCGAGAGGCGGGGTACACCCTGGACAGGTCGCCAGTCTGTCGTAGGGCCAACACACAGGGACAGACAACCATTCACGCTCACATTCACTCCCACATTCACACCTATGGGCAATTTGGATTAACCAATTAACCTATCCCCACTAACTGCATTATTTTACAACAGCTAATGAAAATTGTTATGGTACGGCTGTGTGGTAGGCAGCATGTAGGACCCAAACGCATGTCACTCAAATGGAGGAATAGACTTAAAGAGGCTGCTTTATTGCGGTGCAAAAACTCCACAAAAATAAACACGCAAAAAACAAACAAACTAGAAGCTAATGCTAGACACATGGAAACGGAGCCCAGGGAGAAACACACACAGCATGAAGAGGGTGCAACACAACACTGACAGAGAGAAACGCTGCACCTAAATACAGTGAGGGATGACGAGGGAATGAGACACAGAAGGAGAGCACAGCTGGGAGTAATCAGACCTGACGAGACAAGGGAAGAAAAACCAGACACATGCACACAGGACAGGAACTATCAAACTATCACAGAAGCAAAAGGAACTACTAGAGCTTACAAATACAGAATCATAAACCAAAAGACTAGTAGTGATAAATCATGATGAAATCAAAACACAATAAATAATACAAAAATCGCCGACCAATGACCGTGACAAAAGTATTTGAACAATCAAAACATTTTAACCAAATATTATATTGTAAATAAAAGATTATGTGGGGTGTCTTGTTTTTGTCAATAATGCCTTTCTTGTCCTTACACTAATCTCCCCTCAAACTTCAAACTGACATCATTTTACCAGCTAACACAGGACTCGTGCTTTCAGTGATGATAAACCTACACGCATTCATCTCTCTCCAGTCCAAACAAGTACCGACACGTCCATTTAGGGATGCGGATTTTGTTGGTTTGTGTGATGTTGTGGGCTTGGTCTCTTATTTTTCCTGTTTTTGTTTAACTGGTCTGTGTCATACTTTGGTCATTTTTCTTTACATTGAATTTTTATAGCTATTTTGGCCTTTGCCCAGTTTGACTTCTATCGAGGAATGTTGTAAAATGACCACCATTATGTAGAAAGGCACCACAGACAACCTGATGCTGTTTCAACAGCAAAATTTCATTTAGTAAGTCTCTTCAAAAAAATACTGATACTTTTTTAAAAATTTGTTCTTTAGAGTTTTGTCATCATACAGATGCAAACATGTTTTATGGCCCAAACATTCCTTGTACAGACTAGCCCCCGCTGTAAAGCCATCAAGCGCCCACCCAACCAAGCTTCATGTAAAGTAAAAATGATGGGGACAGTAATGCTAAGATCATGAAAAGTCAAAGTTTCACACTGATCAAAAGGCCTGATTCTCGGGGACAGCGGCTAATAGGAGTTCTGCTCACCTGTTTACTACCGAGGAGAATAAATGAGAGTATGGCACAGAATAAAAATATATCAATAATCCATGGAGGAAAATAATCCCCAGGCGATCTCTAGAGGCTTCAAACTACTACTGCTTCAAAGCTTGCTTCGGTATGGATCATTACAAGTGACTGATGACATCTGAAGTAGGAAGCTCTGATTAAATCACATGACTGGTCAAAGCCATCGATACAGCCATTTAACCATCCCAGCACACTGTAGTAAAGCTTGTAATGAACCACCGGTCTGTTCCATAAATTGCCAATACTGGAGTTGTTTGGAGCTCTGTGTGCAGTAGCGTTAGTGATGGGCACGCTCGGAGGCGTGCTCCATAACCTGTACAGAGTAATCTGTCGTGCACAGGAATAAGCTGCATAAAGTCTTGGTTAGTTACAATAATACCTTGATAAAATTCAGTGTTGAGTCTTTACTTGAGTCACCATCAACAAAGGTCGTCCTGCTGCCTCTTCTCTAATCCCGATTCATTTTAGGAACAGAGACATCTTTCAACATGGAGCACCTACACCTCTCTCAGGAGGGAAGATTAAGGCACAAATTAGAGACAGGACAAAAACCCTGATGTCTAATGTGTTCAGGTTCAGACAATCAATAACCTGACTTATGGAGACTGAAAAGTCTCTTATTGGTTGTAATAGTTGTTTATCCAAAGGGTGGAGCTCCACACAGTAAAGGACATTTCCGTGCAGAGTCATTAGCTGATGAACTTGTAATAAAGAGACTTTAACTGAGGTGAAAGTGAACCTTTGTCAGGCCTCCTGTCTCAGATTCTCGTTATTTCTTACCAGGACAAACAAAATGAGAGGAAAGCATTAGCACTGACACACACACTGTTTTGTTCTTCACTTCCAGCTGGGATTCAGCTTCATCTGAATAGTTCACATAGAACAGGATAAAAGCTTCTGATTAATGATTATTGGTCTATATAACTTTTTTTTAAACAAAGTTTACAAAGAGCTCTGAAATAAGAGCAGAGATCTGAACACTAACCTCAAACACAAAGACAAAAGGAAAAATCAAATATAGAAACACAAACTGTCACCATGATTCATTAAAAATAAGAGTAATAAAGCTCTCATAACAGATACATTAAAGCTGCAAGAAGTAGTAACTCTCCCTTTGGAAACTGTAACAACACCCAAAACATATTTCAGCCCAAATATTAATCTGTGATTCTATAAAGCAGGGGTGTCAAACTCAAATACACAGTGGGCCAAAATTCAAAACTGGAACAAAGTCGCGGGCTAACATTAATATTTATTGAAAAAAAAATCTTCCTCCAGATATAAGAATGAATCTTTTCTTAAACTGTCAGATAAATGGTGTTGATTAGGGGTGTCAACATCAGGCTGGGAGGGGCCAGAATCAGCCAACACTGTATGGTTATGGAAAACATGAGGGAGGGCATAGTTTTTGGACTTTTAACTTTATGAAAAAAGACCACAACAAAATGTTTTTGTTTTGTTTGTTTGTTTTAGTTTTACAGCTTTTCCAGCCTCCCCCGTTATAATAATAAACAACAATGAGCTACCAGAACTTGTAATTTTACAGATTTATTTCTTACAATTTAAGTCCAAAGAGTCATGCTGGCGGATATCTTTTTTTAATACAGCAGAATTCTTTTTTTAGGACGAAAATCAAAAAGACATAATGTTGAAATTACCCTTTTTTTCTTATGTTAATATATCTCGGTGATTAAATGTTCAGTTAAGCTTCTTTACATTGACAGAAAGGAGGGTTTCACTGGTCCAACCCACTAAGATCAAAGTGGGCTGTAAGTGGCCCACACTGTGAAATGAGTTTGACGTCCCGGGTGAGATCAGCAGAGAACATGGAGGAAAGCAGCTCTTTGTGAGGCTGTGGATCCTCTTCATACGACCTCTCTGTGACATCAGGCTGCTGTGGATCAGCTTTACATGAATATACAACAACATCCTGTCTATGAACAGAGGACATGGGGAAGCTTCAGACTCAAACTCTACAAGTCCGTTATACAGTCCAGGTCAAAGTCTGATGATCCTTTATTAATAAAACTTTATTGGTTAGTCAGTGTGAACAGTAAGGCTCACAGGGTGATGGAGGGGGGGATGGGTGGAGGTGACTTTTCTTTTATTTGATGTAAACTCTTTCAGTTTTGTTCTCATCTTATGAAACTCCTCAATGATCTTCTGACTCTGATCAGCTGCCTTTTTGATGGCGTCTCTTAACTTTTGATCTTCTTCAGGAGTCGCAGTCACTCTGAAGACTTCCTTGATGAGCATTACCAGACCACCCATAACATCCAGCAGGGTTTCAGTTATAACCAGAAGTCCTGAACTCATCTCTTTCAGGTGCGACACCTGTCTGAGGGTCCTCTGAAACTCGTCCACATCAATCTGAGAGTCTCTGGCCTGAGCTTCAGCTGATTCCTTTTCCAGCTTTTCACATATCGTCTTTATTTCTTCCAGGTTCTTCATCATTGGTCTGACTTTGGCCATGAATTCTTCTCCCCACTTTTCTACTTTCTTTGCTTTTCCTTCCTCTGACAGAATTTTTATTACATTGGTAGTAACAACAGTGGCTGCAGCTGCAGTTGCAGCTGCACCTGCACTCACTCCTGCAGTAAACGGAGCTGCTAAGATCCCACCAATAAGAAATCCAACTCCCACTTTTCTCGCAGTGTTAGTTTTTCTCTGCATTTCATCTACTTCATCAGAAATCCTCCTAAACTCTCTCATAATCTCTCTCATGCTTGATTCACTCCTGTCAAACTCTGCAGTGAATGACTTTGCAGAATCTTCAAGTTTGTTCTTTAATTTATGCAATTCAGGAGGCGGGTCATTGCTAATTCTTGCATTTTTTGGAGCTGAGGCCATTTTGCACAGCTTCCTCTGAAGTGGACGTGTGGTGAAAGTTTTACCGTGGGTAAGTAGGTAAGCAGTCTTATGGGAAGCAGCTTGAACTCTGACCTTTGGTTTGGATTGTAAATCAAACTGTTCAGCAAGACTCTGTGGACACAAACAGAAACAGAAACAGGTCATTTTCAAAAACGTTAAAACACTGATGCTCACCTCTGCTGTTAGCTGACAGCCAGCAGCTGTTACCCCGTATGCACTGATTTAAATGTATTCATTTCCTTCCACTTATCCAATTCAGGGTCACAGAGGGGGGCTGGAGCTTATTACAGCTGCTACAAGGCAGGTCACCAGTCTGCGGCAGAGCTAACGCAGAGGGTACGTCCACACTAATGTGTTTTCGTTTGTAAACGCATCTTTTTCTCTCCGTTTTGGCTTCCTGTCCACACTGAGACAACGTTTTCTGTCAAGGAAAATGCAGCATTTTGAAAACGCTCTCCAAAGCGGATAGATTTGAAAACGCCATTTTCGTGTTGCAGTGTGGACAGTGAACCCGGAGCCTTTTCAAAAACGATGATGCATTTTAGTCATGTGATGCAGTCACGTGACCAATTAAACAAAGATAGCGGAGGGCATTATACAGCAGTTGCTTTGTTTGCTCTCAATTTTGACAGCCCTATTAGAGATTAATATCAGTTTGTACATGCTCTGGAAAGCTTTTCTTCAAATTCTGTAATTCTCACTCGCTTTTGCAACTTTGTACTTTTGTGTTACTCGCAGCAACAATGCCACCTCATTGTTAGTCCATTTAAATACCCGGTGCTTTTCCTCGACCTTTTGCCGCGACGTCTCAAAGAGCCGGAAAGTAAATAAACGGCAGACAGAAATGAGGCAGGCCAAATCTTCTTGATCTTCATCTGTGGGAGGAAGCTGGTGTACCCGGCGAGAACCCACACAGACACAGGGAGAACATGCAAACACAATGCAAATGGTGGAATTCAACTCACGGCCTTCTTGCTGCAAGAAAATAAAAGTCAATAGTAAATAAAATATTTTTTGACATTTACCTGAAAATAAATTTTAAACAACAGCAGATCTTCTTTGCGTTGCTTGATTGATTAATCTTTCTCACTGATGATGATAGAAATACAAACACTGTCAAGGTTCAGCAGGAGGATCAGGCAGGATTCTGGAAACCAGGAATGAACTCAAAAATATAGCTTTACTGCTGAAAGCCCGCCGGAAGACAAAAAAATATCTGCTGAGCTGATTCAAAGGAGACCACAGGAAACACAGAGCAATGAAACACACTACCACGAGGGAGGATGCGACAACTAACAGAGGAAGATTTACATAATAAATACATGAGAGCTAATGAGATGCTGAGATAATCACTGAAGACGAGACAAGAAGGACCTGATACAAGGATCAGAACAAAAGGAACACAGGGAGCTATCCAGGTCTCAGGGCAAAAACTGGAGGCTTAGAGGACATCAGAGGGACAGCTCAGGGAGCAGTTTGGAGACAAAGTTAGAGAGGTGAGTCTGACATGACTTAGACGCGTGCAGAGGAGGGAGAGTGGAGGTGTCAGGCAGGTGGAAGATTACAGAGAAGGTTCATGGACTCCATCCACAACGTGCAAAAGGTGCACAGGCCAGCTTGGGACTCTTTTAACTCAAACAGCTTGAGTAGGAAACACGAAGGCAAGACACTCACTCTTTTATCAGTGAGCTCCAAACATTCTGCACATCACTGCAGAGATTTCACAGTTAAACAAACTCTACTGTTCTGTGAGTGATGACGAGCAGCTTCATTCCAGTCAATGAGCATGTCAGCGACAGTAAGACGAACATTTCACATCTAAAAGAAGCTAAACCTCAGTGTTTCTTCAGTTTGTAACAACAATAGAGCTTTGTGTTTTCTCTTTTAATATTTAATCTGGTTTGATATGGATTTATGACATTTAATCTCACACATTCTTGGACTTTGCTGTAGGGCTGTGTGATATGACGAAATATATCAGATGATGAAATTAAAACGTCTATCGTTTCATATTATACACTATTGTTCATTTCGTGGTGTTGCAAAATACACTGTTTACAGCAATATTTTTTCATCGTTTGGATCGTCACCGTGTTGATGCAGGCACAGAGAATACCAGCATGGCCAGTGAAGATGAGGAAGAACCAAGTAGCTCCAAACAGAAGGACCTCTGTAGCATGCACATGATTTGGTTGTGCTGCAAACAGGTCCCCACCACAGACTCAAACAAACCTCTTCTACCATCCACGCAAGAATCATGTGAAAGAGTATGGAGAGAGTTTACGGATGAGAAGCAAAAAAGAGCTGTCAGGTGCTCAAAATAAACCTTAGACTCAAACTTTAGAACAGGCTTTCCCCGCAGCAAACCGTGTAATAAATACAAAGTAAATGGCAGCCGTTACAACTTTTATCTCAAAACACTGCAGGGACACAATGCCCAGCTGAAAACACTTCACACAAGTCAAGTTGGCCAAGGCTCACAGAAATTACAGAAAAAGAACTATTTTGTGATATATGTCGTTATCGGGATGAGAAATGTCTTATAACGGGATATGAGATTTTGGTCATATCGTACAGCCCTACTTTGCTGGCATTTTTTTTATTAGGAAGGCTGTAAATTAATGTTTTCCCGTTTCTATTCAGTACTTCACCTTCACGTTTCTCTGTCACAGTGATCCTCCACCACTTTTTCTCCAAGAAAATAAATAAAAATATAAAATGAAACCATCATGCAGTGACAATAACAATTAAACAACGATTAAAACACACTAGGACTAGATTTTAAAATATTTTTCATCAACAAGTAAAAAAATGCATATACGCATAGACTTACATTGGAAATAGCAATAAAAACAATAGTAGTAATAACACTAACAACAACTATTTATACAGCGTCTTTCAAGAAGAACTAAGGTTGCTTTACACACAAAGGCAGACAGGTGTGTTGAGTCATGTTTACCTTTCACATGGTCTGAAATGCTCGTGAAAATGTTTGATCACTCTTGTTCACAAATTGTTGAGTTCATAATTTGACAGACTTAAATAAATAAATAATTCACTGCTCACGTTTAGGCATCAAAGCAAACTCCTTGGTTAGGATTAGAAAAAGATGAGTTTAGGTTCAGGTGCACTGGCTGTACCTTGTTTAATGACTGAGCAGTAGTCAAACTCAAACTCTCACAGCTCATCCGGAAGAGAAATAGAAATGCAAAGGAAAAGCTAAAACACTGAAAAGATTTCTTTTTTAATGAAGAACTTCGAGAAAATTCTGCACTTACTTGGACAGCAGAGCTTGTGGATTGATGGCAGAGAGTTAGTCAGGATGCTTTTGAGTGGTCTGACTTCAGGAATAAGCTGCGAGGTGAATTATTAACTTCTCCACCTTGCTTCATCAGTCACATGACCCGGTATCCCCTCTGTCAGCCTTCAGTCTGCATCGGTGTTTGTGTTCAGTTACAACAGTGATTAACTTTGATCTGATATGCTGGACTGCTGGAATCCAGTTTAAAGTTTGACCATGATTGAAATCTGTATTTCCCAGTTCTTTAAACAGTGATAAAGCTGTTCATATGGTATTGGTGGGTTTCTGAGAGGTTATTAATGAGGCGCAGACACACGAGGGAGGGAAAGACTGGCTTTGATAAGCTGTCTGTGATCAGAAGTACACTTTACATTTGTATGTATGTACTGTTGAGATGAGATTGCTGAGGCGCCTCAATGCTGTGCTTTATATTTACCAAAGTGTCATATAATTACATAGTGTAGTATTGAATGGAAGCGGTCCTGATATTAAAGGGCTTAGACTACGTGTCCTTTAGTGATAGAAATGTAGGAGACTCTCGCCCACGCTTGTCTGCAGGAGTTGATAACAGGGAACCATCTGCCAGTGGAAATTTACTAGAAGGGAGTAGGGCAAGGATGCAGCCTCGCTGGAGCTGAGTGAAGATGTTTTGCAGCTAATAGACAATAACCTCTGAGTACTCCATGCAACGTGACTACTGAATGCATGTGTAACACTGTTGTTTCGACTAGAGTGGGACAGCTTGCAATAAAACTGTTAAGCGCACACCGCCTTTTCGAGATTTGCGTCAGAGTCTCATGCAGGACGCATCTCCCTTCCGGAAGTAATAAAAGTGTTTAAATGATCTACTGAGCCGTGTGTTGTCTTCCATCAGATGCCTATGAGGAATCAAAAAAACTTGGTGAGGTGTTGATATTTAACAGTACATATAGCTGCAGGATCACCTTTTTCAACTTTTGGATTTAACACTTTCCAGTCGCTGCTGCTGAGAGCTATCATGGGAACTCTCAATCATCAGTCTAGGAAACAAACTTCAGACATATTTTTATTAATCCTTTATTTATCCAGGTAAAAAAATCTCATTGAGATTAAAAATCTCATTTCCAAGAGAGACCTGGCATCATAGCAACAAAAGTCACATACCACATAGGTATATAACATTTAAAACATCAGTGACAGTTATCAGTCTGTCGGGTTAGAAATCATAAACCGCTGGGACTCCATTTCACCTGCTTTGTTGCCACTGACAGTAATAACAGGTGCACTGAAGACACATCAACCAACAAACAGGGAGAGGTTAGTATGAGATAGTACCTGCAGCCCCCAGCTCCTCCATATGTGCTGTCACTAGAAGCATCGCTGTGTCTCTCCACATGTACTGTCTGTCCTCTCTGTCCACATGTGACCCTCTAAACAATCTCAATGTTGATGAATACCTGTACCTGTAACCCCAGGCAGTATAAAAGACGGATGTAGCTACAGTGATGTCAGCCAATAGTGACGACCTGTTTTGTAGCTCCAAGCATTCGTGCAAAGAAGTGGTTCAACTCATCCGCTAGCAAAGCGTAACCATTAGCAGCTTTGAATCACATCTGTACTGCCACATTTGCCGTGTTACTGCTGTAGAAGTAGTTCCCAGTCTTCCTCTTGTAAGCAGCCGTGGTCTTCTTCATGCCTCTTTTCAGGTTATTTGATTCCGGCTGCTAATCTGAATTTTTGATGTTGTATTTTTAGGGTTAGTGCAACTTGCAAAAGTTTAAAAAAACAAACTCAGTCTCTGTCTTCTCCTTTGAACTAAACTCCTGCTTACGGCCCTTTACAAACTGCTACTGGTAAGTCATGTTGTTATACAGGCAGGCCTGATCAGCTGAACTAATGAACTAAACAAAGAGATTAAATGTATTTAATCTAAATCTCTAATCTAAATATATCACCTCAACCTTTAGCCTGTCATCTAAAAGAAAAGCAAATTTTACCACTGCCTTCATTACACTTTGGTTCCACCCAGAAGCTTTAAAAGGTGCTCAGGACAGCCTGAATACCTTGGAGAGGTGTCTTCATAAACTCTTTTCTCTCGCTATGTTTTCCTGACCTTGATGAAAACATCAAACCTGCCACAGGTCAGGGCGATGGATCATGATGGTGGAGTGTGAGTGGATTTTCTTCTTCGTTTTTCTCTCCTTTCTAACAATTCAGAGTTCAGAATGAGCAGGTGTGGAGCAGGTCAGCACTTTGGCTTTGGCCCCAAGCCTGAGCCACGGGTCCTGTGGGTTTGCTCAAAATTGAATTGAATCTTTATCTTGAACATGTTGAAAAAGTACAACAACATAGAAATAAAAAGAGAGAAACAAACAAACCGAAACAAAAGGACCACAACTACAATCCCCCCCCCCCCCCCCCCAAAACAACAAAACAACAACAACTTTCATGTTCAAAAAGGAGCAGGAAGAAGCATAACCTTATTTAATCCCACTCCCTTTCCACTATCTAGTAATTCATAGACGACACTTTTTCGACTTTTTTATGCCCTGATCATCAGAGATATCTGATTACAAATACATTATATGTTAGATGTATTTTTCATGTATTAATCATTCAGTTATTCAAGTAGAAACAAAGTAAAACAGACGAGTAGAAATAAGCAGACAGCAGTCGACCGGATAGTGTAGCGTCGCAATGACATAATACATTATTCATAAAACTTAATTTGTTAGTTAGTGTGAACACAGTACAGGTTCAGAGGTTAGAAGCAGAGTTGATGTTACTGCTGTCTGTAAGTTCATGTGAACTCTCTCAGTTCTTTTCTCATCTTATCAAACTCAGTAACGACCCTCTGACTCTGAGCAGCTGACTGCAGGATGGCGTTGCTTAACTTTTGATCCTCTTCAGGAGTCGCAGTCACTCTGAAGTCTTTCTGGATGAGCTTCACCACGTCATCCATAACATCCAGCAGGGTTTCAGTTACAACCAGAAGTCCTGAACTCATCGCTTTCAGGTGAGACACTCGTCTGAGGGTCCTCTGAAACTCGTCCACATCAGTCTGAGTGTCTCTGGCCTGAGCTTCAGCTGATTCCGTTTCCAGCTTTTCACATATCGTCTTTATGTCCTCCAGGTTCTCTTTCATTGGTCTGACTTTGGCCATGAATTCTTCTCCCCATGTTTTTACTTCTTTTGCTTTATCTTTGTCTGACAGAATTTTTATTACACTGGTAGTAACAACAGTGGCTGCAGCTGCAGGTGCAGTTGCAGCTGCACCTGCACTCACTCCTGTAGTGAATGGAGCTTCTAAGATCCCGCCAATAAGAAATCCAACTCCCACTTTTCTCGCGGTGTCAGTTTTACTCTGCATTTCTCTGAGTTCCTCTGCAATCTTCAGGAACTCTCTCACAATCTGTCTCATCCGTGACTCGCTGCTGTTGAACTGTTGGATGAATGAAGTTGCATGTCGGACGAAAGAAGCAACCTATGAACAGAAGAACATTTTTACAGAATAACCACCAAACTAAATAAGTGCATCTAAAAAAATCTGAGACTGGAGTAGTCCAAATTTATCCCATTTATCAAAAATGATAAATGATCACAGTTTCCGAATATATGATGTCTGGAAGCTCAACTGTCAGCCATGAGTTAGCATCCTCAGTGTTGTAACTCCACCAAGACACCATCAGAAGGTCAAGGAAAGGGTGAGAGATAATGTATGTGTGTTGCCTTCTTAACCCTCTCAAGGCAGACGTTGCCGATTTGCAACAGTTAGAAACTAACAACCTGATTACCCCACATACATATTTTATGAGTTTATTTTACTCAGAAGTACCACTGCAGGACTTGGTTGTGCATTAGCAACAAAAAACTTAATTTGAGCCTGAGAGGGTTAAGCAAACTGGACTATTCAGCCAAAGCCCTGGTCAAATACGCTCTCTCACTCCCTATTGGTTTCCACACTTGTAGGCTGGTTTGTTTTAACTCTTGTGTTCCAGTGACAACACACCAGACCATTACACTCATCCAAACAAAGGCTCAGTATGCATTTTTGATTCCTTCTGATTCCACACATGCTCATCATTTGCTCTTACTGACTTCTTGGTAATAAATATAATTAGCATTGCAACAGTCGTCTCTCCCTTCATCACTGGCTGTGAGCTGGCTTGGGATTTTGTTGTAAACATAAAGTTAAGAGTCAAACTGCTGCTTTGTGTGATGCAGTTTTTCATTTATAATTCTAAATTTGGGACATTTTGATCCATCTTTAAATTGTTAAATCACTTCAAACTCCAACAGGGGTTATGTAGTATGGTTGTATGAATGATTGTGTGGTCGTAGGTATTGTTTTACGTACCTCTAGAAGTTGAATCTTCACCTTATTACACTCGCTGACAACAACCTGACATTGATCAGCTGACAGCAGGATAGACTGTTTTAACTCTTTGACCACTTCATGTGTTGGATGGTCTCTGATGGTTCTTCCAGTAAGTGTGACTAGTTTATCCATGACTTGTATCAGTTTTTCAAATTCAATCAATCCTTCATTCATCTCCTTCAGTTTAAACACGTAGATGTGTGATATCCAAAGGAGTAATTTCAACCCGAGCTTCAGCTGATTCTTTCTCCAGCTTTTTAAATGTACTCTTTATTTCTTCTAGGCTCTTTTTCAGTAGTTCACAATTTTCTATGAAATTTCTATCCTCTGAAATTAGTATATTTACATCTAGAGCAGCAGCTCCACCAGCAGCAGCAGCAACTAAACTTAGTCCTCGATTTGGTGGAGCTGCAAGGGCGGCTGACAGTAAGACTTTAGCTCCTATTTCTCAGTACAAACTCCTGCTGATTTCAGACTTTCTGTATTTCTCTGCATTTCTTTTATGTCTTCAAAAATCCTCTTGGATAAAATCTCTCTGGCCTTTGTGTCTTGGCTGGAAAATTGTTTGATGATTGAATTTCCATGTTGGAGGAAAGAAGCTGCTTGTAGAATAAATGATGCTGAATACTGGAAATATGAAGCTGTGTGCTGGATAAATGAAGCTGTGTGACGGCTGTAAAAATCCTCATGTTCAGTTAGTATCTGTGGACACACAAAGAGAGACATAATTTTTACAGAGTTACCACCTGACTAAACATGTCCATCAAACATATCAGGGAATCCAAACTTTTTCAGTCACACACTGAGGTTTAAGCTAAAAGCTCAGTCATACACACTGATTATAGCTGGTGGATTTTTGAATGTTATCAAGTCTGGGAGTTTGCAGCTGACCTCCCAGACTGTCAGGGATTTCGCTTTCAGGGCCACTTACTGTTTTACTGTTTTACTCCGCTGCGAGATTACTGAGTCAGAAACACATTTGCCACAGGACTGAGCATTTTAAGATCGAAACATTTTGTCTGTGTTGTATAAAAACTGAGAAAAGAGCCACAAAATGAACAAGTAAGATAGCATGGAGCACACTCAGTCTACTGTGTTTACATGAATCTGAAAACCACACCCACTCCATTTGTGGTTCACCTGTAAATAGAGATGTCAATCATTCAGATGCTGAGTTGAAACATCAACCACAGCACCTCCATGATCAGTGAGAAGGTCTGATGCAAATATCAGTCTAGCGGTTCTTTTGGCAGATATTAAAGCTAGTGCTGTGATTCTTAAAGTGTGAGCTACATGACAAAAAGTTATGTGGGAATTAATGTTTAATATCGACATAGTTTCTACAGCAGAACAAAGAAATTAATCTCAGGTATAGTAATCTGGTCATTCACTGTAGATGGACATCAAAATCAAGAGATATCTGGCAGTTACGAAAAGAAAAATAGGTGTTGCATCTGAGACAAACAAGTGCCAATAGTAAGCAAAAGAAATAAGCCAAAAAGGAAAGATGATGAATCTTATCTTTCTCTTGGTTTCATGGTGAGTGTGGTAGATGATGAGGAGAGACGCGAGTGTATCTTATGATTGAACAGTCTGCCAGCTGACAGTATGAGGCCCAACAAATTAGGAAGACACTTAGGGACATTACACCCCAGTGACATGAACAATCCACTCTATTTGGAGAGAATCTTCAGCAGGAAGATGCTTTCTAAAATCTGCATCAGTAAACAGCAAAGCACTAATGGCATCATACAAAGTCACATACGAAATTGCCCAGAGCAAGAAACCTCACAGGATAGCAGAGAAGCTCATACAGCAACTTTAGATATGGTGTCATCGATGCTCAATGAGACAAGCGCTTCAAAATTAAAGGCTCTCTCTCTGTCCAGTGACACAGTTGGAAGATGGATATGTGATGTTTTAAGTGAACAACTACGGATGCGCTGAAGGACAAAGTTTTCATCTTACAGGTGGACGAGGCTACAGACAGCAATAAAGACTGTCTTTTGATTGCTTGTGTTTGCTTTGTCATGTCTGAGGCCCTGTGTGAGGATGTGTTGCTTTGCAAGTATGTCCCAAGTACAGCAACAGCTGATGAGCTCTTTAAGCTTCTTGACTGTTATCTTACAGAACAAGTCTCACCAAATGTGCAATGGACGCACTGCTTCATACACAGAGAAGCACTCTGCAGATTAGCCCAGAATTTAGACTGACGTTGTTGCCACAGTGAATTTCAATAAACAAGGCCCCTTAAGGCGTGACTGTTCATTGCACTTGGTGAGGAGATTCAGATGTTTTTGGAGGTGGAGCTTAATGATGATGAAGCTGGCCGATCTTAGCGATATATTTGGAAAGCTAAATGATTTAAATCTTCAGCTTCAAGGCAGAGACAAAAATCTTCCTCATAGCAGACAAAATCAATGCATGCACTCTAAAACTTGAGATGAACAGCAGGCAACTTGATGAAGGAAATGTTGATTCCTCTGGGTATCTAAATGTAGCCAGTGAGTTGGGAGCTTGCACACTGATCTCATTTCTTAAAGAGCACATCTTTTCCCTGAGAGCATTTTTTCAGAACCTGCACCTGCTGATTTTACTTTTGCTGAAGAAAACAGTTTATTGAGATCACCTCTGACACACACTCAGGCTGAGCTTTTCAGCTCAGACACTAAGTGAATTCTGCCTTGGTGTGTAGAGGGAGCATCTACTCATAGGACAGAGAGCTGTGGGCATTCTGCTTCTATGTACAACATCCTATCTCTGTGAGATGGGATTTTCTGCTGTTGCCTCACTAAAAAACAAAATATAGACTGAGGCTGAATACTGAACATGACTTGAGAGCAGCAGTATTAAGCCTCCAACCACGTTTTGAAAAGCTGCGCAGTGAAAAACAGGCTCACTGCAGCCACCAAGAGTGAAACGTTTTAAACTCTCACTAAACAATTTTTCCATCTTTCCTCACAAGTTTCCGGATTTGCTCTTTTTTATAAGGCTGAACTTTATTGTTGCATTTCTGATAAAGGACCCCGTCTATTTAATTTGTCACTGGTTTTTAAAAAAAGAAAAGGGAAGACTGATGTAGCAGTATAGTGATGCAAACAGTTGTTTGAAATTAAAGTTTTTCTTTTATTTTTACAAGAAAAACTACTGAAGAATTCAATGTGAATGAGTTATTGAAAATATTTGTTATTAATATTTTGCTCTAGTGCAAAATGATGACAGTTTTCTAGCAGTGATGCACGCACATTATGATTATGACACATGGACTGAGGTTTCTTAATCATACTCTCATCTTCAGTTTCACATTGTGCTAGAAATGATCAGAATAAATTGTTGAAACTGAGATTTTTCAATTTTCTGTAAGCTTTGTGTTAGTTCTACCTTTTAACCTTTCTGTATTTAACACTGATAAACATATTGGTAATAGAAACATATATATTTATATGTAGCTCATAGAAACAAGATGATTTTGGTATTTACTGATGATGTTATGTCAGGACAGCTGTGGCATAAACCTTGGATGGTGGTTTAATAAATGTTTTTCAGTACTGTACAGTCAGTGCATTATAGTCTCTTTAGGTTAATTACTACAAAACTGAATTACTTGGCCTTTAAACGTGTAGATTTACTAGTTAAAATTAATTTTCTAGCTTATTTAGAAGCAGAAATATTAAGACTTTTATGGTGATCATTTTATAAAACATGTCAGCCTCATAGATGTCTGTGTAAGTGTTAATGTTGCTGTTATCATTACTTTGATATAGCACAGAATTTAATTTATGTATCTTCCACACATCTTAGATCTTTCCAGTGAGGGTGTAAGGTAGAGAGAGAAGAGATGCAAGGAAGCAGGACAAGCAACGCAGCGCTTCACCTTGTGAATTATCACAGGAAGAAAATTAAGTTTCCTTAATGAAAAGAGTCTAGAGGGGGTTTGGTCTGTGAGTTTTCTCTCTGTCAGTCATCATGTTGTCTGTGTTCACAGAATCTAGTGTTCAGTTTTACATCTTTGTCATATTTCTCTTGTTGTGTTACTTGTAGTGTGTCTTTTGTTTTCTTAAGTGTCCAACATTTTGGTCTTCCTCTTGATGGAACTCATCATTTAAAAAAATGTGAACACAAAGCTACATAGTGTTACACTGTGATTAGAGATTACTAGTGATTACTGTGTGATGGGAAACTCTGCTTTTACTTACCTCGCTGAGGTCAGTCTCCATTACAGCACACTCATCAACCAGGCTCTGAGTCTTGTTAAATGACTGGATGATACAATTTCTTAACTTTTCATCTTCTTCAGGGGTTGTATTGTTTATTAAGACCTTTTGCATGTGTTCTCTTATCCCATCTATTGCCTGTTTCAATTCTCCCAAGTCATCCAAAACTCACGCACTCATTCTCTTCAGTTTAGACACTCTTCTGAGGAGCCTCTGAAGCTCCTCCATATCGGTCAAAATATTTTTAGCCTGAGCTTCAGCCGATTCCTTTTCCAACTTTTCACATGCCGTCTTTATTCCTTCCACATTCTTCTTCATTGGTTCAACAATAGCCATTAATTCTTTTCCTAATTTTTCCACTTCCTCTGCAAATCTTCTCTTTGGCTTTATTTTTGCACCAGGGGCACCAGCAGCAGGAGGAGCTCCTCTTCCAGCCACATACTTAGCGATTTTAAACATAGTACCTGTAAGAACAACAGAACCTGCCGCTAAAGGTAAAGAAATTGGTGCTGTAACCAGAGGCGGAGCCAGACATTTGAAACACCCGGGGCTTAGCCCAAAGAGTAGTATGCATGTGGGATTTTATTTTATTTTTTTTTTTGGGGGGGGTAGAAATGACTGAAAGATTAATAGGCTCTGTTCAAAAAAGAATGACTTCATATAGGGAAAAATATATATCACATGTGCAGGACACCTTAAACTAGTTTTAACAAAGTCGGGGCTGTATCAAGACACGAGGACTAAACCCCAATTCAACCAGACCCAGAACTGATCCAGAATTAAAACAGGACTACAACAGTTCAAAATCAGGACTACTGAGGACTTAACCAAGACAGAACCAGAATCAGAACTAGATGATAGTAGCACTAAAAATCATCATAGACCTGCACTACACTTATTTTTTAATTCTACCAAAGTTCACTATTTAGATTGAGAAAAGTTTATATAATTATTCAGCCTTGTTGTGCAAACAAGCCTGCATAACTTAATAAATATAGAATTTGAAAAATAACAAACCTAAAAAGAAACACTAGGTACGAGATACATGAGGACCTATGATACGGTGATACTTTTGGTAAACAACCATTTGACTAACATGTGTGTCTCACCTGCTCTTGTTCATCTCTGTTCTGTCCTCGTTCTCCATCTCCCTCTCTGTTCCTCTCTCTCCCTCTTTGTGCTGACAATCATCAAATCTACAGTTGAAACCAGATATTTACTCTTCAGATAAAAACACAAACACTTTTTTAATTGTAACATCAAATCAGACTAAATGTTTATTTTTTTTAGATAAATATAAAAACATATTTGTTAACTTTAAGAGTAAAGAGAGAAACTGTCTGTATTTCTTAATTGCAAATGGCACCAAATTGTATTCATAATTGAGCCACACTTATGGAGCTCCACAATTCTTTTCCTGGTGTTTTGGTTGATATCTCTTGATTTTCCCATGTCACAGAAACAGGCTCTGTGTTTTGCCTTATATGCATCCACAGGTGTGCCACCAATTTACTCACATGGACTCTACTAACCTATCAGAAGCTTCTTCAGCTCAGAATGGAGTCGTCTGGAGTTTTCTTATTAATTAACAATAAACTTAGTGTATATGTACTCCTAAATTTAATGAAAGTGATAAAAAATAAACAGCTCTGTCTCTCTTTATTCTGACATTTAACTAATTCAAAAGACATTTCAATATTTATCTAAAACAAGTTTACTCTAAATTGATGTTGTACAGTAAAAATGTTTTATGTTTTCTCCCTAAAGTGTAAATATCTGGTTACAAATGTGAATATCCTGCTGCGTACTGAAATCCCTCTTGTTTTGCATAGAAATATACTGAACAACATCCAAAGCATAATATATAAAATAACATTTACCTGAGTTTTTTCTTTGAAAGAACCCTCTAATGTCCATTCTTATATTTCAGTGCATTACTGAAACCGATTTAGTCGGGGAGGGTAAGAACTGAAAACGTAATATTGGTCAAGTGTTCAGTTTGATATCAATCTTTCATGATGCACCGTCATATTTACATTATTTGTACAGTACGAATGATTTTCTTTGGTACCTGGTCAAACTTAAGCTCTCCTTAGTATGGCTGGCTCCGTTTCTCCAACAGCGCACTCACTGCTGGCAGCAGCTGCCCCCGCCCCCTCGCTCAGTCGCTTAGTGCCTGAGCTCGGATCATACCAATATCAGGGGGGATTCACGCACAGTCGTAAATTCCCACAGTGTGCACTATGTGCTTCGAATATTGTGTGTACTTTTTGTTTTATACAGTTGTCAGCCAGGCATCTAACTATGAAAAATTACACTCCAAAAGACCCCGGGAGGAGGCCCCGGGGCAGACCCAGGACACGCTGGAGAGATTATATCTCTCGGCTGGCCTGGGAACGCCTTGGTATTCCCCCGGATAAGCTGGAGGAGGTGGCTGGGGAGAGGGAGGTCTGGGCCTCTTTGCTTAGGCTGCTGCCCCCGCGACCCGGCCCCGGACAAAGCGGATGAAGATGGATGGATGGATGGAAGACCCCGGGCTTCTGACAAAACAACCCGGGCTTAAGCCCAGTAAGCCACCCCCACGCTCCGCCCCTGGCTGTAACCAAAGCAGTTGCTCCTAAAACAACTCCTGTTCGTATGGCTGCAGCTCCTCTTTCTTCAGCAGTAGGTGCAGTTTTCTGTCTGCATCCTACCTGCTGCATCTTTTGTACTTCTTCAGAAATCCCCTTAAGCTTTTCTACAATCTCTCTCATCCTTGACTGACGACTGTTAAATTGTTGGAAGAATGAATCTGCATCTTTAATAAGTTTTTCCATTACTGTAGATAAGCATTGCAGGTCTGTGCCTTCTGCTGTTTCTGGAGCCAAGGCCATTTTCTGCAGTTTCCTCCAAGCTGGATGTACTGATAAGTTTTTCTCTGCCCAGTCTGGTGAACAGCTTCACGTCTGACAGGTTAACTGTGGATAAGCGTTGATGCAGGTGAGTTAAACACATTCAAGACTGGAAAAACCCAGTCAAAGAAAGTCAAGACACTTTATATTGTAAAGCAAAGACCAGTGTTGGCGTAGTTACTTGAAAAAAGTAATGTTTTATACATTACTTGTTACTTTTCATAAAAGTAATTTAGTATGTTACTTAATCACTCGCCGGCAAAAGTAATTTGTTAACCTACACAGGACATTTCTCCAGTGGACACTGGTAAAAAGTCTACAGCATTACTCTGAGAAACCCAACAAGCCAATGGGAATAGTTCAAGATGTAATGACAACATGCTATCAACATGACTCTACACTTCATCCTGCAGCATCTGGACTCCCCAGGAACCTACGCCAGGATCCTGTTTGTGGACTTCAGCTCTGCCTTCAACACCATCCTTCCAGACCATCTCCAAGCTTTCCCAGATGAATGTGCCTGATCCCATCTGCCGGTGGATCACTGACTTCCTGACGGACAGGAAGCAGCATGTGAGGCTGGGAAAGAATGTCTCGGACTCCCGGACCATCAGCACCGGCTCCCCTCAGGGCTGTGTTCTTTCTCCTCTGCTCTTCTCCCTGTACACCAACTGCTGCACCTCCACCCACCAGTCTGTCAAGCTAATCAAGTTTGCAGATGACACCACCGTTACTGGACTCATCTCGGACGGGGATGAGTCTGCCTACAGGAGGGAGGTTGAACGTCTGGTGTCCTGGTGCAGCCACAACAACCTGGTGCTGAACGCCCAGAAGACAGTGGAGATTATTGTGGACTTCAGGAAGCACACAGCCCCACTCCCCCCCATCATCCTGACTGACACCCCCATCACCTCTGTGGACTCATTCCGCTTCCTGGGTACCACCATCACCCAGGACCTGAAGTGGGAGCCCACCATCACCTCCGTCATTAAGAAAGCCCAGCAGAGGATGTACTTCCTGAGGCAGCTGAAGAAATTCAACCTGCCAACACGGACGATGATGCAATTCTACACTGCAATCATCGAGTCCATCCTCACCTCCTCCATCACCGTGTGGTACGCTGGAGCCACTATCAGGGACAAACAGAGACTGCAGCATGTTGTGCGCTCTGCTGAGAAGGTGATTGGCTGCAGACTCCCATCTCTGCAGGACCTGTACACCTCCAGGACACTGGGGCGTGCAGCTCGGATCTCAGCTGACCCTTCTCACCCTGGACACAGTCTGTTTGACCTGCTCCCCTCAGGCAGGAGGCTCCGGTCCATTCGTACCAGAACCTCTCGCCATAAGAACAGTTTCTTCCTCTCTGCTGTTGGACACATGAACAATAACCGTATGACTGTTCCCACCACTAACACATGACCCTACGCTGTGTTCACTGCATCATTCCATGTTTGGCACTGATCACCACCTGCACTCATGTATATATCATGTATATATCATATATATATCTATCTACTTAGCACTTTTAATTCTTATTTTTATGTCTATTTAAGCGTTATCTGACAGTATGGTTGCACTAAGTACCGCAGCAATTTCCTAATGTTGTAAACCTACTCAACATTTGGCAATAAAACCCTTTCTGATTCTGATTCTGAACACCAAAGAGCATTCTTCGGTTACACAACAACACTGAAAATGACAGTTTGTCATTATGAAAGAAGGGCAAACCTCTAGAAGCTGCATTCAACTCAACATTCCTGAGCCAACACCCAGAAACTTTTAGCATCACTTTCTTTGCTGTTACAATCATTAACTGATGCAAACATTAAGCTGTATGTCCAGCTTAATGTCCAGCTCCAAGTTAAACTGTGACTATAATTTATATTTGACCTGAAAACCGAATGGATACTATAATCTTTGGGACCCACCTGTTAAATTCCTGCAGACTCGTTACTGTATTTATTGCAGGCAGTCTGACAGACGGATGGAAACTGCAGTTGAACCAGTTGGAGATGTACAACCCTAAGGCAGTACTGCAACTTTTAATAGAGTTTTGCAAAGGGAAACACTCCAGACAATATAAATATGTTTTGAAACTAGACTCAAGGTTACAGCTGCAATGACACAACAGAAAAGGGAAAAGACAGAGTGGATGAACCAACTACTGACTAACACTGTAAAAGACATTCACCATTAGACCAAGAATCACATTCATAACTGCTCAGAAACTTCATCTTTTTTAATGATCCTGTTATCCTAATAACTAAGGTGAAGTGGAGATGGAAAGATGCACACTAGAGACCTTTGAAGCCACCCTGAACAACCCTGATCACCCACTTTATAACATCTCCATGAAACAAAAAACATCGGTACTGGAAGACTCCTCTCCCTCCCTTTGTTGTAAAACAGAAACAGAAAATCATTCACACCCACAGGTATCACAATAACAGCGTCAGTATCAGTTCTCAAACTGATGTTTATGAGTGTTGGCCATATGATTTACTGCCAAAGTCCTGCAGAGAAACACAGATTTACCTTTTGGGTAACATTTGGTTTCAGTTCCACAGTTTATGTACTGTCTGCCAACCAGCCCTTTGTCTCCATCCTGCTGTCAGCTGTTAGTTTGATATTGTGTGCTGATTCTTACCTGTTTGGCTGTAGAAGCTGTGTGCCTGAGGAACACTGAGTCT
The DNA here is from genome assembly GCF_057381845.1 of Rhamphochromis longiceps. Taxonomy (NCBI): domain Eukaryota; kingdom Metazoa; phylum Chordata; class Actinopteri; order Cichliformes; family Cichlidae; genus Rhamphochromis; species Rhamphochromis longiceps. The sequence continues at coordinate 30,406,695 of NC_140563.1, forward strand.
TCAGAAAGCTGAAGCCTTTGATGGAGTGTTATCACAACCCTGCCAGGTGGGAAACATTGACACCCGAGTGTGTGAATGCGATAACTCGAGGATGAAGCGATGTAGCTTTTTCAAATTGATACCACAGGTGTGACTATTAAAAATCTCAGATCTCAGAGTTTGAATGTAAGTAACCTTGTCCTCAAGGTTGAAGGTCAGAGGTCAAGTTTTTTTAAAACTTGTAAATGCAATAATTTGAGAATACGGCTATATATGATTTTTTTTAATTGATACCATAGGTGCATCTCCTAGGAGGCTGAGGTGTACAACTGGCCGCCACCAATATTTTTATTCAGTCACTTACGCATCACAGTTACGCGTCTCGTCTCAACACATATAACACCTCTCAGGTGAGTCTTAGTGCTTCACATGGGAATAATAGCATATCCAATAAAACAGTTTACTACACATCAATATTACCTAAATGCCTGTCTAAACAGATGTGCTTTGAGCTGTTTTAAGTAGCTACATCAAAAAGAACATCAAAGTGATTACAGATATGTTTATTCCAACTAAGGAAAATGAACCAAAGCAGCCTTTTAAACAACCATATGTCTTCGGGAGAATGGTTTGCTGAATTTGCACCTAAAGGCACCAGCAATAGATACATAACGCTGACATAGCCCACAAGGAACATCAGCGTGTGGCTCGTGAACGTCGCACAAAGAGCAGCTGGAAGCCGCTGAAGCAGCGCTATGTGACGTTGACGCTCCAGCTTCTCAGTGGGAAAAGGATCGCTCAGAAAGAAAAGGCGTCGGAATCCCTCTCTGTGTGGATGGCGCAAAGAGAAGTAGCACGTAGGCATGACGACAGCCTCTTCGTACCTTAAACACACGTTTAAGGTACGAAGCGGCTACCACCCCGCACACAGCGCATTTAGCCTACCTGGGAGCGATGATAACAGAAATAAATCCAAGTTGAAGTTTCTCATTGATGAAGCAGCGTCGCTTGGTCGTAGGAAGAAGCAGCCAGTGCCAGACTTCCCCAGCTACAGCCTACAATCAGAACACCTGTTTACACCTGAGGGAAAGAATTCAGCTTTCAGCACAAAATAATAAACGACATACCAACAAACCTCAGAGGGACAGCTTCCAGGAAAGTAAGAATCCAACATAAATACAAATCAGGAACAACCTGATCAGGCCGAGGGGACGGGGCATAAACAAGACTCCTACCTGCGACAGGTATGAGAGTCAGGTGAGCAGAAACCCGGATGCAGAGTCAGCAACAGGAGAGCAAAAGAGAGAGAGAGAGATGTTCAGATGGCAGCTACTATTTATCAGCCATAAAGCATAGCAAAGTGACACTGATCAAAGTATTAATTCTGCTACATTTAAAAGTCTTAACAGTGTGAACTGTTAAATTTAAATATGACATTTAATGTTAAATCTAAATATTGTATAGCAATTGATTAGATTTCATTTATTACATTTAAGATGCTTTTATGTTTCCACTTGCCTCTTTGTAAAAGTCACCATAACTCCCAAAATTATTCCTTGCTCTCATAAACATGAAGCAATATTTTCAGTAAACACCAACTGAAATATATCAAATCAAAGATTTATTTATTCAAATAATTAATCAGTAAGGAGTCTTATGATAGTCAAGTGATTAAATCCTAGCTTTGTCCTAATTCATAGGCTGTATCCATCGGAGGACTGGGCCTTTGCAGTCTACATGGGCCAGGTCCTTTGAAGACCGAGAAGGGCGGAAGTGTGAGGCTGTGAAATGGGACGGTCTAGCCAGATTTTCGTCATCAGCTGTCTCGGTGCAGTTTAATAAACTCAGCCATCTGCTCCTCTCTCGCTAATATATAACACAGCATTGGAGTAAATTCTCGACCATCTCACACTTTTGTTTAATCAGTTTTCTGTTTGACGTTTATTCAGCTGTGTGAAAACTATAGCCAGCACTGCTGGCTGACTTCTGGCATGGTAAGTGGCATGTCATCCAGAGATGAGCCAGGCCTGGCAATGATAGCACTGTTTATGTGATGGCATGCCATATCTGGTTCGATTGGTTTTTGGTTTATGTGGCCCAGGCTCATAGAAAACATCACTTGATGTCGGATCCGGGCCACACCTGTTGCCTGATGCCTGTCATGGCAGGGTGTATGTCAACCAGATGTGGGCAAGGTCTGGCAATAATGGCACTATTTATGTTCCTATTTTAGTTAGAAGACCCAAATGCCATATTGCAATACTATACTGCTATGGTGGCCAACGTTTCAAATGCAGGTTTGACAGGTTTGTGAGTGTACACTTTATCCAAAACCTAGTTAGGGTTTACTGATGTTTACCACTGGGTGGCTGTAGCTCAGGAGGTAGAGCAGGTCACCTATTGAACAGAAGGTTAGTGATTCAATCCCTGGCTCCTCCAGTCTGCATGTCAAAAGTGTGAACGTGTATGAATGTAGTTAGGAAGCACTCAGTTTAAAGACAGTGGGTGAACATGGCATGTTGTAGAGAGCACTTTGAGTAATCCGGGAGAGTAGAAAAGTGCTATATAAGAATCAGTCTATTCACTGTCTGAACAGAGTTTCATCATGTTTCTTTTGCACTATCATGTTCCAGCAAATTTTTATTACATTGTTTGATGAAGGTACACATTAGGCTGACATCTGGGGCCAGAGCTGAAACTGTTCTGAGCCAGCACAGGGCCAGCAGTGTGTTTGCAACTGGCCCATGGCTGCACACAACTTACACATGGCCCACATACCGCAAAGAATGACAGCCCTTTGGTGACCCAGATCAGGTTTGCCAGGTAATCCACACGTGGCTCAGCACAGGACCACCAGTGTGTCTGCAACTGGCCTTGTGCTGGCCCATGTGTGGGCCAACTCTGGCAAACCAGATCTGGGCCACCAAAGGGCCGTCATTCTTTGCGGTATGTGGGCCATGTGTAAGCACATTGTGTGGGCCAGATCCGGGCCATACCAATTTTGCTATGTGGGTTATATATCATGTTTAACCTGAGTAGCGAGAAAGACCGCGCGGGGGGGGAGGGGTTGAAAACATTGTGCCGGGAGTCCGCTGTTCTCGCCGTCAGAGCACTTTTGAAAATATGTGGTCTTGATAAACCGATTATATTTGAAGTTTACACAGCTACATTCTTGCATGAAAATATGTTAAAAGTTTATTTTGCGACCCAGAAAGAGTAAGAAGAGTAATATTAAAACTAAGTAGCTGCAGTAGTAGTAGCCATTGTTGGAAACTGGAAGTGGCTGGGCTAATCTGAGACATGGTTTTTCAATTTTGCTGTCCGGGTGGAAAATCAGGAGAAATTCGGGAGAATGGTGACTCTGGGAGATTTTCGGAAGGGACACTGAAATTCAGGATTCTCCTGAAAAAATCGGGAGGGTTGGCATGTATGGGGGTGGATTAACCTGAAATTGCTTTCTAATGTTTCATGTTGTCTTCCTTGTTTGTACCTTTTTTCTGATTTTTAGTTGTTATGTAATGAAGAAATGTTATTATTTTAAGTCAAGTTAAGAAGATCCAAGCTTACAATTTACAGTTATCTAAAGAGCTCACACAGATCTGCCATATATAAATAAATAAACCATAGCCAACCTGTTATTTTCATACTTAGTTTTTGAGCCGTTTTTTCCCCGATTTTCAGACTATCCCACAGCCACTAGGGGGCCCTTAAGCTGCAAATTCAGCCTCAGTGTAACTGTAAATATTAACTGGTCTTAATCTGTATCCAGATAAACTGCCAAATGTGTTTAATGAAGCAGCTCTGGGAGGCCGATTCTTGACCGATTGTGTTCCACTGTGTGTTTTTTCTGTTCAGATTTCCTTTTACTGCACTGTCGGTGTTCTTTAGGGTCGCTGTCACACTGAAACATGAAGCGTCTGCCAATCAGATTCTTTCCAGATGGTTTAACATGGTGAATCAAAATCTGTGTTCATAACTCCACCAATTTTACCAAAGATCTCCCACCACGGGCTCAAACGCAGACACAAACCATGACTGACCTGCCGCTGTGTTTTACAGAGGGCTAGACACTCACTGTTGGACTTCTCTTGTACATGCTGACAATAATTTGAACCAAAACTTTCAAATTTGGACTCATCGCTCCATTAGACCTGTTTTCACTGATTTTTAGTTCAGTTCTTGTGTATCTGTATTTGTGGCCCCTCAAACCAGAGAGGCGGGCACAGGAAGAGATAAGCAGAAAAAAGGAAAGAGTCGTTTAAGAAAATGCAACTTTTTGTTTCCACCCTGAATTTTGTTATTTTTAATTTTGAAGGTTTGAAACTATTTTTAAAGATATTTACAATTACCACCTTAAAAATGAACCTGTGTGACCAGACTGAAGCCTTCAAACACAAAGCATCACTGAGTCCTTAAACAGGAAACTCTGAACCTTATTGTAAAAAATTATTCAGAAATATAAAAAACTTTTTTTATTTATATTAACACAAATTTATCCAGCAGTAAAAGCATTTTAACAAATCGTTTCTGTTTTTTTCTTTCACCCGAGAGAATCTCTCTACATTAAAAAAAGCTTTCCCAGAATTCCCTGCAACTTCTCTTTTCACAGCGACAACAAACTAAATCATAAAAAAAAAAAATCAATATGTGCATTTAGAAGCAGAGCAATGAGACAAAATTACACACACTTCCACTCTCACAGGTAAAACAGCAGTAACAGACCATCACCATAGAAACACTCTCGCACACGCTCATTGGACACCGAACGGACAAACCAACTGGTCACAGTTTCAGTGTTTCTTCATTTGAATAAATAATGTGACCTTTGATTGGACTAAAACTAGAAAACATCATGGCTTTTATTTTGAAAGAATCCTTTCTTACTATTTGTTTCCTGTTTTGTTTTGGTCCCTGAAAGATTTTCTCTCCGAGTCTGACAATCATCTGAGATAAAAAAAAAAATTCTCTGTTAAATCTTTTAATTTTCTGCTTCTTTTCACCTTAAATGTGACTTTTTTCAGTCCCTGTTTGTCTGCTCTCTGATTGTGAGAACCATAAGTACCAATCTCTGCTCAGTGGCTGCAGCAGCGTCAGCATTTCAGTCCATTTGTACGCGGAAAGCGCTGATTTCCATTGGCCGCAGCTGTGCGATGCGCGGCGGATGCCGTTGTTGGGCAGACTCTGGCTCGTCGTCAGCTCGCAGCAGCGTGAGACCCGACCGACGGACTGATTGGAACTGAAGCGGAGAGAAAAGGTCGTCCAGGTTCACCTGGAAACACAACAAGAAGAAAATTAAGTCATACAATCTTTTAATGTCATTTTAAATCTTAAATAAATGGCGAGCGTGTCATCACCTCTTCATGCTCGCTCCACGTGCACTGAGGCGCCGGCTCGGGGGCGGTGCTACAGTCAAACCCCTTCCTGTGGAGGAACAGGGCGGTTTCCTGTGATGGTGTATCTGCTTCCTGTTTACACAAACACAAAAAAATGACCTCGTTTCTGACAGGTGATCGATTCGCGCTGATCGAGAACCTTGACAGGAAGTTTGAGCCACAGGTGTTTCCTTACCGTTACCGCAGTGACATCACACAGGTTATTATCTCATCATTTATTTTATACCTGTACTCCAGGTGCATCTCTCACCTGCGTGTCCTCCAGCGTCCTCAGGTTCAGCAGGTGGATGTCGCACGGCAGCGACGAGTGGAGTGGCTGGAAAGGGCGGAGCTTTAGCAGCTGGCTGTTGCTGGTAGCAACCATGGTCATGGGCGGGTGGCAGAGGGAGAGGGAGGCCAGGTGGGCAAGCAGCGACAGGTGATCAACTGAGGCTCCTCCCACTTCCTGTCAGAACAAAAACACAATAAAACCAGAGTGAGAAAAAATATTTGTTGTTATTGTCGAAGCTCCGACGGCGGTTTGTTTCTGTGTCATATCGAAAACTTTACTCTGAGTATTTTCTGCTCAAAGTAATCAAGTCACCTTTGATTTAAAAACAAAAGCGAAAAAGTGATGAGCGTTGATCTCACAAAACACTGTGCCGTGAGACTAGGCCCCACCGACAAATCTAGCTATTATTTCTGCCGACTATTATTTCTGTCCCTTACCTTAGCCCCGCCCCCACGGTCCTCCAGCAGCAAGTGGTACAGGCTCGCTGTCAGCTTGTTGTCGGTGACACCCTGCCCAAGGCCGCGGTTATCGTCCTGTTGCAGGCGCCGGTCCAACACCAGCTCCAGTTCACCTGCACAGTTAAGGAGTCCCACAGGTCAAAGGTCCACCAACTGCAGTGACTCTTTAAACAGCAACGTTACTGATCTGATAATTTTGCTACTATTAAAACAGAATAGAAATGTGATGTAAACTGTGGGCTCACCTGGTTTGAGTGACGCGACACCCTGACTCTGAGCCGACAGCAGCGACAGGCGACTCGTCGAGTCCTGCAGGAATACCGCTGATGTCATCGGGTAGAAGTTAGCCTGCAGGGGGAGCTTCGCCAGCGTTCGACGCTGCTGCATCTATACCGATAACAGATCAAGACTCAGTAAGGAATCACAGAAGGGACTGCATTTCAAAATAAAAGCAGCAGAATTGTGTAAAAACCTGGAAACCGTTGAGGTCAGAGTAGAAGCGGTTGCCACTGGCAACGTCACTAACAATCTTCATGACGAGCTCACGATTGACCTGAGACCGAATGTCCACCAAGTTTGAAATCTCCAGGGATTTCCCAGCATGCCCTGGGACAGGCAGGCAGAGCAGATGCTTAAGAATTATTCAAAGCAAATTCATATTTACAATCATTTATAATTTATTTTATAAATTTATGAATGAAGTCATTACCATCCAGGTGGAAGAGTCGCACTGTGTGTGTAAAGTGTGGGAAATGGGAAGTGATGTCAGAGAAGATGGGACCTCTGGAGATGCGGACCAATGGAGGTTCAGAGGATGTATAGAGCTGCAGGAGACATTAACAACAAGTCAGAGGACAGAGCGAGAGAGAGAGCGAGAGTTTCAGGTGTGTTCATGCTGGTCTCACCTGAGCCCCCTCATCCGCGGGCAGGAACAGGTAGGCCCCGCTCTTGTCCCGGGATCCGGTTCTGGTTCCGTACCACAGGAACTGAACCTGGATCTTACGGACTAGACCAGACTGCAGGCGGAGCTTCTGGATTTCAAAGTAAAAGCAGGTCAACAAGATGCTTTAGTGAAAAAGAAACCTTATTTTGAAAATAAGATGATATCTAACCACACATGATTTTATTCACATTTTGTTTTCTTCTTTGCTGGTTTTGAAGGTGTAATCGTACAGAGACTGAAGCAATCTTGACTCAGATTTTTACATTTTACAGTCATGTTTTTGAATTTTCATTATTTTTAATCCCTTTTACTGAATGTATCAGTTCTTACAGTTTGTTACTAAGAACATGGAAGTCTGCCAACAACATTCACACAACAGACTTTTAGTTTGAAAATCCTGACCTCCAGCAGGCCCGTTTCAGGTGAGCTCCATATCTGGATGTGTTTGTTGCTAAGTGACAGGGGTGCGTCTGCCTCAGATCCTTGAAGGCTGGACACCTGGAAGTGCTCGGTGTGGATATCTAGCGGGTTGCCACGACGATGGACTGTGTAGCGTACCCGAGGGGTGGAGCCAGAGGATGCTTTGGTCACATGGTACACGACGAGTGACAGAGGAGGAAGTTCAGCCACGAAGGAGAGCTAGAGTGAGAGAAGAGGAAGTTAAAGCAAACCGCAGTGATCAATAACCTGATCAGTGAGCTGGTTCTCACCTGGAAAGTGTCTGTGGATGGCCGGCTTGGCTCCGCCCACACCGCAGAGATCTGAGTGGACATTTGTCGGCCCGTTTCAGCGTCAATAACCTGTGCGTCCGGAGAGTCAACGACGACGCTGATGACAGAGGTACGGAGCTGCTCGGTGGGGTTAAAGATGATCAATGACCTGAAGCAGAATCCAATAATCAATAGAAGTGATTGTGATTGAAGTCAGTCGCTAACAGGAGTTACTGACATTTACACTCCCAGAGGCCCGCCATTTTTTTCTCACTAATTTTATTACTTTTTAAAGACACTTTTTCTACTTTATTGTTTTGTGTTTTGACATAAAGACGATCGTCTAAAATCTGAACTGTAAATACAAAATTGAGATTATATCTGCTCTTTCCCCCCTTTGTTCAATTTACACATTCACAATATGAAAAGTATTAATAAAGCTCAGTTTAAACAGCAGTAGTAAAATAATAAAATAACCGGATTATTTCATTATTAAATTCACACCTTAAAATTTTTTTAAAAAAAGGGAAAAAAAAGGCCTCTTCAGTTCCACCCACATACCTCGGCTCATAACTGAGTGAGAGCGTGGTCTTCTGAGGCAGAGCGTCCTGCGCCGAGATCACTTCGTCCTGGAGGAAAGTCACAACATTAAAACAGTTTATCGTTTCTAACATTAAAACTTTCTAAACTCATCTTTTAACTTCAAAAGTTACTAAAGTCAGTGAAGCCTCTTTAAGGAGTAAAGACATGGAGGATGGCCTGAGGATCTGCACCAAGGCCCAGTATGACATAAAGAAGGATTATTGGGAACTAAGCTGCTCCACCAAGAATAAAAACATGGACTTGGATATAAATCACGTTAAAGGATGAAAGCATTAAAAACATTCTTCATAAATATATGAAGTCCAGAGGAAAGTTAAAAGTCACCATTTGTAAGAAGGGCTTTGATTGGTCGTGGTGATATTGGCTCTTGTCCAATAGGAGCAGCCAATGAGCGGAGCTCTGCAACACCTGGTGTAGATTCAGGATCGACTGGAATAACCTGGAAAACAAACAAACATTAGCTAAAAATTTCTGTTTCTTTATGTTTTTTCCTTTAATTTTAAATTCAGGAAACAGTTCAATATTTAAAGTCTCCAAACACACGACAACTGAGAGTCTACACGGCAAAAACATGCCAGCAACACGCTTATTTAACAGGAGTGATGGACTATTAGTGTTAGATGCTAAATCTAGATGAATGGGTGTCATGGGAGGCTAATGCTAAATGCTAACTGCACACACTAGATGTGGTGGTACCTGTTACCGTTGCCAGTGGCGACGCCGTCCTTCAACAGAAAGCATGGAGGAAACAAATGAGACAAAAAAAACAGGCTAATGCTAAAAATAATACACAGATACAGGTGATGCTAACACTGATGTGCTGTGAAAAGGTATTTTTTCCCCCATACCTGATATTTCTTTGCAGTTTTGTTACATTTACATGTCTAACAAATTTTGATATTAGGCAATTTGTTTAAATAGAAAATGAATCTGTTTAAATTATAACTTTATTTATTAAGAAAAAATGTTATCCTGTGTGAAAAAGTAATTATCCCTCTTGTTTAATTATGAAGTAACTGTGATTGAGCACATTTTTTGGAAAGTTGAGCTCAGTTTCACTGCCACTCGCAGACCTGACTCCTGGTAGACCTGCTGAATCAGAACTCACTTAAACAGAAACTGTTTTACAAACTGAAGCAGGCTAAAGGATCTCACAGGAGAATTCTAGAGGAAAACCACTGCTACCAAAAAGGCTTGTCTCACATATGCCAGAAAACATATGGATGATCCCGAGATCATCCATATGTGATTTCCGAGAGTGACGCTGAAAAACTAGTTCATGCATTTATTACTTCCAGGCTGGACTACTGTAATTCATTATTATCAGGATGTCCAAAAAACTCACTGAAAAGCCTTCAGCTAATCCAAAATGCTGCAGCAAGAGTACTGACAGGGACTAGAAAGAGAGAGCATATTTCTCCTGTTTTGGCTTCCCTTCATTGGCTTCCTGTTAAATCCAGAATTGAATTCAAAATCCTGCTCCTCACATACAAGGTCTTAAATAATCAGGCCCCATCTTATCTTAATGACCTTGTAATACCATATCACCCTATTAGAGCACTTCGCTCTCGCTCTGCAGGCCTACTTGTTGTTCCTAGAGTATTTAAAAGTAGAATGGGAGGGAGAGCCTTCAGTTTTCAGGCCCCTCTTCTGTGGAACCAGCTTCCAGTTTGGATTCGGGAGACAGACACTATCTCTACTTTCAAGATTAGGCTTCAAACTTTCCTTTTTGCTAAAGCATATAGTTAGGGCTGGACCAGGTGACCCTGAATCCTCCCTTAGTTATGCTGCAATAGACGTAGGCTGCCGGGGGGGATTCCCATGATGCATTGAGTTTTTCCTTTCCAGTCACCTTTCTCACTCACTATGTATTAACAGACCTCTCTGCATTGAATCATATCTGTTATTAACCTCTGTCTCTCTTCCACAGCATGTCTTTATCCTGTCTTCCTTCTCTCACCCCAACCGGTCGCAGCAGATGGCCGCCCCTCCCTGAGCCTGGTTCTGCCGGAGGTTTCTTCCTGTTAAAAGGGAGTTTTTCCTTCCCACTGTTGCCAAAGTGCTTGCTCATAGGGGGTCTTGTGATTGTTGGGTTTTTCTCTGTATCTATGAAGCGCCTTGAGGCGACTTATGTTGTGATTTGGTGCTATATAAATTGAATTGAATTGAATTGAGATTGCTGGGAAAATACTCTGTGGGGGGAAAAAAGCTGCACCTTGATTCCGTTCCATTACATCTGGCATCAAACTAACAGCACTTCATAAAAAGATCATCAGAGCAACAGATGGGGGTGGTAGTGTGACGGTCTGGGCTGCTTTGGTCCTTTGGGACCCGTACGAGTTGCTGTAATTAATAAAACCACACATTTGTGGGTTATGCAGCAAGACAATGATCCAAAACACGCTAGCAACTCACCCCTCTGACTCAAAACAAAATCTAATTTTTAGGGTGACCGTTCATGTTAGGAAACCCTGCAGTGTAGCTGAATTATTACAATTCTGCAAAGAGGAATGGGCCAACACTATCACTTCTTATGATAAAAGGGAAAAACAAGACTTTATTTCAAATGCTACATTCCAGTTCTTGCTGCCAAGGCTGGCAGAATCAGTTATTAGGTTTAGGGAGCAATTGTTTCACTTTTTTTTTTTTTTTTTTTTTTTATAAACACAGGAACAGATCAGCAGTTTTCCCTTAATAAATGAAATCATTTAGATATCATTATTTAAACACCGTATTTTGTATTTTCTCAGGTCATTTTTGTCAGTTTAAAAAAGTTATAAAAGCAATTCACTAAAGAAAGTGCTGTACATATTTTCTTCTATTGTTCCACCCTCCTTGCTAATGTGTCTACTGCAAGCTTCAACGTTTACCTGGCTGTTCTTTCACACGGCAGAGATTAATGCTCTGTTTGTGTTTGATTGACCTTTTAATAAGTTAAATGTATTGCTTTTATTTCCCGATTATCTTAACATGCTACTTTGCTAACATGAAGTAACTACCTGGTACCATAGTCAACCACCACATGCTCCCGTTCGGTGCCAGTGACGGCGTCATGGTGTTGGAAGAGCGCCAGGTTCCGCCTCCCCGTTGTCAGCCACTGGAAGTACTCACGTGCTGGAAAATTTTCAGCCAGACGACCATCGCTATGGGAACGACGCATCTCAGCCAGTGTCAGGCTGAAGAGGATTTCTGTTGCTCTGACACAGAAAGAAGACTCAGACAGTCACCATAAAAATAAAGACAACATCATGATGTGTATCGTGTAACCACACAGAGCGGCGGTACCTCAGCGTGGCCTCCAGCTTCCTGTCGAGGCGTTTGTAAAATGGCCGGGATGTGAAGTACCCGGTCCAGTAGTGATCGTCTCGGTCGGCATACGAGAAGAAGTCTCCTCGGAGCTTTGGCAGAGTCGTTCTCGTGGTGCTCAGACGCCGATGAAGAGCCTGGAAGTAATCAGAAAGCGTCCCGAAACGAGCCTGAAAATAAGAGAAGAGGAAAGCTGTCGATCAGCGAAGAGCTGATGTTGCTGACCTGACTGTTTGCACTGATAACAACCTCATTTGCTTTCTTTGTCACTTTTGTATTGCATGTCCAGATGTTGTTTCAAAATATTTTAGATATCATGAATCATATTTGTGTTTGCCATTTTTCACATGAGACATAAACACACTGATAGTTTTTAATCACATCAATTTTTGAAACAACAATGGCCAGAGTTGTGATTCATTATAATAATAATTTTAAAAAACTCTTTTGCATGGGTATTTACTGGATATTAGTGTGACATTCAACAAATGGAAAATAAAATAAAATATTCTAGAAAAGTGGAAGAGGAGACCCTGTGGAACTGCGTCAAGTTTGTCTGAGTCATTTTTGCAAAGAGAAACCTATTTGTCAGGCAGTAATGATAAATATTAGCAGGCAAAAATCACACGTGGAGTTCCACATGGCTGCATACTCGGGCCTCTTCAAGAACAGCAAAGACCAACATAATGTCTCCAAATGTTGATAATCAGTTGGTCCCACCTGGGAACCAGGTGTCCTGGGAGCTCACCTTGATGTGGAGCTCTGGGTGCTGGTTGAAGTAATCAAAGAGTTTCTGGTAGTTGTTGAACTGAACGTCCCACTCGCTTGACTCAACGTATCGAAAGTCATCGCCAAGAGGAACAAGAAGGACAGATGAGCGAAAGAGTCGCGACTTCTGACGGTATTGATCCAGCAGGAGGAGTGCTCTGAGAGGACGACAGGTGGATCAATAGAAGCTCTGATCAATCAGAGTGATTATTAACAACAAAACTAGCAGAAATACAGCAAAGTAACCGAAGAAGAAGAGAAGCTGCTATGTTAAATTAATGAAGTTTGTTAGAAAACTATTTGTATTATCACTGTCATTCTAGAAAATGACAATGATAATACAATAACCTTTACTCTACTTAGAATACCTGAAATTCAAAGTAAAGGTTAAAAAAAAGAAAATGTCAAGGAAAAATTAAAAGAAGAAAAGGAAAATAAAACTAAAAAAGATTAAAAAATCAATCAAAATTTAAAATGTCAAGAAAAAAGTTCAAAGGAAGAAAAATAAAAAACTTAAAAAGGTGGAAATTATGTTAAAACATAAAACATCCATGAAACAGTTTTGAATAAAAAATTTCAATTTATTTTCAATAAAATTGCTTAATGTAAAAAAAAAAGTTTAAAACAATTTTAAAAGTTGCCTAAATTTGAATGGTAAATAAATAAATGAATCACGAAAATTCCTTAAAAGTGAAAGTAAAATAAAATAAAATAACCCTTCTTTTAAAAAGAAGAAAGCTCCAAAATTCAATAATACACCTAATGATAATAATAATAATAATAATAATAATAACAGCAATAATAACAAAACAACAACAATAATAATAATAATAATAATAATAATAATAATAAATAATAATAATAATAACAAAATAATAATAATATTGTTATTCTCTTTGGCCCCGCTTCCTGCTCACCTCTCATGGACATTCTGGTCTGTGATTGGCTTTGGTGGGATCTTCCACGGACAGAAGGTCCGTCTCCCAGGCAACCGCTGGAAGTCAAACTGACAGCAGACCGCTGGGTTTGGACCGCACGTGTGCGGCACATCATAGCTGTAGAAGGGCATCATGTGACATGTGATGTCACTACGGGAGGAGGAGTCTGATGGACAGGAAGTGGGCAGAGTTAAACACTAACTGCCCCTTTTCCTTTTTGTATTTCATTGGTTATTAATAAAGTTTTTTGACTATATTTTCTTCAGTAACACCATTAAATTAAAAAAATTAATAAAAATCTGAATTTAATCCACATTTTTAAATGACTTACAATATTTAATCATTTAAATTATTATTTCATATATTTGTCAAAATTCCAAATGTTTTGTATTGTTCATGATTAATTTTTCCATCACTGAAAAAACATTATTTACCCCAGCTTTGTCGCCATAGAAACTCGAGGGTCTGTTGCTGGGCAAAGTGCTTCTTGATAGAGTAGTGAACTCTCTGGATGAGCATGTTGTGAAGCCCCGCCCCCTTCAGCAGGTACGCCATAGAGGGGGAGTGGCCAAATGGGTCAATGGCCCAGCCGCTCCTCGGCTTCACACCTGCACAGAGAAAACACCACGGTTAAGCACGCGAACAGGAAACACATCATCACAACAACGTGCCAAACAGGGGAGTCATGTGACCCAGGTGTTTCTGCAGCCACTGGTGTCCCTCCATCAGCTGATCCAGCATAGCGAAGTAATGAGAGTTTGCCTCATCGGGCATCACCCAGCCGCCCGTTACCAGCTCCAACTGCCCCGCCTCCACCAGGCTGGCCAATCACACGAAAGGAAACAGAAAACAGGGGAAAAAATGGCTTCAAATGATGAAAATATATATTTTTTTAATTACAAAAATTAACAGAAAGAATTTAGTTACATTTATTTAAGCAGGTTAAAACTTACAAGTTTTTCTTTTAAAGGAAATATGACAAGAGAAAAATTGAAATTAAACTGAAAGGAAAATTCAGAATAAGCAAGAAACAGCTTACAATTTTAGTTATAGTTTAAAAAAATAAAGTCTGCTTCTGTTTTTTTCCTCCCAGCTGTTATAATAAAGTTTAACATTCAGACTGCCACAATTTTCTGGGGTTAACATCCATCTAAGGATGACATCTTGTACGACGGTCTGACTGAAGGATTTCAACAAAACTGAATGGCGCTGATATCACTCTGGTTGTAAAAGAGGAAGAAAACTACACCGCAGCCATGTCTGGAGGGTCAGTGAAGTCATGCTAGCTGACATTATGCTACTTGATGGTTAGCTACAGAGCTCTGGTTAGACTAACATTAACACATTAGCATTAATGAAGATAGAGGATGAGGGTTAAACTGTTTTAACAGCCGCCATCACAAGACAGGAAGTAGTTGCTGAAAACAGACCCAATGTTCAAAAAAGAGAAGGTCTGAGAGGATTGCCCCACAGCACGAGGTTGTTATTAATCTGCTGCTGAGCGCTTTATGTTTATATTAGAAAGTCCTGATCCTGAGCTTCATGTCCACTGAAATCTTCTGAATCCTTCAAATATTTGGGAAGCTGTGATGGGCTGTGATTTTAAAAACTGAGCATACAGACGAGCTGCACATGAACAGTGCTGATAAAAAGCTAGAGAGGACGAGAATGATGACTGCTGGGTTTTTGGATGGAGGCTGGTGTCTGCAGCATGTTATAAAGAGATGAGACTCAAAGCAGACGCTCAGACTAGAGAGAGGGGGGAAATGGCATCAGATACAGACTCAATGAACCAAAACTGTCTGCGGCTCGACTCCTGAGCTCTGCACATCCTTGCCTGTGTTTATCACTTCATTTTATTTTTGTGCTTCCTCCTGTTTTCCAGATGTTTCTGGTATTTAAACAACATTGGTTAATTGTTTAATTTTCAGAAAAAGAAATGAAGAATAATTACTTTTGGTTTTTCTGGACATGTTCAGAAGTGACTGGAAAAAAACAACCAACCAACCAAACAAAAAAACCCCAAACAAACATGAAAATGAAAGGAAGCTTGAGGAGAAGTTACCGTTTGACTGCTGCTCTCTTCTGGTCGTCGATGTCATTCCACCACTTGGAGAAATAACTGATTTCAGCCCAGATTAACTTCCTCCTGAGGAGCAGAAAACATGACATGATCGATAATCTGTCAGGAACTCGATCAATAAACAGCATCACGAAGCACAAACTGATAAAGAAATCAAACTTCTGATAAACTTAATGTAAATAAGTTTTATTTTGGAAAAATATGAAGATCATTTCTTCCTTTTCAGAGTCAAACCAACATCAGTCTGTGCTGCTGTGTCTTTGTTTCACGTCATGATGTTTGTTTTTGTGTTTTATTGTTGTTGTTTTATCGTCAGTCTGATCTGTATTTTATTCCTGATCTCATTGGATGATGGCAAAACTCATAATTCACATCATACTTTTTTATAAAACTCTGAAAGCTCCAAACATTTTTAACAGGTGTCTAAAATGATCTAATTTCTGTGTCATGGTGGGAAAACCAAAGAAAAAAAAACATAAATAAATACATTTACACCATCAGAGAACAGAATGTTGGGTGGGGTTGTTTTCAGCTAGCCTGGTTATGAAGGTTGATTTTAACCTCTAAACCTTCTCTGTGGTTAATAAAAACATTAATATAATAAGATGCAAATCTGCTGATAAATGCTGCTTTAATATTAAACCTGACTTTAGTGTTAGGTTTAGGAAGCCGTCTGTGAGGCGCGTCAGTGCACAGGAAGTGGGCGTACCTGCTGTCCTCGCTCAGTTTGACCACCATGTTGTCGAGGATGTGTCTCGTCTGGTCGTGGTAGTACGCGTCGAACGTCTTTATCCAGCCTGTGACAACAAGAACAAAAAAAACCAAATCACCTCCACGTGTTAGTTCAGCCACCGTCACGCCATCAGAGTCTCAGAGTCTCACTCACCAGGGTCGTTGTGTGAATGTGGAATCAGGAAGAGCTCCAGAGGTTGCTCCGACCACTCGTCGCCCTTGTAAGTGATCTCAAAGCCCTGCTTCCAGGGACCGCCATCGGGGTTATCGAAGGGCAGGAGGTCATAAACATCCAGCAGCTGATGGAGGAGGGGTTATTATTAAAACTTTATTTCTATGTTAATAAAAACTTTGAATATGTTAATAAAGATTTACACACGTTTTCCTTTGAATATTTATATTTATTGTAACTTTCAGTTCTTCATTCAAACTTACGAAACCCATTTAAACTAAAAAATAAAATCATTATTAATGTATCCATTTGATGATTTTATCATGATTTTATCAATAAGAGAAACTCTCTGTCTCCAGACTCCAGCACTATGAACCCTTCAAGCTGTCCTCATCAAGATTATTTTATTTAATTTTGTTCTAATCAATAAAAGGAGACAATTCTCAAACACAGGAAGTCCAAGCAGACGGTGAGGTAACCCCTCTGATGTCAGCATGACTTTTCAAACTAGAGGTGGACACACTCAAACAACAGTTACTCTGCATAAAAATATTTGCTGGGATGTTATTCTAGATATTCAGAGAGTGAAAAAAGGACATTTCTGTCCTTACAGGCTGGATGTGTGCCAGTGTAACTTTCATAGTTTAGTGTATTATAATCTACAGAGATCAGAATGTGTCAGTATGTGAGGAGGATGAACTTTCACAGTGTATTCACCAGAGGTGCCAAACCAGAATCACGTAACTGTGACGTCAAGGAACCAAAGGTAAACAGGAAGCACGAACACATCCATGAAACTGACACAGTGTGTGCGAGCTGCTCGTTTACATCCACACCAGTGTGTTCTGAAAGATTCCCTGAGCCTGTGTTTGGATGCTGAACATCATTGATTTACTTTTTTTTTTTATTTAGCAGCTACATGCTAAACATGCTAACCATATCTGCCTGTGTTCAGGGTCAAATACTTTTAAGATCAATAAATTTTATCTTAAATAAGTGTTTGATTCATTTGACATTACAGCCGATCCATGCCAACACCATGTTAGTCACACGTTAAACTGCTGGTTCCCGTTTGATAAAGTGTTGATATCAGCATCTTTAAATAAAAAGTAATAAAAAATTAAAAACTGCAAAACTTGAGTAAATGTTGTCAGTTAAATCTTCTAAAGTTGAGACAGAACAAAATATAAATGTAAAATTTTGCAGACCTGAACTCCGTCCACTCCATCCTTCATCTCTTTAGCCAATCGGCAGCCAGGAAGAGCCTCACCCCTCCTGCCGAGGGCGGAGTCTATACTGTTGTTGGCTCTTTTCCACGCTGATGCTTTGCTTTGGAGCAGAGTGTCACGGAGCATGGCAACCAATCGGTTGTTGTCGCTAAGGAGACGCTCCAACCCGTCAATCTTCTGCTGGAGGTGGGCCAAATCCTAAAAAACCCCAGAGATCTGATTGGTTCAATTTTTATAATTAGTTTGAATTCGTTTCTCTTTCCTTGGTAATGAAATATTTATATAATTTTAAAAGTTACCACTACCACTTATTATTATTATTATTATTATTATTATTATTATTATTATTATTGTTGTTGTTGTTGTTGTTATTGTTATTATTGTTATTATTATGGGCCAATTTTATTTTTATTATTATTATTATGAATAATGACAAGAATCACAGCTAAAAAGAAAATTTAAGTTAATGTGAAAAAAGATTTTAAATTTTCTTTCTCACAAATGACACTATTTTGAAAATCCACAGGCTCTTATTGTGAAAAAAATTAAAACTCTTATGGACGCACCTCATCCACCTGTCCACCAGGTGGCTCCCCATATCGCTTAGACTCTGACCCCTGCATGAGGTCCAGCATGCGGTACAGTGACATCACAGCCACGCAGAAGATTCCGCCCACCAGAACCGCCAACATCCGACTCCTCTTCATCGCTATGACAACAAAGAAACACATTTTCTATCAGTTAACTTTTTTTTTTTCCAATAATTTCTGCTTTGATTTTTAGGAAAACTGTAAGTTGTATGTCATGTAATAATTTTTATACATTACACTTATTTTATAATGTGCATGTGCAAAAATAATCAGGCTCATGAGCTCGATGCTGGAAATGTATTAAAAATGACCAAATAAAATTATTTAATTTAATTTCACTGATAAAACAACAGGTTGATCGTTCATGCTTAGCGGTGCAGTCGAGGCTCGTTCTGAGCAGGAAACACAGTTTAAAGTCAGGTCAGCACAAACAGACTGTGGAGACTTTGAACCTCAGAGTCCGTTTGTCAAAGTAAATATTTCAGAGCTGATATCAGAATTATTGACTCATGTTTTCTTATCAGTGCCCAGCAGCTGTCTGCTCTCACAGCTGCACCGGTTAAATGTTCAGAGAGCTGAAGGACTTATTTCTGTAATGTTTCACTGCTCAAGAGTTCAGAGGGACTAAAATAAACAAACTAAAAATAAATTACTGATCTTCTAACCGCCTGCATCGGCCCAGAAGTTTACGATCATCTCTATGTTAGTGCCGCAGAGTAATCAGACTACTTTTAGGCTTGAGGTGTTAATTCACTGTCTGACCTCTTTAAAGACTCCACAGACCCTGTGACCAATGGGACCACAACAGATGGACAGGGTCTGCCCGACAGGTAGGACACCTGACAGGTGAACCCCAGGCTGACCTGGCAGTCTAACACATGGTTCCTGCTTTTGTTCTTCTGTAGATCTGGAGGTTAAAGCAGTCGCTTCACCTGGCGTGACCTCTTCCTGCAGGAGGGCTGAATACTTCCTGACTGGCTGACACTGATGACAGACTATCAGCCGATAATTAAAGAGTTTATGGCCACAAATACAAAGAAGAAAAGGACCAATCACATGAAAGCTGCAGGTGTTCAGATCTAAGGCTACGAGATAGCATCTGAAAACACTCAGTCATGATTTCTTAGTCTGGAAGTGACGCTGCCTCCATGGATCAAACGGAGCGGCTCAGCTCACAGAGGCGATTTTTGACTTGTTAATGAATTCTGTGCAATACTCCTGACTCGCTTTACTTGTCCTCTGCTTTGCATAGCATACAACAGGAAGTCAGTCATGTTGCAGGATGAATTTCATAGTCTTTCCCTTTTAAAAAAAAAAAAAAGGGGGGGGGATCTTTAAAGAAATAAAAGATATGATCAGAAGATCTAAGAAAACTCAGTTTTAAACATGCTGGGGCTTTTAAATATCGGAGACCTTCAGAGATCTGGATGTTTCCATCTGTCCGTGCAGCTGTGAGCACTTTCCTTCCTGAGGACAGTGAACTCAGAGTTTCTGCTGAAATAACTTTTTTTTTTTTTTTCACTTTTCCTGAACCTGTTTTTCATTTCTGTGTCACTGCTCAGTCCAGGAAGATCAGTCATTTCCATAAAAGCAAAGTTTTCAGTCTCAAAACCAGCAGGTTAGCTCTGAGGGAGGAGTCAGGCTAAGTTTTTAGACATTAATAGAGTTCAGGAGGGTTACTGCACTGCTGCTGATATTATTAACAAGAAAAAACACACACACACTCACTTTTTTGCACACTTGGAACTTTTCTTCATGAAGTTGCTACTAGTTCTACAAACTGTGCTGTAAACAGTAATGATGATGATGATAAAGTCCAGAGTGTAATAAAGAAATTTAACTGAGGTAAAAACTCAACTTAACTTAAATTAAATAAAATCATCTGATATGAGTATTAAGTTTAACTCTTTACACATTTAAAAGCAAACATGCAGAGGAGAGCAGAGAGAGTCTGAGCAGGCAGAAAATGAACTGAAACCTTATTAATAATCATTAGTAAATGACGCAGAATCTCTGCTTTAAATATAAAGTACAGCCTGCTGTCTGACATTTGAATTTTCCTTTACACACTAATACACAGATAAAAACATTTACATCAAAATATTATCATTAATCACAGTGCAGGAAAAACAGGCCGGACTCTCAGAAGTCCTCCTCTAGGATCCAGCTGTGCACTCCAAAGCAGAGAGTGAGTTACAGCACATTACAGACCGTTTACCCGGCTGTTTGAAAGTTTTTAAGCTTTTCTCCCATAAAGTCGACATCTGACGCCCTCCTCTGTACGCCCCAGAGTAGCTTGTACACATCCAGTCATTTTGTTCTAAAATGTGATGTTTCAGAAAAAAGCTTCAATGGTTCCTCCTAGCACACTTTCAGGAGGAAAGAGTTAAATGTGAGACTCGCTGTGTTATATTTAGTCTTTATGTTGTCAGCTGCTGTCTGGTTTCTGTGTTTTCTGTAAGATGATTCATTTAAAAAAGCACAAATTTCCTGCCAAAAACTTTACTAGCGAACAGGAAACGAAGCATCATGTGACGCACATCTGGAGAACATCCTCTGGCTCCAAACTCCGAGTTTAAAGGCGCGTTTGAAGAAATTTAATATGTGCAGACTTTTCACTTTTTAGTGCACATGAAGGAGAAAGCACAGTATTGAAGCGCTCACAGAGCATGACCCATAAAGTTACGTTTGTTTAAGTGTGTGTTTTTTCTTTAGGTTTACATTATTTGTCTAAACTCTGAGGTTTCCCATGTGTTTTATGTTGTATTATTTGATGTGTTCACTGGTTTTATGTCCTGTCCTCGTGTCTCGTGTACAGCAGCAGAGTGTCATTCCCTCTGTGGGACATTAAAAGGTGAGCACGTGATGAACAGGTGAGTTTCCGAGCTCGGATAAACTGCGCAAGTCTCCAGGGTTTCTGTGGATGTTTCACAATTTTTCTGCTCACAGGAAACTTTCACACGTTTCCTGCAGTAAAATCTGCCCGTCAGCTCTCCGGAGACCAAACAGCTGATCTTCAAGTCAAACTTGTCACGCAGAAGTAAAACTGACCAATAGAAATAATTTAGAATATTTTCACCTGCCGGCTCACCTGATGCTTTCCGCTGCAGGTCTAAGAACCTCCGACAGAAAATTCATCAAACTTTACTAACTTCCACTCAGACTTTTCCTTCCTTACTTCCGGGTGGTACAAACGCTGGCGGGTCTCGCGCTCTCTCTGCGTCTCGTGCCGCAGTTTACGTGCGCAATGACGACACTGCGTGACCTCAGCCTCCCGCGAAAACGAACCAAATAAAAAACAATAAATAAATTAAAAGTTTCTTAAAATCGAACAAAAATAAAGTTCGGACTTTTGGCAGAGTCAGACCACTCTGCTTCTGCTGCTGCGCCTGCGCACTGCCTTTTGTTTTCCTTCCTGCTTGGTTGAGCTTACTCAGCACGACGTCACTTCCGTTGAGTCACGTGGTGTAAAGGTGACCCTGTTATATTTGACTTTTTTCACTAAGCAGATTGCAACTTTCTTGAATATCACCAAAATACTTTATATCATTGTTTATAACTTTATGTTTATCTGTTTTTTGTTTATTGTCACCTGCTCACATTGGGAACAGATCTTTGTTCAGTAACATTCTTTGTTTAATACGTTCTGAAAGAAAAACAAAGGTGGCTCTGTTTTATGCTCGTTTCATTGTTCAGAGGTGTTCTCTGATTGTTGGGAACCTGTTGAATAATTAAAACATTTCTGTGTTCATCGGGAAACTTTTCTAATGTAAAAAACTTTTTATGTTCCCAATGTGTGAAAATAGTGTTCAGCAGGGGACGACTCCTGTGACTCTACCCAGAAATGCCAATGTGTGCAGATGTTTTTCTTTGGTGTTCTACACCAGCACAGCTGTTCTCCTCCCAGATGTTTGATATGGAACAATATTACCATCACACACAAAAAACATCTTCATTGGTCTGAAAACATGTTTATGGAACAGCTTTTTAATTATGAACAGCTCCTGGTGACTGTAACT
The DNA here is from genome assembly GCF_057381845.1 of Rhamphochromis longiceps. Taxonomy (NCBI): domain Eukaryota; kingdom Metazoa; phylum Chordata; class Actinopteri; order Cichliformes; family Cichlidae; genus Rhamphochromis; species Rhamphochromis longiceps. The sequence continues at coordinate 30,428,889 of NC_140563.1, forward strand.
GTCACTCAAGTTAAATATTTATCAGATTTAAGCGACTACGCTGTAACGTTAACCAACTACAGCATGACAGCTGACAACAGCATTTCAATCTAGGATTTTAAAAATTCAACACTCCTCCATCAGAACATCCCTCAGTCCCAGAACAATAATGGCATTTACACAGAAAAGGACTGAACGAGCTCTTAATGTAGAATGTTTTCACTCTCGCATACAAATATTGGTGGGTAGAACTGCTTCTCAAATGTGTGTAAATATGTCCTTGATAATACAGACACATGCTCTGTTTGTACACGGCGGAGACTCAAAGGGGTTTATTCATCCACTGTTCCTGACACTACTATGAAAAGATTTCCTTCTTTACCTGAAAACACATTTTGTTTAAAGAAACTGTACTTCACGTGTGAAAGTGTCGGGTGTCAGTGGTGCCTGTCATATATGCGTGATGGTAAATGTGCGCATGAACGGGAATCATTTAAAAAAAAACATGCTTATCAGAAGGAGCAAAAGCTAGACAAGAAGAGCAGGTGTCACATCCTTGGCCACTTCCACTTCTCGGGTGGAGCAACTGAGGTTCAAAGTCTCTGCAGCCTCAATCAGAGATGCTCAAATCCTAAATTCTGACATAAGCAGCTTCTATTCTCCCTTTATTGCACATTACTTTTCTCAGTTTATATATACTAACTTATTGGAAGTTACATGTCACTTTTTAATGCAGAGGTACAATACACAAAAAGTGCAGATTGTGTAAATATGTAAAAATTTTATGTCCTGTTCTGTATGTATATGTGTTTGTTTGTTTTTTTGCTGCTGTTACAACCAAATTTCCCCCTGTGGGACAATTAAAGGTTTATGTTTTCGGGCGATCGTGGCTCAAGAGTTGGCAGTTTATCTTGTAATTGGAAGGTTGCCGGTTCGAGCCCCGGCTCCAACAGTCTCAGTCGTTGTGTCCTTGGGCAAGACACTTGACCCGTTGCCTACTGGTGGTGGTCAGAGGGCCCGGTGGCGCTAGTGTCCGGCAGCCTCGCCTGTCAGTGCACCCGAGGGCAGCTGTGGCTACAATGTAGCTTACCATCACTAGTGTGTGAATGTGTGTGTGAATGGGTGGATGACTGGATGTGTAAAGCGCTTTGGGGTCCTTAGGGACTAAGTAAAGCGCTATACAAATACAGGCCATTTACCATTTTTATTTTATTCTATTATTACATACTATTTGCAATAGGAGATGATACCATCCCATAATCCACAGAAATGTTCATGAGACAGACTCAGATCACAAAGATGTTCATTAATGGTGTTTTTTATTTCCTGAAAGGCTGATGAACCCACAACTGAACTCTGAATGTCACGCTTATAAAAACTGCTCAAACATCTCAGTAAAAACATTTGAGTGAAGTAAGGTATGCATTTTGTAGTCCAATTTCTGGATATTGTAGTTTTTATAAGGCAGACATCCACTGTGTAGTTCAAACACCAAACCTCTCATTTATTCTCCTTTAGCTTGAGATGTTGCCATTGAGATCATGCATTAGGAAAGTGATGAAGAAAAGCATATCAGCACTGAAATCTTTCATTAAGAAGATTCATTGAATGGTTGAAATAAAAACACAGAAGAAGAATCCAAAACAAATTTATTAGAATACAAAAAGTGTATGTATGTGTGTCACAGCAGGGCGCTCTTTGCGTATGAAAGCAGACATAACGATTGGTCAAATGATGCTTGTAGCTCCGCCCAACCTTTCTCCAACCGGGACAAGAGGTGGTTCAAAGCTTCCATGGCGGTGGCGTCCTGTGATAAAGAGCGAAGATGGAGCTAAAAAAAAAACAAAACAAAAAAAGTTAGCAGGAAATCGTGAAGAGACTTCCACAATAAAAGATGGCACAGTTGACGAGTGTGTTCTGATTGGCTAACCTTTAGGAAGAGCGCCAGGTAAGCGTGGGCTAGGTCAAAGTCCCGCCCACTGGCCAACATGCTGTCAATCATCTGAATGAACACTAGCAGGAGCTCTCTGGCTCCACCCCCCTCTGGAGCCAGAGAGTTGAGCTCAACAGAGAGCGCTGCTGGCCCACAATCCTTCAGGAGACGCAGCGGCTGATCAACTGCAGAGAGAGTATTGATCTCTGATCAGAACTCAGGTTTGTGTTTCAAACTTTGATGAAAACCATCTATTTATACTCTGATAAAATACAAAAGTATGATGTTACGGGCAATATCAGATATGGACTAAAGACCACAAAAACGTCTTAATCAATCACTGGATAATTGATTCAGTTACTGTCATTACAGACTCTCCTCAGGTATAAAAAAATTAAGCTGTTTTCTTTCTTTATCGTTAATTTTGTTTTTCTGTCAGCTCAGTAAGCAGCTTTTATTTTGAAATTCTGATTAAATACCAGCTTTAGATTTTAGTATTAAAAAATAAAAGCACGAAGGTGAGCCAATCCTGTCCCAACTCACATGATCCCGTGGTCAGAGCTGACTCCAGAGTGCAGATGAACTCTGACCTCTGAGAGAGCACGCCCCAGTTCAGCACCTTAGACTGAGACACAGGAAACACGACTTTATTTACGCATGATTAAAGTGCACATCCTCAGTTTGGACTAAAACATACTCAGGTCCCGATGTGAGCGGGTCCCAGGCATATGTTACCTGTGTTTCGTGCTCGGTTTGTGTTTGTGTCGCAAATCGAGGCGTGAGTCCGGGAACTGTCGGCAGGAAGAAGGGAGCAGCAGCTGGAGCAGCAGGGGCCGCCACGGGTTTATTCCTTTTCTACAAACACCAAATCACACAGGTGAGAGGTTGTTACATGATCAGTACTCAATCCTTAGAGACCATCAGCTGATTTGTGATCATGTAAAGAATTAATCTGTTCATGAGCTGACTCATCACACTCCCAGGTGAAGCTGGTATGTGGAAGAATCAACAGTATGTGCTGCAGGGAGGTTTTAAAAAGAAGCAGACTGAACATGAAAAAAACAAAACATAAATATTTGATTTAATAAATACAAAGATGGGACTGGGAATCAATCACAGTCAGGTTTGTTCCTTTTTCACAGGATTATGATGTTGTTTTTATTTTTGGCAACAACCCAAGTGAAAAAGTGATCATTTCACTTCACGTTTTAACTGCTATCACTGGTTCTTTTGTCCTCCCCACTAAAATGATTTTGAAATCAAGGACCACAGCTGCTCACAGTGTTCCTAATAAAGTGACAGTTCCTCACCTTGATTTCATCGAGGTGCAGCAGACTCTTCCACCGAGACTCTGGCAGCAGAGACAAAGTTACAAGCTCCGCCCCCAGTTGTTCAGCTGACTGATAGACATCCTCCTCCTCCTCAGAATTCACCTCCTGTTCTGTCTCCTCCACCGTGACGCCTGGTAAAGTCTCCACAACTGGTTGGTAGTCAGCTGGGAGGGGGCGGAGCCCCACAGGCCCACACAGGCTCTTATTAGTCCTAAAGGAGGACAACTGCACTGAGACTGGCTGATAATGGACTTTCATATGACCAATTGTGAATAAGAAAAAAAGCCCCTGATTGGTTGCTGTAGCAAAGGCTGCATTGTGATTAGTACATACCAGAGGTAGAGGCCCAGACTGTCAACGTGAGCTGTTGCAAGGAAGTCACCTGTCGGGGACAAGGACACGCTCACTGGCGCCGTGGCAACCAGGAAACAGTCGACTAGACTGAGGATAGAAGAAAATGATGGATCTGATGATCAGCTAATGTCTCTGATTAGTTGTCCCAGTCACTCATTAAAATTTTCAGTCTTACCTTCCAGAGGGGAGGTCCCAGACACGGATGGTACAGTCCATTGCCACAGTAACCAGCCATCGGCCATCAGGGCTGAATGTCTGAGGAATAAAAACATTTAGCTTCCTTTTAGCATACTGTGTGACGTAGTGTATGTATGTTAACACCTTCATCCAACCCACCATGTCGTTGATGTTGCCGTGGTGACCTGCAAATTTCCTAACGACTCTTCTGGTTTCTATGTCGACAACCACCAAAGTGAAGTCATCCAGTGCTAATGCTAGCATCCCACTAACAGAGAAACAGAGTGAGCAGTGTTAGGGAATGCTAATTGTTAGCATTCACTGCAGCTAATCATGCAGTTTATTAGCATCATGCTAGCTCCTAGCTACCTTTCCCTGTGTAGCTTCATGCTAGCCGGCGCAGCGTTTAGTTTCATCTCTTCTTCCAGCTTCTTCGATTTGAAGCGCCAGAATTTCAGCAGCCAATCAGAGCCTGTGGTAAGGGTCAGCTGGTTCAGGGTATCTGTGGCGATGCCTCGCACCACACCATTGTGAGCTGGAGGAGCAAGACATTGGCGTTAACCTGTTACTACAGGGCTTTCTGAGCTTCCTGCTCGAAAATGACACCCAAGTTCACATTTTAATCCAGAAAATCATTAATCAACATATAAACATCTTCTGTGCAAAGATTTATGCTTCTGAAGCCAAAAAGTGAAAAATGACAGCACTATTAGGCGTTGTGCAATTATTGACGGAGGTCTCTGAGAGCTAATGAGCCATTGTTTACAGTGTTACATGAAGTGGGATTGGTTTGGGGCTCCATTGTTTGTGCTTAGTGGACTTTTTAGCAAATACGCAACTGCTCTTTTAATCATCGCTTGTTTTCGCTGTGTTTGGTAGTTGTAGAAATGATTTATATGAGCATTTAGCTGAGATTCTAAGATTTCTGTGTATACATGTTCATATTTGCATAAAGGGCTCGATAGCATGACAGATTAAACTGCAGTTACCGGGGGCTTTGGGTTAATAAAATGAGAAAGTGCTGCAATCACAGGAAAAAAAGGTGAACACACCTTTCTCATCGTCACCGTAGCAACCTCGATGCAGTCCGGACTGCAGGTTGTAGACGTCCACGCGGCCACAAGATGACCCAATTACAACAAAGTTACCACAGGAAGTGATGTCAACAGCCTGGGTGCAGAAACAGGAAGTCATGTGACCCTCAGAGCCATCCAGGAGAGGAGCTTAGAGAAACACAGGTTTAAAGATGCTATTACCGTAGCGATGGCACCCCTTCGTGAGCCTGGTGGTTGCAGATGGTGCGCTCCCATCGTGCACCTCTGGTAGTTCCATGTGGTTGTTGCTAGGCGATCACGATGACATGCGACGATGCCGTCCCAGTCTGACTGACGAGTGACAGCTGTGAACAGAAAAAGGACAGTGTCAGCTTTAATGGAACGTTTTCTGTATGGACTTCTGCACAGCTTGTCATAGTGCTCACAGGAGGAGAACGCTGTGATGGCAGGAAGTCGCAGTTCCTCATACGTCAGTCCTTTCTTCTTCTTCTTTTCCTTTTTTTTGTTAACAGAGCCTAAAAGAAATAAATGTAAACCACACTCAATTAAAAAAAAAGATTTTTATTAAAGCAGCAGAATTTAGTGTCCAACATGAAACTGCAGTGGGTGAAGTCAGGAGGATGTTCTTAGCCAATAAAGGAAATAGGTCGAACAGTAAGAGTTCAGTTTTCTGTGTCATCATTTTTGTGTTATTGTTATCAAGAGGCTGCCGACAGACACACTGAGTCTGAGAAAGCGACTCTAAAATGTCACATTTTTTGAACAGAGTCTGATGGGAGGGCTGAGCTTACCATGACCCAGGTTCTTGTTGAAGCGCTCGTGGACGGTGGAGAAAGACTGCAGTGTCCCATCCTGACCTGCAGGGCGGGCAAAAGCAACACAAAACATAAATATAAAGAAGTTAAAAAAATATCAGAAAATATAAACAGCGGGTTCAAAAGAGGAGGACACAGAAAAAATAAAAATGGCACAATAAATAAAGAAATATGTATACTATCATCTGATCTTACCTGCACTTAGGATGTTTTTTCCGTCATTGCCATGGTGACGAATGGTGGTGGGCGGGGCGCTGTGTCCCTGACGGATCCTCAACAGTCTGGCTCCGCCTCCTTCCTGATCAAAAATCCACACCTGAGGGGGGAAAAGGTTTTCTACTGTTTTATATTTTGTTGTAATTATTTAATTGAGAATGTTGCTTTTCATTATTTTTTTTATAATATAAGTTATTTTTTATATTTTCCTCAATGTCTGACTTTTGTTGGGAGTTTTTTTTTTTGCTTTGTTTTTATTATTACTGCAGTTCTTGTTTATACTTCTTTTTTTGTTTATTGATCTCTGGTTTTAACCCTCTGGTCAAGATGCAGTGACTCAGGGTCTCATTTTCAACTTGTGTCGAATGCACAGACTTCAAACTATATACCAGTTTTTAAATCGTGTTGATAGGCCACATAAAACTAGAGTTATCATAAAAAATACAAGCAATGTTTTTTTCAAACAGTGGTGTTTACAGCGGGAAGAAATGGTAAAAACAGTGTTTTCTATGGACAGCGTTAGCAAACACTCTCCGCTTGGGAGTAAAAAAGAAAAAACACCCCTTCCCCGTCTATTGGTGTTAAAGTTTACCATGTCAACCAACTAACTATTTTTTGGAGTACACAATTTGTGTCCCTTCTTATTTGATGCAAAACACCTGATTGTTCCTTAAATAGTTTTAAATGGTTATTTACAACAAAAAAAAAAAAAAAAAAAAAAAAAAAAAAAAAAAAAAAACACCTGAGGCCTTGGCTGCATTTTTAGTTAAATAGTACTATATAACTTTGTTTGCAAAACTTGTGCAATGTACAGTTTGTATTTGCATTTCAAGTTAAACATGTTTGTGGCTTTTACAGTAAAAATTATAACTTTTTTCTACTCGGATTTTATGTTTTTTGTCTCAATTTAGATCAACTGTGTTAATACAGTATGTCAAAATGAAAAAATAACTCTACAATCTGATACCAAACTGATACCAAACAAGGCAAGATGAACAGTTTTTAAAGGTGAAATATGGAGATAAAATGAAAAGTAGCCAAAAATGGCCAATTATACCCTGGACCCCAGAGGGTTATTCATCGTAGTCTCTGATTTTAGTTAGATTTAGTTATTATTTAGTTATATGTAGTTAATTTTAAAAGTTGTATTTTTGTTGTTTTTAAATGGAATCACTTTATTCAGGGTTCATACGCCTTTTTCAGGATCAAATTCAAGCACTTTTTAAGCACTTTCAACTAGGGCTGCTCAATTAATCGAATTTTAATCACGATTACGATCTGGGCTTTCAACGATCATTAAAAATGACTGAGCCGATTATTAGCACCTCCCTCGTGCTTTACTCTCGCGCTGCTCCGTGTGGCAAATCAAGCGCACCTCTCTGCATTTCGAACACGTGTCACAACAATTAAGAGGACCCAAGGGAAGCTCGGAAAGCTAAGCAGGGGCCCGTTCTTCGTACGTCGCTCACTACATCCAAGATCAAATGACACATCCAAGACCAAACCATCGCGCTAACCGTGAGCTCGCTAATCCGGTTCCCCGAACACACCTGCTGTTGACGATTAGTACAGCTGGACGCAGTAATGTGACATCACTGGGTGTCGTAAAAGGGGCTACGCATCGATAGTAGAAACATTGATCGGCAACCCGCTGATTGGTCGGCGAAAATGTCGAAGGGGCGTGCTCGGTATTTTCCGGCAGCAGAGCAAGAACTCATGAGTGAGGGATTTCAGGAGTTTCAGAGTTTAATTAAAACGCAAGAGAACACTGCAAAGGCTGCAAAAGCAAGGAGAGAGGGCTGGCAGAAAGTTGCTGACAAATCAAACTCGTAGGTAATTTAATAATAATAATAATAATGGATTGGGTTTATATAGCGCTTTCCAAGGCACCCAAAGCGCTTTACGATACCACTATTCATTCACTCCCACATTCACACACTGGTGGAGGCAGCTACGGTTGTAGCCAGGCTGCCATATCGCGCCATCGGCCCCTCTGGCCAACACCAGTAGGCGGTAGGGTAGATCTATCATATGACACTATATTGTCCAATATCATATGGCATTATATTATATTATAATATGTTATATTATATCCCCTTTCAAATTAGAGCCACAACAGGACCCACAAGAACATGGGAACAAGTAAAAGTGGAATACAGGAGTATTCTACAGAATGGTAATATTTATCTCTTAGATTGCTTTTCGTCTCTTGGCAAGGTAATACTGGCCTGTAATACTCTGTTAGTTTGTTCATAACAGCAACCAAGAAAAGGGCAGAGGAAAAAAAGACAGGTGGTGGTCCTGCACCCCCTCGTCAACAAGTTGGTTAAGTGAATAATACCCTCACGGGAATATCGATATCTCTCAATGAGCACACTGTCGCGCTGAGCTAAAGGATCCTGTCTATCCCGCAATATACGCTGAATTCTGAGGACTCTCCTTATCAATCTTGCACCTTCCGCAATGGGTTGGTCGCGTATACGGACAGGACATGGCTGCGACAGGCTTCCCAAATCCACCTTCGCTTTTATAGCCGTGGTCTCTCATCTTGATTACACGAAGTAATTTACAATTACTACTCTGAAATATGAATTACATCTGTAATAATCACATACATGTAATAGAATGTTAATAGTTCATTTCCCTTTTTTAGGAAATGACCTGTATGTATCTGTGTGACATCAATAAAAGGATCAAGTGCTGCATTATCTTTAGTTACATTGATGTTATTTATTTATGGTGAAACAGTGGTGGAATATCGCTGTTGCTTTCGTATAAATGAAGCGGACATACCTGCGTGGCCGCGATCTAATCCTGTTTACATAAAGTAAACCTGCTCCCGAGCAGGTTTACGCTTACGGCTCTGTTGCTATGACAGCAAGTCCCGGATGAGCGTCGGGGAACCGAACGATCCAGGATCACGCGAAATCGTCAACAATCAAATCCAGCTAACTTACTTAGCGAGGTACGAAGAACGGGCCCCAGAAGTTATTTGGAGAGGAGAGTGACTGCCGTTGGTTGAAAAGAGAGGTAAAAAAAAACTTCAGTGGTGTGGAAACATTATGGGTTCGCGGAGTCAGACGTGGATCAAGTAGACACAGTGTGTAAACTTTGCTACAGTGTCGTAGCTGCACCACAGAGCAACACTGCAAAGTTCACGAAACATAGATGTTTACATTTTTCATTTATGTTTTATATTGCAAACATTTGCACTGTTATCAGTATTTGCACACTATATTATTTTTTGACAATCTTTAAAGCCATTATTCAATACATTGTTATTGTTAAATAAATATCATCAAATAATCGAGATCTCAATTTCAGTGAAAATAATCGTGATTATCATTTTTGCCATAATCGAGCAGCCCTACTTTCAACGTCCCTTTTCAAGCACATCCCCCCACCCCCCGTAAACCCCCACCCCCAAAAAAAACAAAAAACAAAAAAAAACAACCTCGCATCACCTCAGTAAGACCATGTGAAAATTAAAAAAATCAGGGTGAACTTAAACACCTTTGTTCACCTTTTGTTAAGACATAGGAAAAAAGCACCACACAAAAATACTGCAAAAGGAAACGGTCGCCTTATACACATAGTGTATAAACTCAAAATGCACATTTCCCTTAAAAATTAAGATGTGAAAATGTGAACGAATCAGCTTGTTTGAGATGTTCTTCTCCTGTTGAATGATGATCATGATGAATTTGTGCTAATAACATCATGTACAGTCAGACAGGCATGGAGAACAGCACTGACTGGGAGGCTTTGAACAAACATAGTTCAATTCAACATATAAGACTTTAAGAATGCACAAGTATCTACTTAAAATCTATTTAATTTATCATCCATGATATTATTATGTACAGTTCCAATGTATTTTGTATCTTCCTTAAATAAACAGGCAGCCTTAAAGTATGAAATATTCATATACAAAAACACATAAATGTGTGTACTGTCTCAGGGGCTGATAGTGCCCCACAGGCCTCAGTGTGAGCTTGCAGACATTTATAATGTTTAAGTAGATTAATGTGTCGGTGCTGACGATAAACACATTTTGAATGAAAGCCGGGGGAACTTTGGTAGCACAGAAACAAGTGGCTATTCTTTGTGACCATATGGATCAGTCATTTTACCATTATTTCACCCAAAGGCACCAAGTTAATACTCAAAAAAGCTGCAGCAATACACACAAATATAAACAGTACTTGGTGACAACTTTGCTTTTAGCCTTTAACCCTCTGGGGTCCATTGGCCGTTTCTGACTATTTTGATTTGGCCTCTATATTTCACCTTTAAAAACTGTTTATCCTGCCAATCTGTTATTTATTCATTTTGACATAATGTGTCAGCACAATTTATCTAAATTCAGACATAATTTAAAATACGAGTAGAAAGGGATATTTTTGACTGTAAAAACCACAGGCATGTTTAAGGAATCATTTTCATAACTTTTAATGCAAATTGAAATTGTACATTTTTTAAAAATATGCACAAGTTTTGCAAACAACAATGTCATATGGTACTATTTACCTAAAAACGCAGCCAAGGCTCAGACGTTATTCGTATAACCATTATAACTATTTACAGAACACTCAGGTGCTCTGCATCAAATAAAAAAAGCACACAAATTATTTATGCAACTCCAAAAAATAGTGTGTGTCCACTATAACACAGATGAGAACAGCACAGGGATAAACCTGCAGGTCTGACAGCAGGTGTGTCACTCAGCGTTTACACTGCAGTCTGCCTTTGGTGGCTTTAAGGCAGCAACTGTGACGTTCACTAGTAGAACTGGCACACAAAACAAAACAACAACTATACACTAACTACACAAGACAACACACTAACTTGAGACTCCAAACACGGCAAACGTCACAAATCTCTCACGTATACTCTCTCTCTCTTTTTCGCTCACTCGTGCTCTCTCACTTCTCCCTCTTCCCAAACAACCAGATGCCACATGTTGCCATATCATTATTTGATTTGTCGACATGGTACATTTTTCCACCAATAGGGAAGAAGTGTTTTTTCTTTTTTCACTCACAAGCAAAGCGTGTTTGCTAGTAGTGATGGGATTTCCGGCTCTTTTTAGAGATCCGGCTCTTTCGGTTCGGCTCACTAAAATGAGCCGGCTCTTTCGGCTCCGAACCGGCTCTTCAGGTTGTTTTGTTGCTTTAATTAATTTATTATTCACAATAATATAAAATTATGCACAAAAGGAATTACTAACGTAAAAAAAGTGGTTTTATTTATATATGTTTATATATAAATATATGCGGTGGCCCCTAGAGACAAAACACGTACAAACTCCAAAACACATTTCTAGCATGAACTGAACTTACAAAGCAGAGCTACTAGATCACTTAAATTACACAATTGAAAGCATGTGTGTATTGTTTGTGTATTTATACACAGGCACTCAAATATATTCAAATAATTAAAAAAAAAGTTCATCTACCTGTTACTATCACACACCAAATCCGGTCGTTGGTACTTGCTGGCTTGTGTAGCCACAAGATAACAAAAGCTCAACACTGCGCCCAGCATCCTGGAGCACTTCTGTTGTCTTTTGTACGTGTTTTGAGTTTTTATGTGCTTCTGAGTTTTTACGTGCTTCGGAGTTTGTACGTGTTTTGGAGTTTTTTCGTGTTTTGGAGTTTGTACGTGTTTTTACGTGTTTTGGAGTTTGTACATGCTTCAGAGTTCGTACGTGATTTGAAGTTTGTATGTGCTTTGTCTCTAGGGACCACTGTAAATATACTTTTATTTATTCACGCCACATAAAATGTAATAAATAAATCATATAATACAAAAATCAACTATTCACATTTCAACTTTTAACTATTTAAATTTTCAGCTGTTTCCTTTTACAAATTTAAAGTGAAAACAACACAAAACACTGCAAACCACAACACAATTAAATATAAATTAAAATATGAAAACAAAAAGAAGATGCACATTCTCTGTCATATGGGCCCGCATGAATCCGCACTTTCTGAATCCTTTATCATCTGCAACCGAAAATAGTTGTGGATGATTACTATACCTTTCTAATGTGACGTTGTTGTCCCTGGCTCTCTTTCTCTCTCTCTCCCTCTGGCTCTGTTCCTGTGCTACTGAGTGTAACTACCGCCCCTCCCCCCTCTGCCCAGCGTAAAGCACAAGGCTCGCGTGCAGAGTGAAGCGGGAAAAAAAAGTGCGAGAGAGAGGGTGAGAGAAAGAAAAAAAAACCCACGTGACGGCTCGCGATAAGGAGCCGGCTCTAGTCGTTCACGTCAAAGAACCGGCTCTAAGAGCCATTTCGTTCGCGAACGACCCATCACTATTTGCTAGCACTCTCCATAGAAAACGCCGTTTATACCGTTTCCTCCGAGAGTAAACGCCACTGTTTTATTCAAAACACATCGGTTTTACGTGGCCTATCAACACAGTTTAAACACTGGTATATAGTTTGAAGTCCGCATGTTCGACCCAAGTTGAAATGGAGACTCTGGGTCCGTCGACCCCAGAGGGTTGATCAGAAAGCCTTAAGTTAGCTAGTTATGCATCGGGCTAATGTTTAAAGCTTTCACTTGAGTAAATTAACACTGCTAACTAACGTTAGCTAAGTTCACAGCATATTCCATAATAGCGCTGCCATACTGCATCACACTCAGTTCATTTCAATCATTTCTCCAGTGAGTTTGATAGCAAAATAATAATCATAATTTTAAAAAACAGCGTGTGTAACGTACGCATACTGGAAAATTATTTACTAGAACTCACCTATCATGCGACTGTCGTTTTCCATCAAACACTCATTAAAACAGCAACCTGCAGGTATGTTAGCGCACTCATCCTCGACTGACCGAGGGAGGGGCGGGGTCACACGTTGAAACAGACGCAAGGCAGCCCAGGCGGAGAAATTTTGCTTTTACATTTTGCGACTCATTTTATTTCTCTATCTAATAAGAAAACTATTCAATCAGATAGTTGTTTGTGGTGAATGAAATACAGTTACACTTTCAAGCACTTTTAAGCACCACATCTGAAATGCAAGCATTTTCAAGGATTTCAAGCACCCGTACGAACCCTGTTTATTCTTGTAGTTTCATATTCTATTTTGTTTTTACACTTTTAGCTGTTTTAATTTTATTTGCTGTCGTGGTTTTTGTTGTTTGTTAGTGGGATTGTGTTTTTTAAATTTTTCTTTAATATTTAAAAATAAAGTTAAACATTAGAAAGTTATCAAAGGGTTTTCATAAATCTCTCTCGCTTGTTTTGTTTTTACCTTGATGGCGTTGTCGGCGCCGTTGGTAACCAATATCGGCTCTCCTTGCAGGAACGTTGCCCCAGCGATGGACGTTCTGTGGGCGTGTCTGTGCTGAGTGACGAGCTGGTGACGTTCTAAATCCCAGAATGCAATGTGGCCCTGAGGACTGCCGGACGCCACAATGGGAGGGCCGTCTGACAGACAGAGGTAAAGATACGGTGAATACGTGAAGAGAGACGGAGCCAATGGCAGCGAGCGCCATGGGCATGACATCATCATGTGTACCTGTTCTGAAAGAGAGCGATGTGATTGGTCCCCAGTCCTGCGTGAAGCTCATCAATGTCTCGTCCAGTCGGATGTTGTGAATAATGATGCGACCTGTTGCGGTGCCAACACCAACCACATCCACCGCAGGACTCTGGAAAGTTAAGTGTTCATTTACAAATCTTTCAAAATAAAAGAATCAGGTGTGTATTTACTTCCAACAATAAAAGTCTGTGAAGTTCCTGACCTGCTGCAGAACTGTGACTCCTGCTGACCAGCCAGCAAACGTGAAGAGCAGCTTACTGAGGATCAAACAACTTTATTAACACCTCATCACTTTAACATTAACACTGACGCAGGAATATGGATACACATGTAGCTTACAGTATTAACATCAACAATTTAAATATTTATTTAAAACACATGTACGTGTGTCACTTTTTATAAAAGAATAAAAAACGTTTAAGATTTTAAAATAATTTATTTTTGACAGCATGCTGCAGCAGAAGATACTTTTGTAAGCGACTAAGGCCCACAAGCTGAGACAGTCGAGGCTCCTTTGAACATGCTGATGGTAGTTGTGTCAGAATCAGAATCAGAAAGGGGTTTATTGCCAAATGTTGAGCAGGTTTACAACATCAGGAAATTGCTGCGGTGCTTCAGTGCAAACATAGTGTCATAAGTTGCGCTTAAATAGACATGAAAAAAATAAAAGTAAGAATAAGAATTAAAAGTGCTACGTAGAAAGATATATACATGAGATATATACATGAGAATAAGAATTAAGAGTGCTACGTAGAAGATATATACATGAGTGCAGGTGGTGATCAGTGCCAAACATGTCATTGGTGTTTGTATGCACGTTTTACACAGCGACCATCACAGAGACATGGAAGGAAACCTAAAATCAGACAGAATCTCGGGGGATTTCTGAATGTGTTTCTGTCAGTGTTCAGAGTCGAGCGCTACACCCTCACCTGGTCTTGATGTTCCAGAGCTGCAGTGCACCCTGGGAGCTCCCCAGGAGCACCTTGTTCAGGTAGGTGCTTGGGTGCATCATGGCTGATACGTCAAAGGTTGATGGGTCAAAGTGCAGCCTCAGGTACACCTCTGAGAGGCAGAGAGAGTGAGGCATGATGGGTAAGAGCACATGTATGCTACAGCAGGTGAGTGCAGGGCAAGCCACACCACTTCAGACTCACCCCCACTCTGGACATCCCACACGATGACATCACCGCCGCTGTCAGCAGAGATCAGCTGATCACCCAGAGGCAGCAGCAGGCGCACTTCCTGTTCATGACCGTTGTAATGCATCACCACCTGTACGGAGAGCAAACTACTGGTTCATTTTTATTTTCTGCTCGTTTTTATTATTTTATTTTATTATTTAATTTAAATTTATCTGACCATAAAGAAAAAAATTATTCAAATAGAAATAAAACAGATTTTTTAATTAGTTATTTAAATAACATTTAATATTTTGTTTTCTAATTTGAATTTCAGAAAAGCAAAAGCACCAAATATTATAAAGATTTTTATTATTTTTATGTTTGAAAATTAAATAATTTGTTTAACTAAAAAAAAGTAGTCAGAATTTAAAATTAAGAAAAAAAAAGATGATAATGTTTGGTTACAGTTTTGGTACCTCTTTGTTCCTGGCAAAGGCGCTGATGAGCCGTCCGGTGGCGGCGAACACCAACATCCTGTCGGCTGCCAAACAGGTGATTTCATCTGGTAGGCTGTTACCTGGACAACAACATCACAATTTCATTACAGTACATCACAAAATAGCAGCCAATCAGAGAGAAATAAAATAAAATAAAATAAAAATCTAAGTACTCACTGACAGCAGCGATCCCCAACCTGTTCACCTGCAGGAGACCAATACAGATCATCAATAATCAACAGATATCAGCCACAGCATTCAGGTTATTTTCAGAGTAACAGGCGCTCAGGATGGACTCCACACAGGAAACTGATCAGAAATCCGCAAATTAAACAATACTCCTGATGGTATCAATAAAACCTTCATCGCTGATCCTCTTTGTATGTCTCAGTCATAACAAGATTATCATATCACTGAAGGATAACTCTTTACAAACTACCCTGATTAAACCTGGGTCTTAAAATGTGTTCAGGCTGCAGGTGCACTTTAAAAAACCTACCAGCAATCCACCAATCAGAGCATAGATCAGTAATGAGTATAAACACAGGGAGCTCAGACGCTCAGATGAGGATCAACATCTTCTGATGAACATGGTTATGAAGCTCATTTAATACCAAGCTGGTTTCTTGAACATGCCAGTGCATTCACGGCACTCTAGTAAGCTCCAGAGTCACCAGATCTTAATCCCTCTCAGCACCTTTGGGACGTGCTGAGACATCTGTATCATGGATGCAGCTGACACATCTGCAGCAGCTGAGTGATGACATCATGTCAACATGGACCAAAATATTTTAAAGCCCAAAGGAGGCCCAACCCGGTACCAGCAAAGTGCGCCTAATAAAGTG
Organism: Rhamphochromis longiceps; assembly: GCF_057381845.1. Lineage (NCBI taxonomy): Eukaryota > Metazoa > Chordata > Actinopteri > Cichliformes > Cichlidae > Rhamphochromis > Rhamphochromis longiceps. The sequence continues at coordinate 30,444,776 of NC_140563.1, forward strand.
GGCGGTGAGTGGACATAACGTCATAACCTAAAGTAAAGCCACCGTAACCCCGTGTGTGTTTATAAGCGGTTATAAAGTCTCGGCCTTTCCCCGTCCTGCAGGCGGTCTTAGTCAGGTTTACACTGAGTGTGAGACTGTGTGTGAGCACGTGCGGCTGTTCTTACGTTGAACGTGTGGAAGCTCCGGCCGACCGCCGTCACCACATAGGACTCCCGGTGCTTCAAGTGGTACCGGAGCGCGTGCGGCACGTGGTTGGAATAAAGTCCCAGGACCCGGAAACCGGAGAACAAAGAGCTGCCGCCGGCCGGCATGTCCGTTCACCGGAGAACAGCACACCTAAGAGAGCACCGAACAGACAGGGAGACACAGGTAAACAGCAGGCACCGCGAGGAGCCGCAGAGAAAACACACACGAAGGAGCCACGAGGAATCAAGTCCGGCAGGAAACACATCCCGCCGGCTCAGCAAGGTTCCGCTTCGGCTCAGTGCCGCCACCTGCTGGACGGAAACAGGACAGAACCGTGACCGCAGAGTCGGAACAGGATGAGAAATAAAACTTTGCAATATTCTGCCTGGTTTTCCTGGTTTTATGCCGAAGGAGCTCGAACTGTGAAGGAGCTTCAGATTTAAACAATACAGAAAAGAGTTCTCTGCATAATGTGATGATCTTACATTAGAGCTGAGACGCATTAGAAACTGAACTGGTTTCATTTTTGAGTTATATCTAATCTAGATGTGTACTCATTTCTCCTGAGTGAAGTCAGTTCATATTAAAATGTAGCATTTAATTAAAGACATTTAATTTATTATTTGAAATAATCTGATTGATATTTTTTCTCTGTGTGAGGCAGGTTTTATTCTGGGTCCATTTTGGAGGTGACATCAGTGTTTCAACCATGTTTGCTTTCATCCTTCCACTTTGTGTCACTTATCCAGGTTACCAGGACAACATAAACCAAATGAATCAACTTAATCATTAATTGGTAGAAAACAGACAAAAGACCTTTAACCTGGGAACTATGATTTTTACACGTGTGGTGTGTGTCATTGACATGAAGAAAATAAAAGTCACATTTGACCTCTGATCTGGAGGTCAAAATTACAATAATAATATGTTGAGCTATTCAGACTGACTGATAAGAGCTTGCTGGCACATGAAAGTATAACTGATGACTTTTATTATGACTTTGTTATTTACATTAGAGTAACAGGTTATAACTATTTAAATAGATAACAGTTTGAACACATGAGCCAGCACAGGTCCCATTCACAAGTTACAACACTGATCAAACAAGACTTAATGCTTTAATACTAAATTTGATACATTTATCTGCATTAGCAGGGTTTTAAGTTGGCTGTAATACTTGATCCAGTTGTCTTGGTTAACTATAGACTGATCTCCAAATTTCTTAGTGCACTGCCAGCACCCGAACCCTAAAAAACAGAATCAACCTGGCTTGAGGGACACAGGCAGAAATCAAACAGGATCAAGAAGCTCTGAAGGAACATGGGGAACAATCAACCTACAGGACCTGAAGCTAAGTTCTACAAAGATACAAAAATATTTGAGTATGCAGATTTGAGTTAACGTTATGGAGTTACCTGGTGCACTAAGCGTGAGGAGAACTGTCACAAGCCATGCAAAAAGGCAAAGAAACCTAGGGACTGTGAGAAAATCAAAAGTGGAAAATGCACAATTTGTCTCAACAAGTCTTCTGCAGATGCTCGTGTGTAAGACAGCCAGTTCACCCTACAAGTTCAGAAGACAATAAAACATGTGAAGAAGTTTGAGAAGAATAAATCAGAACGGAGAAGGAGAAGGTCGAGACACTGGAGGAGATGAGGAGCAGAGTGGGTGAAGGGAGCAGAGCAGCTTTGAGATACAGGTTTGATAAATACCAGGAGCTGGTAAACAGTTTAATACATGATAACATCATTATTGTCTAATGATGTAAGAAGGAGACTGTGAGCAGACAGAGAAATAATTCTATGTTAGAAGCTTAGCAGCTTATTTAAACTGACTGAACTCTGTAACACTGACCAGTTATTTCTCCATTTCATTAGAAAAGCTGCTCTTCTGTTTCTTCTTCAGAGGCTTTAAAATGATTCATGATGATCAATAAACAGATTGTATGAACAACATCTGAGTGTTTCACATTTTTCAGTTCTGATTAAGGTTTTTATAATAAACTGGAAAAATTTTGTGTTTTTACAAATGAATAAAATTAAACAAGAATGTCTTTTTACAGCTTGAGGTGTCATGATCAGGCTGTGTGGCAGGCAGGAAATAGGACCCAAACGCAAACTCACGGGAAAACAGGACTGAACTCAAAATACAGCTTTATTGCTGACAAAAGATAACAGCAATACAAAATAACATGAAACTAAACTGGGAAGTACTAAGGAACTGACTTAATAGGAAACACACAGAGGCGCACACAGTCATGAGGGAGAACGCGACACTGAACTGAGGGAGATATGGACATAAATGCACAGAGGGTAAACGAGGGAAGTGGGAGCACATGGGGAACACAGCTGACACAGATAATCGTAATGAGACAGGGCAGGGGTGAACACAACACTGACGGGAGACTGTCAAAGTAAAACAGGAAGTACACAGAGGTTCAGACAGGAGGAGAGAGAGCACGGGGAGAACATGGAATAAAACACAAGGAGAGACGAGGGCTCACAGATACACAGAGGGGCACACAGGGGGTAAGAGTCACAAGGGGAAAAACACATAAGGAACAACGTAACAGAGCAACCTAGGAAGCATGGCCTAAATAAGGGACAATACACAAATACATGAAAACTAAGAATACTGGGCCACCATGGCCCAGGACCATGACATGAGGAGACTTTGATAGAAACCTTCTTCAGCATGGAGGGCCAACGCTGGTTTCTGGCCCAGAGGAGGACAGACGTTACAGACAGGAGAAAAACCCTCACAGATTATCCCATCAGTGTCACACAGAGCAGGAGGACTCCCTTTATGTCTGATTTGATGTGTCCAGCTGCAGATAATCAATAACCGGACTCATGGAGACTAAAGCATATCTTACTGGTGAAAGTGAGCGTCTGTCTCAGATTCTCTTTACCTCTAAACACCACAAATAACACGAGAGAAAAACATCCAGAGGTATTTTAATGTATTTATTTTAAATTTAAATATTTCTGTTCTTCAAAATACTCCAAAGTACTCGTTACTTTAAACATACTCACAGCTTTCAGAAGAATAAAGAATAAAACAGTAATTTTATATAATAGATTTTTTTCTTTTCTTTTTTTGCAAATTGGTCCCCAGTAAGAAAACAGAAAGAAAGAGAAGATTTTCTGTGTATGAAGAAAACTTTTATAATTAGAGGACAGCCTTAGATATGAACTGCCAGAATATTTTCTATACTTTTAAATATTTATTTCTTATAATCGTGCGGACAGAGTTCTGTCATTTCATACAGCAATACTTTTTTATCATCTAAAGAAATTTAGGTGAACTGTTAAAATTGAGCTTCTTTTTCTTCTATTAAGATAATTGAGGCATTTAATGTACATTTTCAGTTCTTTACACTGACACTTTCATTGGTTCAGAAAACTTAACCTCAAAGTTAGGCGATGCTCTGATGTCAGAGTTCATGCTGTTTGTGAGCAGCATCTGTGACTCTGATTGGTCCACATTAATTTAAAAAAGCGCTAACTGGAGACCATGTGATTTCAGAAACAAACCTCATGGTGGGACTGAGTGAGGACATCTCAGCTGCTCAGACATTTTGAAGAGTGACTCGTCGGAGCTGCTCAGACTCTCAGCTTCTGCAGACTAAAAAGGTGAGAATCCGCTCGTTATGTCATAGTGATTGTGCAGGTAGGAGAGAGAGGCTGGAGAGACAGAGAGCCAAAGAAGGAAGGAGGACTCAGATAATGTTCAGATAAACTCTGTTTGGAGTTCGTGGCGAAGTGAAAGTGAAACTAAGCATCAACAAGTTTTTTTTCCCGAGTATTTAGTTTTTTTAAAAACGTTTTTCCCGAAGTGTTTTCAGAGACTGAGATAGTTAGTTAGTAGTTAGTCATAACAGATGTATTCATCTGTACTGGGAATGAGTTTGATCTGCGCCATCACAGCAGGACCGTTAGAAACCGTGCATGTCCAGATGGAGAAAGCATGTGAGAACAGGAAGTGACAGAAACTCAGACATCCTGATTTCACTGACTGCAGGGAGAAAATATTGAGGGGACCATTAAAGGCATTTATTGAATGTAGAGCTGAGTCCAGCTGTAAAACGTACATGTGTATTTTACCTTGAGTATTTTTATTTTGATACAGTTTTCTTTCAGAGGGAAGTTTGGTACTTTTTACAACACCACATGAGTTTCTGTCACAGCTGCAGATACTCCACAGAGACAGAGTCACATATCTGACACGGAGTCTCTGTTGGACAGGAAAAGACTCCATGTTTGTTTGTGAGTTTTCCTCAGAGCAGGTACAGACAGAGAAACATGTCCAGGATCTGTATTCACAAACTGTCTTCATACTAAAGGTTTCTCTGAAATTCTCATAAAAAATGTTAACAGACCTCCTCAGGCGAAAACCTGCTAGGAGTAATAATGAGGAGGACTTTAAGAGTGTGAGGGGTGTTTGTTAGACAAGAAAATGGTGGAAAGACAAACTGTGTGGTGCTGAAGAACAGCAGAACAACACTTTTTACTTCCTCCATCTGAGGAAGTAGAAATTATTAAGTTTGAATTCAGACATCACTGAAGTCTATTTTAATCCATGAGAAAACCACTGCCTTTGTTCTTTATCTGAACATATGTGACCTTTTATCATTCCATCTTTATTACACTGTTTTTACAAATGCAACACTTCATGTTCCTGTTTCAAACAAAAGCCCTCTGCTTTATTGGACAGAACACCATTTATTAATCATGCTTTTATTGTTAAACACTGCAGACACTCGATGTAAAAAAAAACCAAGCAAAAACTCTGATCTATAGTAACAAAATACAATATTTATCCCTGGCTGAGATTTCATGCCCTGAAAGCTAATAATCCTTCATGTTAACAGACGACCACTGGAAAAGAAATGGAAAACCTATCAAAAGTATTAAATATATACAAAATAAATAAATAAAATAAAACCAGTGATAAACTCATCGTGTGAGGTTATTACTGTACATATAGCTCTTTAGTTTATAGAACAAAGATATTTATTCTGTCCATTTTCACTAAGATCAAATTTTTTTATTATGCAGACACATTTATAAAGCTTCATATCTACCAACGGGGTCGTCCTCACAGTTTTAAAGTTTCATCTCTTCCTGCTCTAAAGCTGTGGGTCCTGACTGATGTTCATTAGGAGGTCTGAGAGGATTTACAGGATGAATACAGGATGTGATCTTTAGTCTGTGACACGACATTAAAGAGCTGAGAGTGAGTTTTAATCTGAACATGTGTGCGAGACACTCGGTCTGTTCTGCTGCTCACTTTGTTCATGTCAGAATTGTTTGACGTGTTTCTGTTTGTGTCCACAGTCTTCCAGACCTCAGTTTGATTTACAATCCAAAGCAAAAGGTCAGAGGTCAAGTGGGTCATCAGACTGTGCAGAGGAAACCTTTCTACACATCACTAAGGAAAATCTATAAAATGGCACAGAGTTCGTTATATTTACTGAACAAGCTTAGAAAAAATGCCTTTTTATTCATCCAACACTTTGACAGGAATGAATCACAGATGAGAAAGATCGTGAGAGAGTTTCAGAGCATTTCTAATGAAGTAAAAGAAATGCAAGAAAAAACTGACACAGCAAGAAAAGTGGGAGCTGTTACTGGAGGAATCGGAACAGGAGCCATCTTAGGTGGGCTCATGTTAGCTCCATTCACTGGAGGACTGAGTTTAGCTGTAGCTGGTGTTGGAGCTGCTACTGCTGTTGGAGGTGGAGCTACTGTTGTTGGATCCAACATAACAAAAATGTGGTCGGAGAGTAGACGTGCAGAGCAAGTAGAAATGTGGGGAGAAGAATTTATGAAAAAAGTTGAACCAATGAAGAAGAATCTGGAGGACATAAAGATGACGTGTGAAGACTTGGAGAAAAAATCAGCTGAAGCTCAGGCTGAAAACACTGTGACTGATGTGGAGGAGCTTCAGAGGACCCTCAGACGAGTGTCTCGCCTAAAAGAGATGAGTTCAGGACTTCTGTTTGAAACGAACATCCTGCTGGCCTTTGTGGATGGGCTGGTAAAGCTCATCAAGCAAATCTTCAGAGTCACTGCGACCCCTGAAGAGGATAAAAAGTTAAGAGACGCCATTATCAACTCGGCTGATCAGAGTCAGAAGATCATTGAGGGGTTTGATAAGATGACAACAGAACTGAGAAAGTTTACAAGAAATGAAAGAAAGTAGAAAAGTCACCTCCACCCCTCCTCCTCCACCCTGTGAGCCTGTACTGTTCACACTAACAAATAATGTTTTATGAATAAAGGATCATCAGACTGTGACCTGGACTGTATGAAGGACTTGTGTAGTTTGAGTCTGAAGTTTCCTCATGTCCTTCGTTCACAGACTGGATGTTGTATATCCATGTAAAGCTGACCCACAGCAGCCTGATGTCACAGAGAGGTCGTATAAAGAGGGTCCATGGTCTCTGCTGATTTCCAACATTTGACTGTTTTTACTCCACATTAACCTGAACTCTGAGAGACTCGCCAACTTTCTTTGTCTTGGCTGTAAGATGTTTTTCATTCATGAGCTAAAAAGATGATTTCATTAATTTGGACAAACTCTGATTATAAAATAAATCCGAGAAACTTCTTGAGCCCAGAAATGAGCAACAAAACCTACCTGGTGGGAAATTGTAAATACAATGTTAAAATCACCTTCACATGGATTTAAAAATATACATTAAATGTTCAAATGCTTTAGTATGTGAATATATGTTTGTGTAAAATGCTGATAAAGAACTGAAAGTGTGCTCATCTACAAATGTATACAAATATTTGCAGAGTCCAACATGTCTGATATACGCCCACCACCTTTGTTACCATCAGACTGGTTTATGATGGGATTTTATGTTTTTTATTTACTTTTTCTCTTCTGCATGAATCGGCGCTTTAGGAATAAAAAAAATATTCATTTTCCACACAGGTGTTTCAAGAAGAGCCTCTGGGTGTTTCATGTGGTTCAGTTCTGATGAGCGTTTTTATTGTGAGCTCAAATTAAACTAAAACTAAAACTAGGTGCAGAATAAAGGAGTTCATTGGAATACAATTCAAACTGAAGACAACTTCAATAATTTTGTGTTCTATCATTATTCAATCCTATATTTGGAGATTGGCATGATAGGGGCATTACATGTTTCAGTGATGTGCTCTTTGATAATAACTTTGCATCTTTTGCTCAGCTTTCTGAAAACTTTAATCTCCCAAAAACACATTTTTTTCAGATATCTGAGATTTTCTCCAATCTCAGAAACCAAACTTTCTGGTAGCACCAGCTGCAAGTTCAGGGGATATGCTCCTTATTCTAGTTCATAGCTGGACTGGCCATCGGGCATACTGGGCATTTGCCTGGTGGGCCGCTGGCGATTTTTTGTTTTTATGGGCCGATGGTTTTTTTTTTGTTTTTTGGAAGGGTATAAATAATGAAAGGTGTTGGATTGGCCAATTGGTCATGATCGACTCTGGGCTGGACCAATTACAGCCGAGGAGGTCGGATGCACCCTCCCCCTTGTTTAGCAATCTTATAGACGAACGAAAGAAAATGGAGAACAAAAAAAGGAAAGGAGGTGCAGAAAAAATTAGGGCCAAAAAGAAACAAGCCCTTCAGGCAGACGCTGCCAAATGTGTAAAAATAACTGAATTGTTTGGCGGTAGCTATGGCATAGCTTCCACAGATTTAGCAACATCAGCAAGTGGTGGAGGCCAGCAGGTGGATAAGGGAAAGGGGAGGCAAGAGGAGGAGAGACCAGAGGCGGCCGCCGGTCCGAGTGTCAGGCAGGACTGGGACAAAAAATCGGCCCAGGCATTTTGACTAGAGACCGGCCCATCAGGCACTATAGGAAAAGCCATAAAGCCTTTGCATGAAAACAACTGCTTTGATGTACACTGCCTTGTTGGTATATATGTATCAATCTAATAAACTTAAACCTACACCATCCTCCTTATTCTGGATTTTAAACAGTACACAGCGGAAACAAAAAGACTGCTTGGTCGAGTTAACCTCCTGAACTATCTACAACACATGGTAGAAACCTGAAATTAAGACCAAGAACACTAGAGGTGAGACATGATCATTAATTAATATTAAAATTAATAAATGACAGATTTAGTGATATTTTCATAAACTATTTATTTACCAAAACAATACAAAACAGCATGGTAGCACAATATATTTTTAACACAGCAACCTTTAAATATGAAAGGAGACAGAGAAAGAAAGGTGAGAAAGAAGAATAAGAATAACACTTAATTGAGTTTTTGATGGCATTTTACACACAGTACTAATACAGTATCTAGAAAATATGGGAAAATACTGGCATCATATACAGTACTTACTTCTGAAGAAATTATATGGGACCCTGAAAAACAGGACACAAGTGAAAGGACAAAGAACAGTGAATGGCAATTGATGGACTTGCTCAGATGATCACAGTACTGGCATCTTTATTCCACAAAATTAGAGGAATCATATACAGCAGTATTTACGTTGATGAACTTAAAAAGTTGAATGGTCTAGAGAACCTCTTAAACAAACAAACAATGTATGATTAGACCCTGACAAACAGTACAGAATGGAACAAAGATTAGATGAATATTAAAATCTATAAAGGACAGATTGTGATTGAATTGTATCGCCAAAGACTATTCACTCATCAATAAAAGGTCACCTACAACACTTCCACAGCAGCAACACTGAACAGATCTTAGGACATGGAAACCTTTAAGAAGTGAAAGGACAGACAGTGAAGGTTGAGAAAGAATTGCACTTAATAGATTTTTTCAGACGATGACAGTACTGGTAGCTTACTCTAGAAAAATGGTTGAATCATATTCCGTATAGTACTTACTTAAAATGAACACACTTCAGTCCTCCTTAAATGACTGACAGCATCTGAAATGAAACAATGACAGATTAAGACTGTAAGAATATATGTTTATAAATGCCTAATACTCCAATCTCATATTTATTCTATCTATTAAGATGGACAAATTCTAAGCATTTACCGAGCACTTGACTTGTTTGAAGTGAAGGTAGATACTAAACGTATTCATTTGACTGTACTTTAGGCAATAATAATAAAGCTGAATTTAATATTAACAATAGATAATTAGGAATGTTTTGCTCATTTTTATTTCACCTCACCAGGTTACAAAAGGAGCTTTCTCAGCAGGTCACTCTTCTCAGCTACCCTGTCAATGACCATGTCAGAGTCCAATGACATGAGAATGTCCTTTTGAGGGAGAGGGTCAGCAGGTACTTGTATGCCAGCCCAAGGAGACGATAGGCATCAGACAGCATGTTGAACCGCCTGAGTATTTGATAGCAGCACAGTGGGCAATTTTTGCAAGAACTACAGCTTTTGGTCACAATTTCACTTTCTTCGTCCCATTCTTCAGATCTGTCCTTTGCTGTTCTGGTCCTGTAGTCATCTACATGTAATGTCTTAAGCCTTTCCCACTGTTCAGCAAAACGTTTCAGTTCTGACTGACAGCAAAGGACAGATCTGAAGAATGGGATGAAGAAAGTGAAATTGTGACCAAAAGCTGTAGTTCTTGCAAAAATTGCCCACTGTGCTGCTATCAAATACTCAGGCGGTTCAACATCCTGTCTAATGCCTATCGTCTCCTTGGGCTGGCATACAAGTACCTGCTGACCCTCTCCCTCACAAAATATAAAAACACAATTTTCCACTGTGTGACATAAGCTCTTACTGGTGTCCTCAGTGTTATTATGTGTGTGTTACAACTGCATGTTGAGGTGTAGGAAAGGGTGTGGAGAGCAAACACAGTTACAAAGAAACAAATATTATTTGATATTTTTGACCCCTTTAACTGCTATCTTCACCTGAAACAGTATCTATGTGATATAAAGTGATACCAAGAAGGCAGAGATGAATGAGATGAATGAGATCTCCATTTTCACATGCCTGCAGCTGTCATGTTGAAAGTGAAACAGAAATAGGAGAGGCAGAGGAGGGACCATAACACTACTGAACAATATGATTTCCTTGAAATGGCAGAGTTAACAGAAACTCTGACTTCCTGCCTCCACTCCAAACAGGTTTGCTCCATTTAGCTAACATGTCCTTTGCATTAGCATTTTTATAGGTGATGTTTGTTCAGAATTTCAAGGTGGATGGCATTTCAGCAGTAAAAACTCCACATGTCACAAGTTATTAATAAACAGACTCCTCCCATTTAGCCATACTGGAGGTTGAGGTCTGGCCTGCTTGATGTATGGAAAGAGTCTGTGGCTGAACACTGCATTCTGAGACTGTGTCTGAGAGCCAGGTCTTGGTGAAAATTAGGGTTCAGTACTCTCTTATTTCGCACTGTGTTGTAATCCTGACTCTAAGCTCATCCAGTTTGTTTTCCAGAAACCATATGTTGGCTAGCAAGAGGCTGGGTAGTGATGGTCAGTTAGCACAACCTTTTTGCCTTCCTGGGGGGCAGAGGGCAGTTGTGGGAGCGAACCAAAAATTGTAGATCTGGTGGCATAAAGCCAGGAATTCAAAAGATTGTGTGAGTTGGTGGTGTCCAACAGTACCTGTCTGTTGTATCATTGCAACACATGGCATTTGCACACTGTAGAAAATGCAGTAAACAAAAGAAATAAAGAATAAAGCTGGTATTCAAGAGTGGCACAGAGAAACACTTCTGCCTCAGGGAGGTACCACAATAGCTATTAAGTCTAATAATTAATTAAATAATTAAATAATTAAATGCCATGTGGAGGCTATCAGTTTCAAACTAGCAATCATCCTGTTTTAACCAGGTTTTTGTAAGGCAGAGTAAATCAATCTGTTCATCACTAAATTAATTTACTAACAGGGACAGGAAAAAAATCTCTCTCTTTAATGTCTGAAGCATTTGTTCATTATTTTTGATTTGCTTTTGGTGGTCTGTTATGTTGCTCCTCACTGTCACCCAGGCAGTCTGGTTTCCCAGCTGTTCAGGACAATCAGCCAGAAAAGAGTTAGCCTTGGTCCAATGAATACAGGGGCCTGGGAAGCTGCAATATGACCTAGGATGCAATTGATAGTCATTGAGCCTCCCCTCAAAGAGAAAAATGGGCTAAACATATTACAAATATCGTTATTACCAAAGAAAGCAGAGAAGTAATGAAAAATTTGACACACTGAGCAAAAAAGCGCAGGAGGAGCAGGTGGAAGACGATGTGAGTGAAGTTGTGCCCCCCCCCTGAATTCTTCATACCCAACAAAAGTGGATTTGCTGGTTTGTGCTGCAAAAATTGTAATTTGTGCTGTTCCTGTTGTAAAGATATTAATGAACATGTAAAAGGTCAAAAGGTCAAACAGGCCCCCCACATTGACCAAATTAAAAAAAATTGATGTCAAACATTTGCAAAAATTTTCATTTCATTTCATCATTTTAAAAATATTAATAAAAGTTTCTAGAGGTCATCCAAGGTCACCCCCCCACTACGGTGTACATTTTAGGACATCGTCAGGTCTCAAGAAAAAAGTTGTCAGGTATCAGACAAAAAATTGTCAGGTCTAGGGATGGGTATCGTTTAGGTTTTATCCGATACCGGTGCCAAACCGGTACTTTTGAAACGGTGCTTAAACGGTGCTCAAACCGGTGCTTAAAGAATGGAGAACACAAAATTGGTCCAAAAACCTCTCATGTTCAGCTTTTTTTTGTAAAAAGATAACAATGTTAGCAGCTATGGGGCATATATGGTATCACTCTTGGCTGGAAGCAGTGCTTAATCAATGGAAAAAAACACAAACTTTGTCCAAAAACCTCTCATGTTTAGCTGTTTTCCACTTTTTCTTTGGTCATTTTAGCCTTTTTGGCCAGGGTGAAAGGAGTATCTGCCATCTAACAAGAAGACAGCCGCATGTAGCTATGATGATGTTTGCTAGTTCACCTTACATGCATTAATGTAATAACGTGGTTAGCCTACTCAACGTAAATTACACACAAACAACATTAAGCTACTCACGCAGAGAAGAACGGCTGCTGCTGCTGCATCATCATCCGTCATCATTTCTGCTACACTGGCAGGGCTACGGGCCAGGACTCTCCTCTTCGGGTTTTTGGGGGATGTTGCTAACTTCGGGTCCGATAACAGGCAACCCACCCGCAGTAGATGTGCTCGGTGTGAGGTCTTGCAGCAAGCTATCAAATACGGCGCATTTCTCGGCTTTTAAAAAAAACACTATGCGTCGCCAGGTGTTTCATCGGATTTGAGGTGTTACCTCCTTTGACAGTATCACAGTATCAGCTTAAAGCACTTGTTGCAGGCTGCTGAGTTTGCATATTTTGCTGTGAAGTACAGCCAGACTTTTGACCGCTTCGCCTTGGGCATTTTAATCTGTAGCTCTGCTCTAAAAGAACGTACGTCACTGGACCCGCCTACTATCCTCGTTAACGTAAAATGATTGGCTAGAATCTAAAGTGTATCACAGCTCAGGAAAAAAAAGCACCGAAATAAAGCACCGAAATGTGCGCTGCTTTTCGGTCTGGTTACTACCGTTTATGTCAGAACCGGTGCCATTATGGCACCGGATATCGGTACCCACCCTAGTCAGGTCTCAGTTCTCAAGAAAAAAGTTGTCAGGTATCAGAACACAAGGTACCAGAGAGAAAATCTTCCTGCAGATGGCAGTGTTGTCATGTCCCACCCAGTGTTGCCAACTTAGCGACTTTGTCGCTATATTTAGCGAGTTTTCAGACCACCTTAGCGACTTTTTTTCTGAAACGCGACTAGCAACAAATCTGGCGACTTTTTCTGGCGTTATTAGAGACTTATTTATGACGACTTTTTGTGAAAGCGCGTATTGCTCTTACTCTCAATAAGCAGCAGGTGCTGCGGTGGGCACCTCGCCCGTGCCAAAGCGCTCACAGGCCGAGGATAGTCCTTCCCCAGCTGCTATCAGGGCAGGGCTCCTGCACTGACTGTAACGCAGTCAGTTCTTCTTTTACTGTTATGTTGTTTTGTGGACCACAAAATTTAAAACTACACACACACACAATAACTCCACCAGAGTGCCTGTTTCGGGTCACTTTTGCCAGTCCAAGCCCGGATAAAGGAGCAGGGTTGGAATTGTGACATTAAAAAAACAATAATTGCTAAAAGAAATTTAATTTGTAGTTCTAAATAAATTCTAAATGCATTTAAGACGTTTTTTACTCACTTTATGTCTCTTCCATGATGTTATTTCTCTCTCCAACAGCGTAGGTTACAATTTGTTAAGGTTCAAAATATTGAGGAAGGAGAGTACAAACAACCATGGTCCAGAAGATCTTGGTCAAACAATGATTTTAATGACCACACGCGTGGGAAGACAACTCTGTACGCAGACAGCAATTGATCTTCAACTTAATCAAAGCATACACAGATTTTTATAGCATCAGGGTTTGAATTAATGACGCCCCTTCATACGTCACAGACAGGATATATACATACGTCAAATCAACACCACAATGACTTTTAACACAGTTCGAAAGAACATCGTCTTCTATTTTCATGGCCGGTACTTCCTGTCTACCTTTCAGTTCTTGTCTTGAAGTGAATTGTTCCTCTTTCTTGCCGAGACAACAAGGAACGGTTCCTCGTTTACAGAGACACTTTCGCAGTTACAACCAGACATGACTAACCTCTTTCCTATAAATAAATCTAACTAATGTGTGTGTGTGTGTGTTGACCTCACATGCTCTCTGTGTCACCTCTTCGCCTACTAACTGTCTGTGTCTTGTCCTTAAATGCTCTTTCTCAATTCACCTGTTGCACTTCTGACCTTTCACCAGACCAGAGGCTCATCCTTAGGTACAATAACCTAACTGAAACTACATGTACTATGTTGAATAAATGTTTTAATCAAGAACCTCTACTAAAAGCTTAATATAAAATAACCTGATATAAGTGTTTTGTAAGCATGTATTGCAATCCCTTCTATTGTTCTAGTTTCCCTCAGCATGGATCATCTGGACACTCTCACCAGTGAAGCTTAAGACCTTTAATGAACTTGAACATCAACTCCGAATAAGCACAGATATGCAATATGTATAAAATAGTTATAACTGCACCTGGAATACAAGGTTAACATAATAATTGCATGCATAACATCTTAAGGCCTTCTTAAAGCTATCTGTTACATTGTTAGAGCAATAATCAATTTGAATAACCTAGTAATTCAAATAGCCTCGTCTAGCCTGCTGCTCAAAATAACTTAAGACTGCTTCTGCAAACTCTCTGCAAGCCTGTTTCCTGTCAGCCTGTGACTTTTAGCCTTTCTGAAAGACACACACTGTTAAACCTCTGAATGCACTATCAATGTTACAGATTATATTATTAATGCAATGGTAATAATGATAATTATTTAACAATAGCAGTAAAATAATTTCCCTGCTCCACACATTACATTAGCATGACCAATTATGCAAATTAGTCAATGACATCATTTAGCGACTTCTAGTGACTTTTAGGACAACCAATAGCGATTTTCCTTACTGAGGAGTTGGCAACACTGGTCCCACCTGAATTGATTTCCAAATACGTCATCAACGTGTGACAGTGGGAGAGCGTAAGGTCATTGACCTCACCGGAGTTTTACTGCGGTTCAGGCTCCTAACGACACAAGGGCTGTATCCCAATTCAGGGTCTGCAGCCTTAAAGTGCGCAGCCTTAACGGTCCACAAGGGCCGCGTACTTAAAGGCCGGAAGTGAGAGGCTTGTGAAATGGGACAGTCTAGCCTCCGTCGCGCTGCCCTGGATGCCTAGCAACCATGACACTAACAGCTGGAAACGTTTCATACAGCTGTGTTTGACAGAAATGAAGGAGAAAATCTTTTTTTCGTTTGTTTGTTTGTTTCTACATGAGCTTTGATTTGATAAGTATCTGAGGCTGAGACCACGGGACTGTGAAATCATGATTATTGGGCTTCACTTCTGTACTGAACAGTCATTTAAGATTAGCTAGTAAATAACAATTAGCTAATGTTGTTCATGAGACTAAAGTCATCTCACTTTGGTAATGTAAATATAATATGGCCAATATTAAAGTTATAATTTCAATCATTATTAGTTATTACAGCAGTGAATGAACTCTTTTTCAAATACTGAGCTTCAGTAAAGATTCAAGCTGCATTTATTTATATTATTTATATTTCCTGTCACCTTAAATCTTCACTCAAAGACAGATTTCTTTGACACTGTATATATAACTGTGTTATATATATGAGAGACAAATATTGTTCTTTTAATATGTTGGCATTACTAAATTTGTCTCAGTGCTTACTTTAAAAATCCATAAAATCATCACATTCTTTGTAAGACTAAGGTCAACTATTGAACGGGTATATTTTAAAGTAAAGGCTTTAAAACCAAGTTAGTACAAACATTGCTAATGTCACATAACTTTGCCGACATTTGGCCAACAGTAATGTTTTAATGTTCTTCGTTATTAAACATTCACACATAAATAAGTAACATAATATTCAGTACTTACTTTTAAAAGTTTACTCTTCCGCCGTTTTTTTTTCCGGCAAAATTATCCACACCCACCGCCGCGCTATGCATTCTGGGATATGTTGGGCCACGAAGTCTACACCGCCACATCCTTAAAATTCAATGAAATGAAGGACGCATTTGAGGACCGCATTTCGAGCAGCCTTTGAATTGGGACAGCCTTCGTCGTGTCGCTGTGACGTAATTGGCCTTAAAATGCGGCCTTTAAGGCTGCAGATGCTGAATTGGGATACAGCCTGTCATGGTCCTGGGTCGGTGACCCAGCGCTTTAAGTTTATTATTATCATTTTCCAATTTATTATCATGATTATTATTATTGTTTGAGTTCGATGTGTTATGTTCGGTCTGCCTCTGAGTCTGCGTCTGTATCTCTGTCTGTCTATGGTGTCACCCCGTCTGTTTTGTATCTGTCTGTTTAGTTCAATGTCTTGTCTGCTTCCATGTGTCTGGGTTTCCTGTTTTATTGTGAAGGTCTGTGTCGTATGTGAGTGTGCTCAGTTTACGTTTCCCCTGTCTCGTCAGCTGTGATTTCTCCCAGGTGTGTTCCCCTCCTGTCTCTCATCCCTTGATTACTGCCATCTGTGTATTTAAGCCCTGTGTTTCTCTGTGTCAGTGTCGCGTCGTACCCGCAACTAGCTGTGTGGTCTGCTTCTATGTTCCTAGTGTTTAGTCTCCTGCTCCAGTTTAGTATTTCTTTTCCAGTGTTTCAGTCCTTGGTTCCTCTGTTCTGACTTTTGTTTTTCTTTTGGTGAGTTTAGTTTGTACGAGGTTTTTCCCAGCAATAAAGCTGCGCTTTAAGTTTCACTTCCGTGTCTGAGTTCTGCATCTTGGGTCCACCACTCCTGCTTGCCTGCCACACAGCGATTCATGACAGAACGACGCGACCAGTATGGATCCAGCAGACTCATTGAGGAAGCGCAGCTCAGCCTTTGACGGGACCCGGCTAGCGCTTGGAGGGCCTCCGTGCTGCCGTTCCTCACTAGCTGCCTACCCTTCGGTCCACTCACCTGCTTCTTCCCCCCGGATGCCCCGGTCTCACAGAAAACGCTCCCGCCGGTCCCGGGAGGATTACCATGAGACCGCGAGCAACCAGCTTACACCAGCTCAAGCTTTCTACAAGATGTTAGGGATCATTATTGTGCCACCCGACTCACCCAGCGTTTCCACATCACAGCAGGAGCAGCCACAGCCGAGTCATTCCTTGTCGCATTCTGCCAGCGCTGCTCCCTCTTCTACTTGGAAGCGGTGAACGTGCCGCCAGCACTCACGGCTCCAGCAGGAGCCTGGGACTCTTCTCGAACAACCGCCTAGGGTGAGTGACAAAGTCCCCCTACATTCGCCTTCTGTGTCGAGGGATAAACAGACTGTTTCCCCCAAGGCCGCTAACGTCAGCTTCATGAACTGTAGAACTCCTGTTTCTCCTGTTCGAGAAAATGACAGTATTCATTTTGAGAGCGATCGTTTCCGCTTTGGTTCAAAAGACTGTGCTTCTGATGCTTCTTCGGACCCAGGAGTTAAGACTGTTTCATCTGGAACTGTTTATTCTGGGGCTATGTCAGCTCAGTTAGCCGCCCGGCCCGAAGCTCAGGTAGCCGCCCGGCCCGAAGCTCAGTTAGCCGCCCGGCCCGAAGCTCAGTCGCCACCTCCACCCCATTCAGCCTCGCTACCCATAGCACAGTCACATCCACAGCCTGACTTACTACAAACCTTATTTCAATCCTTAGCCCAGTCAGTAGCTCAGTTGGTAGAGGAATCATCAGCCTTATCGTCAGCTCGGTTTCCAACTTCACATCCATCATTTTCCCGACCTGTTCTTCATTCGCCCTCAGCTCAGCCACCTATACAGCCATCATCTTCACCTACGCCTCCGGTACAGCAAGCTATGTCTATCCAACCCTTACAGAACTGTTCCACAACCTCTAATCCTAAGCAGAGAGACAAACCAAACAATGTTGTTATCAGTCCTCAAAAGCTGGCCAGTTCTGAGACTGAGATGCACTCCAGGGCCTCCCCAGAGGCTGGGTTTCAGCCCCCAGAAGACTCTGGACCCCTGGCGGTTAAGAAGCCAGCTGAGGACCGCACCCGGCCGTCGCTGCCTGAGCAGACTCAATGCTCTGTGCAGCTGCAGTCTGCCATGTGTTTGCCAGGGGCCCGCGTGCCTGCTGGTTCTGTTCTGTCCCTGCCAGGGGCCCGCGTGCCTGCTGGTTCTGTTCTGTCCCTGCCAGGGGCCCGCGTGCCTGCTGGTTCTGTTCTTTCCCTGCCAGGGGCCCCTGTACCCACTGGTCCTGAGACTGTTTTCGCTGGAGGGCCCGAGGAACCCGTCCAGCCTCCTGCTTCGCCGGCTGGAGGGCCCGAGGAGCCCGTCCAGCCACCAGCTGCTCCACCAGCAGCCTCATCCACGCCTGCAGCAGCAGCCGCATCCACAGTTTCGTCCACGCCGCCGCCTGCTGTAACGCCTCTGTCTCCGGCTTCCACGCCGCCGCCAGCTGCAGCGTCTGTGTCTTCATCCTCGCCAGCTACAGCCTCTGTGTCTTCATCCTCGCCGTCGCCTGGTCCAGCTTCTGCATCACCCACGCCGTCGCCTGGTCCAGCTTCTGCATCACCCACGCCGTCGCCTGGTCCAACTCCTGCATCACCCACGCCGTCGCCTGGTCCAACTCCTGCATCACCCACGCCGTCGCCTGGTCCAACTCCTGCATCACCCACGCCGTCGCCTGGTCCAACTCCTGCATCACCCACGCCGTCGCCTGGTCCAACTCCTGCATCACCCACGCCGTCGCCTGGTCCAACTCTGGTTTCATCCTCCTCATCCTCGCCTGGTCCAGCCTCTGCTTCAGCCGCCTCAGCCTCGTCTGGTCCAGCCTCTGCTTCAGCCGCCTCAGCCTCGTCTGGTCCAGCCGCAGTGGCTTCTTCCACGCCAGGTGCGGCTTCAGCATCCGGTCCTGCCTCGTCTGGTCCTGCGGTTGCCACACCATCATCAGTTCCAGCTCGTCCTGTTCCACCTCGTCTCTGCCGGCCGCTTTCCTGGCCTCTAGTTGGGCGTCGTCGCCGCTGTGGACGACCTCCTGAATCCCGCTGCTGCCATGCGCACGGTCGGCCCCCGGACTTGCTCTGTTGCCACCGCTGCCATGCGCACGGTCGGCCCCCAGAACTGTTTGCCCGTCACCGCCGTTGCTGTCCGCACGGCCGGCCTCCGAACCTGCCCCGCTGCCGCTGCCTTTCGCACGGTCGGCCTCCAGACATGAACTGTGCTGGCCTTCTGACCTATCGGTCCCCAGGCCGACCTCCTGACCTACGTTTTGGACTCTGCTCCCCTGTATGGTCTTTGGACATTTTTTCTGGTTTTCTGGGGGGGCTCTTCTTTTGTTCTGTTCTGGGCCCTCCGTCCTGTGCCTCCCGCCGCCCACCCTGGCTTGGTGGTCTGTTTGTCTTTTGGGGCTGTCGGGGGCCAGCCCTTGAGGGGGGGTACTGTCATGATCCTGGGTCGGTGACCCAGCGCTTTAAGTTTATTATTATCATTTTCAAATTTATTATCATGATTATTATTATTGTTTGAGTTCGATGTGTTATGTTCGGTCTGCCTCTGAGTCTGCGTCTGTATCTCTGTCTGTCTATGGTGTCACCCCGTCTGTTTGTGTATCTGTCTGTTTAGTTCAATGTCTTGTCTGCTTCCATGTGTCTGGGTTTCCTGTTTTATTGTGAAGGTCTGTCGTATGTGAGTGTGCTCTGTTTACATTTCCCCTGTCTCGTCAGCTGTGATTTCTCCCAGGTGTGTTCCCCTCCTGTCTCTCATCCCTTGATTACTGCCATCTGTGTATTTAAGCTCTGTGTTTCTCTGTGTCAGTGTCGCGTCGTACCCGCAACTAGCTGTGTGGTCTGCTTCTATGTTCCTAGTGTTTAGTCTCCTGCTCCAGTTTAGTATTTCTTTTCCAGTGTTTCAGTCCTTGGTTCCTCTGTTCTGACTTTTGTTTTTCTTTTGGTGAGTTTAGTTTGTACGAGGTTTTTCCCAGCAATAAAGCTGCGCTTTAAGTTTCACTTCCGTGTCTGAGTTCTGCATCTTGGGTCCACCACTCCTGCTTGCCTGCCACACAGCGATTCATGACACAGCCAAGGTAAGTTTAACTTTGGTCGTGTCCAAATTCATGGGCTGCATCCTCCTGAGGCCGCATTTGTAGACTGATTACGTCACAGTGACGCGCCGAAGGCTGACCAAATTTGTAGACTCCTCCGAATGCAGCCGACAAATGCGTCCTCCTTTTCCCCGAATTTGAAGGATGGGTCGGGTGTGTCCTTCGTGGCCTACCATATCCCAGAATTCATAGCGCGGCCCAGCCAAACTCCAGTTTCCAACAATGGCGGCTGCTACTAAGTTTTAAAATTACTCATACTCAGTGTTGGGTAAGTTACTTTAAATTAGTAACTTAGTTACATTACTTGTTACTTCCATCAAAAGTAACTCAGTTACTTCAAGTTACTCGTTACTTTCAAAGTAACTAGTTACTACGGAAAGTAACTTTGGTTTTACTCAGACTTCTCTTGTTAATGTGTTGCTTCCGTAACTGGATACCCAGCAAGAGTGCCAGTCTTCTAGTTTGCTTACTTGCCACAAGTGCACTGTGCCACCTACCAATAGAAAGGAAAAGATAATGTGCATATTTCCACGAGAGAAATCCCACGCCTGGACCGTCGTTGACCGCCGCCATGATTCTAGCCTACGTCACAGCGTCATGTGCGCTTTTTACATCCAACACAAAAACTGCAGTCGTGGTGCTTTGATTGTACTCAGAACTTGGAAATTCTGCCTTCTGAATAGGAAGATATAGGTAACACCAGACTGTAGATGAGCTGCATACAGGGCTGGACTGGGACAAAACAATCGGCCCGGGTATTTTGACTAAAGACCGGCCCACCATTATAGAAAAAATCATAAAGCCTTTGAATGAAAACAAACACTGATGATGATGTACACTGTCTTGATGGTATATATGTATCAATCTATCAATCGTTTGTGGTAAGACTCAGATAATTATTTTTTTAAAAGCTAGACATTTTAAATTAGAATAAGAAAGAAAAGTATTTCTTTGTGCCCCCCTCTCCCTGTTAATGCCCTACCTGGCCCCCTGGCAACACTTTGCTAGACCCACCCCTGCACAGTTACCAGCTGTCAGCTACTTAGAAAAGGATCCTGGTGTTATTTGTCTCTCAGAAACAGTTCATAACTTCCCTTCAACTCATTCATGTCACCTAAAAGGTAAACCTGTTTCTCCATCACAGCTCTGATGATTCAGTAAGGACATCTCCTGGTTTCATCTTCATGTTTCCCTCTCACCAGATATACAAACCGATATCATGACCAGCAGCTTTTACAGCTGTGGCTCCAGCAAACATCAGCTGATACTAGAAAGTAATATTAAATTAAATTAATTCTAACAACAGCGGATCAAACGTGCTGCTGTTGTTTAACGCGACATCCGCGCGAAGTGGACGATAAACAAACAAGAGAGGAAAGCCATCAGCTGATCATTGATCAGTTTCATGATTGAAGTACAAACAGGAGAGAGAGGGTGAGAGGATGAGAGAAGAAGAGGCAGCTGTGCAGCAAAGACACAGAATAACTCCAGCTTTGTGTCTTTTTCATTGTAGCTGAAGTCCGGGACAAACTGTTCCTTTTCACCTCAATACCAAACGCGAAATGTTTTCTCTGAATACGAGACGATTCCGTTTTTAGGGGACGGTTGGTAACTCTAATAATTAACCTTATGAACAAAATAAAGTTCAACATCAGTAACATAGCACCACCCAGCTGTATAGAAACCCCGTCATGCTAGCTAACACGCAGTACGAAAAAGTCAGCATAGCGAAAATAAACTCCAACTAAACTTGGTTTATATCTGACTCAGACTGCAGGTCATAACTTCTTACCTGAAGTTCAGTTCGCCTGACACTCGAACGGGCGGCCGCCTCGGGTCTCTTTTCCTTCTGCGTCCCCTTTCCCTCCTCCACCTGCTGGCCTCCACCACTTGCTAATGTTACTGAATCTGTGGAAGCTCTGCGATAGCCACCACACGAAGTAACGAATAACGAGCCTATCTAAATCCCAGTAACGAGTAACGAGTTCCTGATTTTGGCATAATAACTAGTTACCATGCTCGTTACCACAATAATAACGTAGTTACTGTAACGCGTTACTTAATAACGCGTTAGTCCCAACACTGCTCATACTAATCTTTCTGGGTCACAAAATAAACTTCAGGTGAGAAAGTAGCTGTGTAAAAATCAAATATCTGCTCGGTTTGTGTTAAAATCCAGTGGCACCAAGGTATCATACAATAAAATAATGTGATTAATACATAAGTAAAATAAATTCCTATACATGCCCCTTCCTGATTTCTTATGTTTTAACATGTTTGTTACACTTACATGTTTCCAATTTCAATTCAATTCAATTTTATTTATATAGCGCCAAATCACAACAAAAGTCGCCTCAAGCCGCTTCATAGATACAGAGAAAAACCCAACAATCATATGACCCCCTATGAGCAAGCACTTTGGCGACAGTGGGAAGGAAAAACTCCCTTTTAACAGGAAGAAACCTCCGGCAGAACCAGGCTCAGGGAGGGGCGGGGCCATCTGCTGCGACCGGTTGGGGTGAGAGAAGGAAGACAGGATAAAAGACATGCTGTGGAAGAGAGACAGAGATTAATAACAGATATGATTCAATGCAGAGAGGTCTGTTAATACATAGTGAGTGAGAAAGGTGACTGGAAAGGAAAAACTCAATGCATCATGGGAATCCCCCGGCAGCCTACGTCTATTGCAGCATAACTAAGGGAGGATTCAGGGTCACCTGGTCCAGCCCTAATGTTTCAAATGTTAACACAGATGTTCAGAGTAAATACAGATTGTAGTTTTTTAAATGATGATTTCATTTAGTTTGGGGAAACAGCTCTCCAACTTTACCTCATGTAGAAAAAGTCATTTCCTTCTAAACCCAATAAGTGGTTTTGTCATCTAGCAAGAACTGCAATCAAGCATTTGCAATAACTAATAAAAAAAGCACTTGGGACAATTGTGTTGGTGACAGCTTTTGTTATAATATCAATAATATTTATATGAATATGGGATACTGTTACATGTTTGCACAGACTTTTGTGAAATATAGAGACACTCCTGGCATTATATGAGCAAAGTGAGACTCATTTTTTAGGGTTCGTGGAGATGAGTGTGAAGATCCAAACAATCCCTGTCAGTGATGGAGAAGCTTTGATGAAAATATTTGGTAAAAAGTTCACCAGCATGAAGGAAATGAAGTTTCAAACTTTCCTTAGGAGGACCCCAGCATGCCTGCTTAAAGAATAGTAAGTGTGCCGATGTGGATGCTTGCAGCGACTGCTGTATAGAGGCCATCCTGCTACACATGAAACACATCAGAGTCATAATTGTTATTTTAGTCACGTGTTTGTTTATTGTCCTTATTGTTTTATCTGGGACTGTTTGCAGACATCTCAGAGAGAGGAGACACCAGCATCTGAACAGAGACTCAAACCAGCAACCTGCAGCTCCCTGCTTGGCTGCTCCAGTTTTCTCCTCACTCATGTTGCCCACCAGTGATTTCTAGCTGCCCACCCACACAGCAGGCTAGAATATGCGCTGAGCCTCAGCACCCAATACTTGGACTTGTTTTCTTTATTAAATAATGAACCAGACCCCAAAAAGTAAACAGCTGTTATTGCTAGGCAACGGGAGCATCATTTGGCAATGCAGCACCTGACATTCCTGACCATGTGGGCGGAGCATGCATGAAATGGAATGTTTAGTAGAACTGTGCAACACAAGCACTTAGTTACAGCATTTTTCATTGTATTCAGACACAGCTAGAGACACAGCTACAGCAGCATCTCTGTGCAGGACAACCGACAGTTGACGAAGAAAACATCGAAAACTTCACTTCACTCCTCTACAATACGTTGGTTCCTTTGTTTAAAAGGCCAAAATGAATCGAGGGAGAACGAGAAGAGGATCAGCGAATGCTTCACCATACAATACAGTACAGCTGATTAACCTGCAAGAAGAATTTCAAATGATACAGGCTGAAAATGTCAAATTAAAAGAAGGGGCAGAAAAATCAAGAGGAGAAGCTAAAAATTCAAAGTTTGAAACTGAAGTAATATTGCAGGAATTACTGCATGTGGGTCTCAAACTTAAAGGAGAGAAAATGGAAAAACAACAGGCAGAAAACGAGAATGAAAACATGAAGAAAGAACTGTTGGAAGCTCAAAAAGCATTGGAGGAAGAGAAAAGCACAGCACAAGAAGCCAAAAATAAATATCAAACTGCAAAGAAGGAGGCAGGAAATGTGATGCAGGAATTACAGGAGGTGCAGGAAGCTTTTGAAGAGGGAAAAAGGAAAATGCAGTTGGCAACACAAGAAGCTGCAAATGTAATGGCTGAAGCTGAAACACTAAGGAAGAAATTACTGCATGTGAAGCAACAACTTGAAGAGGAGAAAATGTAAACATGAGGCAGAAAATGAGATTGAAAATATGAAAAAAGAATTGTTGGAAGCTCAAAAAGTGTTGGAGGAAGAGAAAATTAAAATACAGGAAGCAAAGAAAGAAATGGAAGATACAAAGAGTTACACTCAAAACATGAAGAAGGAACTGATGAAAGTGCAAGAAGAACTTGCAGAAGAGAAAATTGAGGTGAAGGTATTTAAGGAAGAAATGACGGTGACCAAGAAAGACTGCAAAGACACACTTAAAGAAATACGAAAGCACAAAATGGAAGCTAAAGAGCTCCTCAAACAGAAAGTGAAACTGGCCAAACAGCAGCTGAAAGAAAAATTTAAAGATGCCGAGGAGCAGCTCAACAAAACCTTAAAAGAACTGAAGGCAAAAGAAAAAGAAAAGAAAGCCGAGGACAGGAGGGGATTCTGGAGCAGACTGCTGAGAAAGAACTGACCCAGCAGCATCAAGTTTGAGGAGATCAATAGTTTCTTCCTCCTTCCCCCTCTCTCCACCTTTCTTTCACCCCATCCTTCTTCTTGGGACGTTTGTTTGTTTTTTAAAAACTCTAATCTAAATACATGTACTGAAATACACAAATAAAATTGCCATAACTTGACCTCATGTTGCCTGCTTCTTTTCTTGTGTGTCTGTGGATGTAAAACAGTAACACACTTTCTGCTCTGTGTCTTTAATTGTAAATAAATGTAATATGTTTTCATTTTAAAATGCATTGCAAAAAACTTCTGCTCTAAATCTTTCTTTTAGCAAAAAGATTTTTTTTTTTGCCTGTTGTGGACGTTTCCCATTTAAATAAAGCCTGCAGACGAGCGGTGAGCGGTAGCTAACATTCTTTAATCAAAACATACAAAGAACAGACAACCAAGCTTGATGAAGTCCCTGCATGACTGCGGGACAGACGGTCAGCAGAGTCTCCCTGAGCCTCGCATGGCTCTCAGTTAAATACCTTCTTCAGGAACAAAAGGCAGTACACAGCTGTTTCACACCTTAAGGTTCACACTCCCTTGCTACCTACCAGAGTCCTCAAAGAGAAAAAAAGATTCTTCCTGTGGAGTTGTCTGCTTCCCCCAACTTCCTTACTAGACCCCCACCATTTGTCTTACTGTATGAGTGTGAGACATGTTAAAATCCAGTGGCACCAAGGTATCATACAATAAAATAATGTGATTAATACATAAGTAAAAGAAATTCATATACAATCCCACCCTTTGATTCTTAAATCAATGAATCACATTAATACCAGAATTTCTCTCCTGACATTCTGTTTATCACATCAACATTATTGTTCACTAAAAGGAGTTTCACACTGTGTATCCTCACTTCACTGTTCTCCCATCACCCTTTGTTCACCTTTAATATTCCCCACAATCTAAGCTCTCACATGCAAATGGGCCTTCTCCAGAGTGTCAAAGTACTTTGCATGGCAAAGTGAAACAGCATTAGGTGGACATTCCCAGTCACGGTCATGGCTCCTGGTGTCTGTGCCATTTACAGAGTCATAATTCCAACGCTGATCTCCCTCTGCGCTGTCACCTTTGGAGCTTGGCACGCTCTCTTCATTCCTCAGTTTCTGTTCCAACGCCGCCGCCGATTTAAGGCAGAGCATGTCGTACACCTTAGTTGTCTTCCTCAACGTCAACGCCGAATCTCTTTCACTTTATTTTAAGATTTTGCTGTTCACAATCTCCTGGAAGCCCAGTGGTGCAGTCCACTGTTGTTTGTCAGTTGTCCTGGAGATGGTCCCTGCTTCTCACTGGTCCTCTTGAAGCCTTCTCTCCTGGTCATGGTCTGCATCTGCGCCTCAGTCAATCCTTCCATATCCCTCATGTCACGGTCTCTGCAATTTAAAAATGAAAGCTTCCCCAGAAAACCCTCTTTTGCCCTATGTCAGCTTATGTCAATTAGACACGCACAATAAAGTTGTGCATTGTCTCTTAAAAATTCCCAGGGCCTCTCCCCTGGAGTAGCTTCACTCCAGGCCCTGTAACCCTGTCATAAGAAAAAAACATTAGCCAGCAGTGTGTCCTGCTGTAAATCATGTGATTAGATCCCACGATTAACCCTTTGCTGTGGAAAAAGTGATGTAGACGTTAGCGCAGCGCATCTGTATGCACACTTTCTCACAGTCACATTTGCATTGTAAACAATACAAGGTCATGAATAACACACCGCTTGTAAATTCACAAAGACACAGAAAGTGGCATTTAAAAGGTTAAGTCAGCACGGCCCAAAAGCCCATGCAACATGTTGCTGTCATCTTTCTGCTCCTGTAAAAAGAAACATACATACATGCATCCACCCTTTTGTCACTGTCTAGGTGGAGGTGCAATCTTGCATACTGGTGTCAAGTCTGTCAAGCTTTTGTCAGTCCAGTCAGTCCCCATTTTTTATTTGCTGACAGTAGAACCTCTCGTGACACAATAAGTTTCTACTGCCAGCAATGACGCCATTTCAAAAAAGAAAAAAACAAACTGGACTGGAATACCTCGCTGAATCCTTTTTGACAGGGACTTGTTTTCTGATTGAGCCCATTTTAATTTTGGAGAAGCTCACTTGCGATTGTTCAACATGTTGTGTAGCGCTTTCGATTCCGATCTTGCAGGCCTGCTTGAAAAAGAGAAAATGGCCAAACACAAAATCTCAGTGCACTGTTAAAAATCAAAAAATATGAAGGCCTAGTTTTAGGGCTTGTCTAAGCGTACTCTCTTAGAATGATAGATCAAAATTGGCAGGTTCAAAGTGGTACCAAAAGAAAATGCATCAGTAAATCCCCAAAACTTTCATCCACCAGTCACACCTCACACAACAACAATATTCTATTAGATGATGAGTTTCTTCCCATGTAACCAGATGTGTGTCATGATAAGACCTCCCCCACACATCAGAAACAAGAAACTCAATAATCTATTAGTCTCCACTCATCTGACCCCCCCTGCAGCATTCTGTTCACCCCTGCTATGATTCAATCATCCTTCCCCAAAAATAATACTAGTTCGCTAGTCTATGTATCACTTCTTAACCTACTAAGTGAACCGGACAAGATGATGTTAACAGAAATGCATGCTTAAAATACTGTTTGATCTTCATGAGCTTCATTGCATGTGTGTTTGTGTTAGTAGGATTAATGCATTTTTCTGTTTGTGTAATTTTTGTGTACCTCTCGTCTTTGTGGTGCTCCAGACACTTTTCAATTCTCCACGTAAGGCAGTCGTTTTTTCTCCCCAGTTTCCTAAACCCAAATTTCATTCCCCACACTAAAACAGCCTTCCTCCATGTCTTCCCCTGC
Organism: Rhamphochromis longiceps; assembly: GCF_057381845.1. Taxonomy (NCBI): domain Eukaryota; kingdom Metazoa; phylum Chordata; class Actinopteri; order Cichliformes; family Cichlidae; genus Rhamphochromis; species Rhamphochromis longiceps. The sequence continues at coordinate 30,472,292 of NC_140563.1, forward strand.
TCCTTCCACTGTGGTCTCATCTCACCCCCCTGCAGCAGTCCAGTGAGAGTCAGTTGTCCTGTGTTTTCCACTGTCTCATCTTGCCATTTTCTCCAAAAGTGGCAAATGTCCAACTCAGGCAGTCTTTTCAAAGGTCCATTTACACACAGTGAAGTTGCAGCTCGTTGGAAATGCACATCTCCATCCATCCAGTCATGATGATGCCATTTTTCTCCTTGCTGTCGCTGTCTTGCACAGCTGCTGCTGCTGGACCTTTTCTTCACTGCTCAGGATGCTGCTGTGAGCTCTTGAGATCCATCTCGTTGTTCTGGAACTGCATTTCTTGTCTTCAGGGAGAGATTCTTGGAGCTTGTGTTCTCAGGGTGACAAACACATGGAAGTTAAGCTGTAAAATAATTCAGCCAAAACCTGGCTTGAGTGTTTCTAATGATGTTAACCTATAATTTTCTTCCGACTGCTGCACGTGGAAAATTGATCCAGGTCTGCTCTTCACCTGCAAGTGACACACTGAGACATTTTGATCATTCTTCTCATTGCTTAAACAACACATCTCCCCTCTCTGGTTCTGATCTTCCCTTTCTTAAAAACCCAGAGAGATTGTAGTTGCCCTACGTTGAAAAACACCAAACCCTCTTCCTATTTTATTGCTTATTTTTTATCAACAATTCTGCTAACTTTGTGTGTGTGTGTGTGTGTGTGTGTGTGTGTGTGTGTGTGTGTGTGTGTGTGTGTGTGTGTGTGTGTGTGTGTGTGTGTCTCCACCCTAGGGGAGCTGGTGTACCACCTTCTCCCGCTAGTTGGAAAAAACTTTTACACACATTTCTACACTCCTCTCTTTTTTTTTTTGTTTTGTTCCCAATTTTCAACATTTTTAACCCCATTTTTCACTGTTTTTACACACACATCAACTTTTCCCACACAACCATTCTCTTTCATCTCACAACATACTTGTACTCACATTTCTTACCATACAGTCAAATATTGAGTTTTATCTCTGGCCGCTGGGTGAAACATCCGCCGCTACTGGATCTAGATCCCATATTTACATTCAGAGCGTCCCCTGCAATGGCCTTCTTCCCTTCTCGGCAGAAAAGTGCTAAAATACCGTCACTCCGCACACTGTGTGTGCAGACGTGATTATCAACAGTGGACTCGAACCACCGTTCCCTTTGATGAACCAGTGTTTTTGCAATTACTTTCTGGCAGACAATTGCTTTTCTTTGCACAACACCGGAACCGAACACAAGCCTGGGGACTCGAACCCCAGGATTTTCCTCCCGGAGACTCAAACTCCGGAGCAGCAAGCACTTCACGGCTCGGCCAGACAAAAAACTACTCATGACTGTATACAAGTTAGCTACAACTCACCCATCTGCAGGAGTCCCCTCAAAGTTGATGGTCTCGGTGGTGACTGAAACACACAGTTCCGTGACTCCTCGATTTCCTTCGCTTCAACAGCTGGTAGGACAAAGGTACCTTTTCCCTCAGGGGTGATCAGCCCGTCCACGAAACCGTTGTTCAGCGACCACATGGACTATCATGTCGACAACGCCATTTTGTTGTGGAAGTTTTCCATTTAAATAAAGCCTGCAGATGAGCGGTGAGCGGTAGCTAACATTCTTTAATCAAAACACACAAAGAACAGACAACCAAGCTTGATGAAGTCCCTGCATGACCGCGGGACAGACAGTCAGCAGAGTCTCCCTGAGCGTAGCATGGCTCTCAGTTAAATACCTTCTCCAGGAACAAAAGGCAGTACACAGCTGCTTCACACCTTAACACTAGAATTACTGAGCCTTTTTTTCCCTGGTGCGAGTCCCTACTACTAGATTTACTAGCCCTGCGCAAATTTGTGTAAATTCCACTGGCACTGCGTTGTCTTTACAGTCCCTCACACAGCAGCTGCAGCAGCTTCAGCAGCCTGCGTCTGTGCTAATATTTCCTTGTGCTACATGAATCGGCAACGAAGTTCCTGAGCTAGAAGACTCAGAAACAATCTTCTTTTGCCTGTCCATCCTGTACATGCCTTGTACAAAATGTAGGCATTCACCGCCGCCAGGTCCAGCATATTGTAGAAAACCGCTACTGACCACCTGCGTGTTGCTGCTCTTATGGAATACATCCGCACAAGTTGAGTAAGTTCACGCCAGACTTTATTCACCGTGCCCCATAACGGCGTTTTGCGCTGCAGCAGTCTGTGCGACAGCGACAGTGAAGTAAAGAAATTGTTTGTTGTGACGTTTCTCCCATCATCCAAAAACGGCTCCATCAGTTTTATGACCACGTTCTCTGCCAGCCTCTCTCCCTTCTGACGACTGGGGTCTTTTCCCAAGTAAGGAGATGCACTGCAGACATATTTGGTGTCCAAGTCCGTGGCCATCCAGAACTTGATCCCAAATTTGTCTGGCTTGGTTGCGATATACTGTGTGAATGGACAACGAACCTTGGTAGGGAACAGCTGTTCATCTATGGTCATGTGTTCTCCTGGAGTGAAACTCTTAGCACAGTTCTTGTTGAAGCGTGTCCAGATGTCGGAGATCACCGCAAATTTATCTGTTTTCACCCGTTCTGCCCGCGTGTCCTTGTCATCAAATCGAAGGTGTTGCATAATTGAAATGAATCTATCTCGGGGCATTGTCTCTTTACTGGCACCAGAAATCTTTCTGACCAGCAATCCACAATGGCACCAACAGGACACATGATTGCTCTTACAAACAGGATTGAAATGAATGCCATCAATTCATGAACTGACAAATTCCAGTCCGGCTCTATTCTGTGGGCTTGATGGACCGTACACTCCCTGATGGTCTGCAGCATTCCCACGTCTAACAGGCAAAGGAAGCTTTGGAGCACACTTGTAATCTTACGCTGTCAGAAGATAAACAAATAGAGAATGGTAAATTTACATGGACCTCACTCTAAATGGGTTTATATACATATCATATGTAATATGGCAGTGACAAACCTTAGCAGACTCTGTGGGTCCAGCTTGTGCAGTGAAGCACGAGCAATTTGCTACTGCTTTAATTCGGGTCCGACTGATATGCACCAACTGGCAGGCTCCTTTGAATTTCTTCAGAAATGTTCTTTTATTAATGATTTTAAAACAGAAGCAGCACAAACGACAATGTTAGCAGCACAAACCAGCACAAACGTAGCACAGTTGATTGACACCAATTCTGTTTGATTTCATTAATGTGTGTGATTCTGTTGACCAGTTAGGTCCAACAGGCCTCAGGTTGGAGCATCAAACAGCTTACAAAAACAGCACAAACGTAGCACAAATGTTTGACATCAATTGTTTTTTAAATTTGGATAATGTGGGGGAGCTGGTTGACCTTTTGACCTTTACATTTTCATTAATATCTTTGAAACAGAAGCAGCACAAATGACAATTTTTGCAGCACAAAGCAGCACAAACGTAGCACAAACATGTGACACCACTTTTGCACTTTTGTTGGATTTGAAGAAGGTGTGTGTGTGTGTTGGATAAAGCATGTAAAGTTTACACTATGAAATGAGTCGTTCTCTATAGATTTTTAATTAAACAGATAAGCTCCACAAAACACCACTGTGTGCTATGGAGGACTGCTAGAGAGTGGGCTCAATACATTGACTGTAAGCCAGGATCAGAGAACTTCCTGCAGCACCACCTCTCACTAACAAGTCACCAACCCAGAGACAACCAGCAGCCTTCACAGTGAAAAATCCCTCCACTGTCTATAATCTGATTTCCTGTTAAATCTAATAGAGGAAAGATATCAAGGGAACTAACTGATCAGGAGACAGATGAGGAGCAGTGGCAGCTGTATTAACTCTCATCCACTGAAGATCTAAACCACAGCCCTGTGCAACCTAACTGGAAAACATAAAACACCATAATATTTTTTGCTATTCACACAGATGTTTAATACAGTGGCCTCAGCAATTCATCTAAGTGGCTGTTAGACTAAAATGGCTTTGTAAAAGTGTAATTGAATTCACTTATCATTTTAATCAGACCCTGTTGCTCTGACTTAAGGCAAAGAAACTGAACATTTGACAACATTTACAATGAACATGCAAAAGAAAAATAACCATCTGTCTGCAAAGTGCAACTGTTAGTTTAGTAAAACGACATTTTTAGGTGTGTGTTCACGTTTGGTGGGTGGGGGTTCCCCACTGTTCTTTCACTTCTAATACAATAACTGTGCAACTGTTAGTTAAGTGTAACAACATTTCTAGACTCACTTGCATTTTCAATAGGATGGCTCAGAGCATTGTTGGAATCTCCCAATTCTTTGAGTCTTTGGGCTGAAGGAAGGACAATACTCGGTGTATAAATGCTCAATCAACAATCATTTATTTCCATACAATTCAACACTTATGAGCACAAGCCATCCGGATGGGGAGACATGCATGAAGAGGGTCACAGCAAATCTCAAAATGGTGACGGGTTACTCAGCGTCTTATAGCCTCTAGTGGCCCCCACCTAGTCGTAAAAGCCTAAACATTCACATTCTTTCTCTGTTACGGCGCCTAAGTTATGACCTCGGCTCCTTATTTTTCTGCTCTCTGTAAAGGTGGGGGTATGGAATGTGGTCTGTCTCTTCTATTATCGGTACAAGGTCCTCTGCACCCAACATTCTCTTCATGATTCAGCAGTATGAAATGTCAAGAAACAGTGTAACACATTCACAGCAGATCAAGGGTACAGGGTAATGCACACCTGTCTAACAAATCCAAAAATGGTCACATTCTTTTAACCCAAAAATATAATGGAAACTAAGCTACATACACAGCACACAATCGAGACTAAAGGATATTATATGACCTACAGCTAGACTTGTAGTCAAGACCGCCTAATCCGAGACCAAGACAAGACCAAGACCAGAGGGTATCGAGACCAAGACAAGACCAAGACCAAGTTGAGACGAGACCAAGACCGAGACCGAGTCGAGACGAGACCAAGACCAAGACCGAGACCGAGACAAAAAAAGTCTTTAAACTGCAGCCAGATGCTATTCTAGATACATATGCAGGACACCTTAAACTAGTTTTTTAATTAAGCAGCAAGGCAGAACAAAGTCGGGCCTGTATCAAGACACAGGGACTAAACCCCAATTCAACCAGACCAAGAACTGATCCGGAATTAAAACAGGACTACAACAGTAACCAAGACAGAACCAGAATCAGAACTAGATGATAGTAGCACTAAAAATCATCATAGACCTGCACTACACTTATTTTTTAATTCTACCAAAGTACAATATTTAGATTGAGAAAAGTTTATATAAATTATTTAGCCTTGTTGTGCAAACAAGCCTGCATAACTTAATAAATATAGAATTTGAAAAGTAACAAATGGTATCTAAAAAGAAACACTAGGTACTAGATACATGTTCTGATGAGTTTTGGCAAACAACCATTTGACTAACATGTGTGTCACCTGCTCTTGTTCCATCTCTGTTCTGTCCTCATTCTCTCTCTCCCTCTCTGCTCCTCTCTCTCCCTCTTTGTGCTGACAATCAAGCCAAACACCAACATCATCAAATATACAGTTGAAACCAGATATTTATGTACTCTTCAGATAAAAACAGAAACACTTTTTTAATTGTAACATCAAATCAGACTAAATGTTTATTTTTTTAGATTGATAAATATAAAAAACATATTTGTTAACTTTAAGAGTAAAGAGAGAAATTGTCTGTATTTCTTAATTGCAAATGGCACCAAATTGTATTCAAAATTGAGCCACACTTATGGAGCTCCACAATTCTTTTCCTGGTGTTTTGGTTGACATCTCTTGATGTTCCCATGTCACAGAAACAGGCTCTGTGTTTTGCCTTATATGCATCCACAGGTGTGCCACCAATTTACTCACATGGACTCTACTAACCTATCAGAAGCTTCTTCAGCTCAGAATGGAATCGTCTGGAGTTTTCTTATTAATTAACAATAAACTTAGTGTATATGTACTCCTACATTTGATGAAAGTGATTAAAATAAACAGCTCCCTCTTTTTATTCTGACATTTAACTAATTCAAACGATATTTCAACATTTATCTAAAACAAAAGTTTGCTCTAAATTGATGTTTTCTCCATAAAGTGTATGTAAATATCTGGTTTCAACTGTGAATATACTGCTGTGTATTGAAATTCCTCTTGTTTTGCATAGATATACTGAACAACATCCAAAGCATCATATATAAAATAACATCTACCTGAGTTTTTTCTTTGAAAGAAGCTCCTTATGTCCATTGTTGTGTACATCAGTACACAATTGAAACCGATTTAGAGAGTTTGTTTAGCCGTGGAGGGTAACAACTGAAAATATGAAATGTAAGCTAAGAATCAGCATTGCTGTTCGGCTTTTTATTTATCCATTTGTTGATTCACTCGAAGAGCAAGTAACGCAACCAAGTGGTCAGTTTGATATCAATCTTTTGTGATACACCGTCATATTTACATTATTAGTTCAGTACGAATGATTTGCTTTGGTACCTGGTCAAACTTATGCTCTCCTCTGTCTGCAGCAAACTCGCAGGCAGCAGCTTCTCCCCCCTCGCTCACATGGGTGCTGTGCTCAGTCGCCTAGTGCCTGAGCTCGGATCATACCAAAATTAGGGGGAATTTACGACGGTGCGCTCTGTGCTTCGTGTGTTGTTTTTGTTTTATACAGTTGTCAGTCAGGCATCTAACTAAAGAATTACACTCCAAAAGACCCCATGCTTCTGAAAAAATGACCCGGGCTTAAGCCCAGTAAGCCACCCCCCCCGCTCCGCTGATGGTTGACTCCAAATCTCCCGAACACTATGTCGATTGAGAACGCAAGACCGAAACAGCGAGACCAAGACCGAGACCAAGACAAAAGTCCATCGAGACCAAGACGAGACCAAGACCACGTAAAAGTGGTCTCGAGACCGGTCTCGAGACATCCAACTCTACCTACAGCAGTTAACATAATTCAACTACTTTAACTACAGATATAAGATAACATACACTCAACAAAAATATAAACGCAACACCTTTGTTACTGCTCCCATTCCCCATGGGATGGACGTAGAGACCTAAAATTCATTCCAGATACACAATATAACCATCCCTCCCAAACAGTGGTCACAAATCAGTCCAAATGTGTGGTAGTGGGCACATCTGCCATATTGAGATAATCCATCCCACCTCACAGGTGTGCCACATCAGGATGCTGATCTGACATCATGAGTAGTGCACAGGTGTACCTCAGACTGCCCACAACAAAAGGCCACCCTGGAATGTGCAGTTTTTTGCGCTATTGGGGGTCTGGGGACCCAGAACCGGTCAGTATCTGGTGTGACCACCATTTGCCTCATGCAGTGCAACACATCGTCGCATGGAGTCTATCAGATTGTCAATTGTGGCCTGTGGAATGTTGGTCCACTCCACTTCAATGGCTGTGCGAGGTTGTTGGATATTCGTGGGAACTGGTACACGCTGTCGTATACGCCGGTCAAGCACATCCCGAACATGCTCAATGGGTGACATGTCCGGTGAGTATGCTGGCCATGCAAGAACTGGGACATTCTCAGCTGCCATCTGCCCTGAACAATGTGAACCATGATTCATCCGTGAAGCGCACACCTCTCCAACGTGCCAGACGCCATCGAATGTGAGCATTTGCCCACACAAGTCTGTTACGGCGACGAGCTGGAGTCAGGTCAAGACCCCGATGAGGACGACGGGCATGCAGTTGAGCGTCCCTGAGACGGTTTCTGACAGTTTGTGCAGAAATTGTTTGGTTGTGCAAACCAATTGTTCCAGCAGCTGTCTGGGTGGCTGGTCTCAGACGATCTTGGAGGTGAACCTGCTGGATGTGGAGGTCCTGGGCTGGTGTGGTTACACGAGGTCTGCGGTTGTGAGGCCGGTTGGATGTGCTGCCATATTCTCTGAAACGCCTGTGGAGACGGCTTATGGTTGAGAAATGAACATTCAATGCACGGGCGACAGATCTGGTTGACATTCCTGCTGTCAGCATGCCAATTGCACGCTCCCTCATTGCTTGTGGCATCTGTGGCATTTTGCTGTGAGACAAAACTGCACATTCCAGGGTGGCCTTTTGTTGTGGGCAGTCTGAGGTACACCTGTGCACTACTCATGATGTCAGATCAGCATCCTGATGTGGCACACCTGTGAGGTGGGATGGATTATCTCAATATAGCAGATGTGCCCACTACCACACATTTGGACTGATTTGTGACCACTGTTTGGGAGGGATGGTTATATTGTGTATCTGGAATGAATTTTAGGTCTCTACATCCATCCCATGGGGAATGGGAGCAGTAACAAAGGTGTTGCGTTTATATTTTTGTTGAGTGTATGATAACAGAATAATCTCACAGCATATAAAAAGGTTGAATTCTCAGTCCTCTACTCTTTCTGCTTCCTGAGAATCAGAGGGCCTCCTGACACTAACAGCACAGGTAAGATCTTTTCAAATGTTAGTCTCAGGAGATTAAATTAGTGATGAATTAAAGATAGAGATTATTTAATTGAAAAAGACAAGAAAAACCTAATTTCATTTATTCTCCTAATTTAATTCCAATCATCTGAATGAATGTGACAGTGCAGATTTACCAATAAGGCAGCAGGTACATCGTTCTGTTATGCAGATTCATGCCATTAAAATCTCGCGAATGTTTTAACCTATTTAAAAATCTGCATACTTCAGTTCATATATTCAAGATTCAAGATTCTTTATTCGTCACATGCACATTATACAAGTATAGAGAAGAAGAACATTATATATTATATACATTAGGTCAGCGGTCCCCAACCCCCGGGCCTCGGACCGGTACCGGGCCGCGAGAGTTGAGGCTCAGGTGTGAAATGTGTGATTTTCAGGGATTTTATCGGTTTTCAGCGTTATTTTGTTATCGTTTTTATCGTTAACTCGGTTTTCCTGGGTCTTTTCACTTGTGTTATGAATAAATCTTCTTTTTTTCGGTACCAGTACTAGTTTTATTTTGTTGTATTTATCCGCGACACCTTAAAGGCCGGTCCGTGAAAATATTGTCGGGCATAAACCGGTCCGTGGCGCAAAAAAAGGTTGGGGACCGCTGTGTTAGGTGAATGTGCAGTAGTAGCATCGTATACAACGAGCAGGTGAATTCTGTTCTTCTTTATGTTATTAACTGTTTTACATAGAAGCAGAAAAAATAGTATATATCTGTTTTTGTAAACTAGAGAGCCAACTGTGACCTGACTGTGTAGATCTCATTCATCAACATGGCAACGTAAGTATGACACCGAATAGTTAAGATAAAACTCCAGCTTCATGTTTATGATGGTGTCCTCTCTCTTATGCACACACAGTTTCTATCCCTTCTTTATGCTCTAGTGAATTTTGAATTCCACTGATTTTCAGAGGGCAGTGCTTTGCAAATTCATTAGACCAGCTGTCATAAAAACAAAAAGGCCGTTCAGCTTCATGAAATGTTCTAATGTGGACTCTGCTTTTTAGTGAGTTCTCAGCATTTTACTATTTTGAACAGGAATTTCAAACAAATTTATCATTTCAGAAATTAATCAAGTGCAACATTCAACCACTAAAATGAAGTTTTTCTGTTCAGGAAAGGAATTATTCTTATATAGCGCTTTTCTACCCTCTACTACTCAAAGCGCTCTATACATAATGCCATATTCACCCATTCACACCAGGACTGTCCTCTATGCTTTTAAGTGCTTATTACAATTCACAAACAGATCAGATGGATGCATTGGAGAGCAACTTGGGGTTAATATCATGCCCAAGAATATTTGTCATACAGACTAGAGAAAGCCAGGGATCAAGCCACCAACCTTCCGATCACCTTCCTGCTCTACCTCCTGAGCTACAGCCACCCCTTTGAAATTTATTTGTCTTCAGGATCTGTTCTCCAGGGTTCTGCAACTAAATAACTGTAATCTGGCATTTTAATGAAAATATAATAACATGCTTTACTATTTTTTTCTGCTTCTGTGTAAAACAGTTAATAACACAAATGCATTTTAGCATTAAAAATGTCATTTTGATAAAAGAGCTCGTACATAATTAGCAATACTTTTAATTTAGAGCAGCTGTGGCATAAACCTTATGCTGTTTGGTGGTCTAATAAATCTGTTAAGCAGTATATTTATCTCTAATGTCAGAGTAACAGAGAGCTCTGGTGGAGTGCAGGATTCATCCAGAAGAGTTTCAGAGCTCGCATAGTACCAGCAATAATATAGATATTATTGCTTGCACCCATTCACCGTCACAATGTTTTCAGAGAGAAGTAAAAACCGTGTTACACTGTTTTTAATTAGGACCATAATCACTCCTTTGCAGTGGCTCTGGCAGGTGAAATACACTGACTAAAGAAAACATCAGCAAACAGAAAACACTCCCCTCAGTCTGAGGCTCAGGCTGCTGGCCGACTTTATTATCCACTTCCACTTCTTTCCACTCCTGCATTTTATTAACTTTGGTCCATCCCTGAGTCATATTTCTGACAGTTAACAGACTGAGGTTCATTAAGGTTTGTTTCTTCTTGTGATATTTATGCGTAGATTTCACCACAAACAAACAAAAAACTGTGATTAAGGATAAATAAATAAACAAATATTTAATGATATGCTTGATATGCTTTATATGTATTTCCTTACTTTTAAATTATTATTTATTTATGTAGTAAACAACATATTCTTTATTCCACATCACATTTAATAATATAAATCTTTATTACTATTTATTCTCCTGTTTTAAAAACCTTTTTGTCTAAGTTCATGCTGTAATTTTAATTTCAAACAAACTCTGAACACATTTTGTAAAGAGGTTATTTTGTCCATTGAACATGATCTTAGTACATTAATGTAAATCAATGAAATCATAAAAGCCTCGTTTTAGTTCTGACTGTTTCTTATACTGGATACAAGCAGGAGTAGGTGAGATAAGTCCTGATGTAAAATCAGCTGAGCAGTCGGGTCTACGTACGGAACAACTTGATCATTGTGTTTTCAGAAGAACCCTGACAGAGACACTCATCAGGAGTTGTTAGATTCTAGTTACAAACAAAGAGTATTACCCTTGGAGGTGATTCAGAAACTAATTTAACTCTAACTGCCTACATCCAGATGCTGATTACACTAACCTTTGATGATGCAACACACTCGCAGCCTTGTAGTTAAGTACAATCAACAGCCACACCTATTCATGGCAGCTCTCCTCTTATAGATCCTCGTTCTTGGTAAAATAGTTAGTTTGTACTTTAGAAGCTAGGAAAAAAATACTCCAGGTATCTTTTAATTTTAGGGATTAGAACAACGTCTATGAACCATTAAAAGATAAAATACTAAGTTTTAAACTTAAGTGGTAAACAAAGACTCAAAATGGAATCTCCATAATCTTGGACTCTGAATGCAGATAGAAATGTTACTGATATTATCTATTAAAAGTGTAAATGTGAAATAAGTAATGTTTTACTCTTGCTTTTAGGATCAGTAACATCTCCCCCAAATACAAAGACATCATCTCCAAAAGTGTTCAGATCCGTTCAGGACCTCCTGCTGTCTACCAGCTGAGACCAAAGGAAACTAAGATCGGTTCTCTGACTAGAAAGACTGTCGGTGAAAAAAACATGAACAAGGCAAATAAAACCATCTTACTTGTGGGTGAAACAGGAGCAGGAAAATTTACTCTGATCAACTCTATGGTCAACTACACCATGGGAGTGAAGTGTGACGATAAAGTCTGGTTTCAGATCGTAGAGGATGAGAAGAGAAGTCAGGCAGAAAGTCAGACTTCAGATGTGATCGTGTACAAGATCTTTGGTTTTGAACATGAAACTCTGCCCTACTCTCTGACCATCATTGATACTCCTGGATATGGAGACACCAGAGGGACTGACAAAGATGACATCGTCATTACAAGGTTATTTGAATTATTTCGAGCAGAGGATGGAGTTCATGAAGTTCATGCAGTGGGTCTGGTGATGAAGGCAGCTTTGAATCGAGTGAGTGACCGACAGAAGTAGATCTTTGATTCAGTGATGTCTCTGTTTGGAAAAGATGTGGAGAAAAACATCGTAGCTCTGATCACACACTCAGATGGAATGCCAGCTAAAAATGTTCTTGAGGCTCTTCAAGCAGCAAACATTAAATGTGCCATAAATGAGAAGAACCAGCCTGCTCACTTGCTGTTTAATAACTGCTTGAACACAGCAATAACAGAGGATAATGAGTTTGATTTGGACACAGCATGGAGGGTGACAGAGAGGGGAATGAATCAATTCAAAGTCTTCCTGGAAAAAACTCCTCCTCAGAAAGTGAAGACAACGGTCGAAGTGTTGAATTCACAAATCAGACTGAAAGCATGCATCCAAAACCTGCAGGAGAGAATCAAGTTCACGGAGGAAAAACAGAAACTACATAGAAAGGAGATGGAGAATAATGAAAAGTTTACTGTAGAAGTTCCAGAGTACTACAAAGACAAAAAATCCATTGATGGTGGGTGGTGGGGCTTAGGTTTTTATGAAGGAGCTGTGTGCTGTACAGTCTGTGAGGAGAACTGTCACCATCCTGGATGCACAGTGGCCTGGTCTGCTGGAAGCTGTGAGGTCATGAAAAATGACCGCTGCACTGCAGCGGTCCTGTACCAGGAAGTGTCCTGTATCAGCTCATGTGAAAGAAAAGTGGATCTATGAGACCAAGAAAAGGTACGTTAAGAAGACCAATGAAGACATGAAAAACAAATATGAAATGAATAAAACTAAAGGTCAGAACAAGCAAAGTCTTTTTGAAAATCTTGAAGAGGAAATGAACAAACTAACAGCAGAGAAGTCACAGTTACTGGATGAGTCCTACCAGCATCTTGTCAAACTGGAGCAGATCGCTCTGAAAACTGATTCAGCGTCCACTCTTAATAACTTGGACTTCCTGATTGAGAAGATTAAGGAGGAGGAGGGTGAAGGAGACTCAGAGAAAGTCATTAAACTGGAGGAGATGAAAAAGAGAGTGGCTGAAGCAAACAAATCAGGGCCAAACATTTTTGACAAACTAACAGCATATGGGAAAAAGAGAAAAGTCCAGTCCTGAAATCTGATCTTCTTTCACCTGATTGATACCTTGGATTCTTCATGTGTGTTCATGCTCTGAATGACTGCTTGAAATATTTCTGATGACTCAGACCGAGTGGAAACATTTGGATTCTTTCACGTTGGACTTAATTTGTTCAATTTCTCTATATTCTGTTCTGACTCCTCAATAAAAAAAACCCCAACAAACCCTAAATTTAACGCTTTACAGTCTTTTATGTCCATCTCTGAAAGCCAAAAGCTAAGTGGTTAGCTGAACTTCGCAGATGTCAGTAATTTATGTCATTTAATAATAAACTATTAACTTTAACTAAGACATTATAATAAACCTTAGAATAAAACACTTTTACAAAATTTAAAAACACATCTATATCCAGCTTTAAGGATTTAAAAAGATTTATTTCACCTAAAAATCTGTTTAATCAGATTAAATAAAATCCCAGAACTGAAATTATTCTCTATCTGCAACCCACAATCTGCAGCTGCAGACCACAGGAGACAAAGCTGTACTCTAACCAAGGGCGTGCCATTTATTAAGGCAGATAAAAGGAACATGAACAGAAACAGGTAATCACTAGAGATGATACCACATGGAACAGAAACTTTAAGGAAAACAGTGGAAATGTGCTTTACTATACACAGCTGCACCCTGTGGTGGAACACAGCTATTACAACCAATAAGAAAACACTTTTCAGTCTCCTTGAGTCAGATTATTGAATATCTTTATCTGGTGCTCTGAAATGTTCCTTCTGAGGAATCAAGAAGCTGTACAAGGGAAGCAGTGGCAGTCCTCAGGCCAGTCGGATGTCTCCTCTGACTGAGATGTGATTAGAGGTTAGAGTTCCCCTGGTTTATTTTCCAGTCATATTTCTCCAAATTTCCATTGTCGCTGTAAAGTTTCCACTCTAGTTCATAATATATTTCTACAGAGCATGACTATCCTCTGTTTGCTTTTTAAATGACTTTAAGGGAACACGTCATACAGTCCATTCATATTGTCCTTCATACAGTCCAGTTCACAGTCTGATGATCCTTTATTCACATACTTCATTTCTTAGTTAGTGTGAACAGTACAGGCTCACAGGGTGGAGGAGCAGGAAGGGGTTTTATTTTCATTCTCTTTAATTGTAGGAAAAATTTCTGAGTTTGTTCTTTGTCTCATTTCACTCTGTTCAGCTGACTTAGATGGCAACATCATACCTTTTTATGCTCTTCAGGAGTGACTCTGAAGATTCCAGCAATGAGAGCTAGTAGCTGATTGGTCACATTCAGCACTTATAAATATGTAGTTAGACGTCCTCCAGTGAATGAACCGCCTCCTGCTCCCCCAGTCCTCCTGCTGTCCTTTGTACATCTGTGGCCTTCTGTATTTCTTTTACATCTTTAGACATCCTCAGGAACATTCTTAAACTTTCTCCCAGTGTTGGATTTCTGCTATCAAACTGCTGGATGTAAGATGCATCGTTAATACGTTTGCCCATGAAGTCGGACAAACTAGGAGGCAGGTCTTTGCTTCCTCTTTTTTTGGGAGCCAAGGACATTTTGTGAAGTTTCCTTCAAACTAAAAACTTGTTGACTAGTTTTCCTCTGGACAGTCTGATGAGCAGCTTGCCCTCTGACCTTTTGCTTTGGATTGTGAATCAAACTCTGGTCAGTTAGACTCTGCGGACACAAGCAGAAACATGTTGTTTTTACAGGGTGACTGTAGGTGAATCAAACACATCACGAACTGGAAGAGACCAAACTGTAGTCTACAAATTAAAATCTGTATGATGAGTGAAAGCAGTGAAAACAGATCCAGTGTGAGACTGTGTGTGTGTCCCTCCTGATGAAAGACCTTCATCATTAGTACAGGTTAATGAACCTTCAAATTCATTAACCTCCACAGTTTCAAGACATTTTTGTTATTTAGAGGGTTTTTTTCTTCTAATATTCATCTTCCTCTATGTGAAGTTTGTCTCTTTCTCTTCTTCTCTGGTAAAATAAGTAAATGTTGTCACCCAGAGATAATCTCTATTCGACCTCATGGATTACATTTATTCACATTATGTTCCTGGAAGTGTTTCACAATAAAGGCCTAGATAGTAAAGTAAAGGAGCTTAACATCAAATTGTTCCTCTTAGATTTTTACTTTACTAGACTTGAACTTCATATCAACAACTATACTTTAACCCATATGAGGACAACAACTTTAATAGAAATATTATTGGTCCTGTGACTTTAGTAAAGCTTTAATTTCAGTGCAGGTGTATTAACTCTATTCAGCATAAATGATTAAAAGAAAGGGTGTATGACGACTTCCGGTTGAGCTTTGATGGAGTAGGACGCGAGTCTGGGAGCTCCCGCCGATTTCGATTAAATTGTTATTTATTCGCGCGTTTTGGCCATATTTTCAGTCCTGTTTTGGTTTGTGGATTGTCTTGATGAGAAGTTTTACTCGGGCCGGCGTAAAATGGCAGCAAAAAATGTTAAAACCCGCAGTACTATTCAAACACAACTGAGGCCTAGTTTGCAAACCGCGACCACACCCTCGAGTGAGCCGTCGTCTCCTGCAAAGCCCCCCACATGTCAAGCTAATCCTGATATTGAGGCTCTCAAGGTCGAGTTGCTGGCTCGAGGAAAGATATCGTCGACATCTTTAAAAAGGAACTTCAGGACACTCTGGGTGATGCTTTGTCTACCATTAAGTTTGACCTGCAGGCGGTGAAGACGCAGCTGGCGATCGATAAGGCTGCCAATGACGCTACCATGTCCGAGCTAAAAGGTACGGTGAAGGAGATGGAGCATGCACTTACTGTCTGCTCTGATGATATAGCTGAGATGAAAAACACTATCAAGGGCCTCACAGCTCATGTAGCCAAGCTGGAAAGTAAGTGTGAAGATTTGGAGTCCAGGTCGCGGCGCAACAATGTTAGGATAGTGGGAGTACCGGAGGGCCCTGACACGTGCACCACTGCTGCCGTAGCTTCCTTGCTAAAAGAAGCATTTGATCTGGGGAAGGAGCCGCTTTTGGATCGTTCGCACAGGACCCTCCAACCGGCACCTAAGCCCGGCGACCGTCCACGAGCCATTGTATGCAGGTTTCATTACCACACTGACTGTGTTGACATTTTACGACGTGCTAGAGAACGCCGACAGATTAAAGTTGGAGATCGGACCATCTCAGTCTTCCCCGACTACACCGCCAGGGTGGCACGGGCTCGTGCTGCATTCAACACGGTCAGGCAGCAACTCCGCGGCATTGAAGGTGTTCGGTATGGCCTGCTTCATCCAGCGCGACTCCGCATCACATATAAGGGTGTCGAGAAGGACTTTGTTTCAGCAGAGGAGGCCAGTGATTATGTCAAAACTTTGATCTCTGGGTGAGCCTCGTTAGCTCCTCAGTTTGATACTGTAATGCTGCTAAGGGTTCACGCTCTCCTTAGGTTTAACGCCACCTGTGCATTGTTTTCTTAGGCCATTGTGCTAGTTATTGTACTGTTGGTGTGCTGGTTCCTTTTATTTTCATTGTTATTTATTGAAACTGAATCATATAATATACTCTTGAACTTCGGACCAGTCCGGCACAATCTTCTCCAAGCTTGCTGCATTGATTTGCATAGGACTGAGTTGTTTTTTGTTTCTGTTAAATTTTTATTTATTTATTTTTTTGTTTGGTTGTTTTTGTTTTAATTGTTTATCTGTTTATGTATGTATTTTTATTTTTTAATTTTATGCACTTTCGGTGATTTGTTGGAAAGTTCTCCTTCTGAGGAAGTCATATTTTGTACTGTGAGATCTTTTTTGGTTGGTTGGTTTCCTTTTTATTTTTTCCCTTTTTAAAAAGATATGTTTACTTTTACGCGCACACTGTTATACTGTAGAGAAGTTGGCGAGAGGTTATTTTTCCCTCTCTCGCTTTTATTTTTATTTAGACTCCAATTAGTCCAGTCACTTCGGTGAATCATTTTCGCTACTTTCTCGGTACACTGCTGTCTCCTTTGTTCTGTTCTGTGGAGACTTGGGGTGTATTTGTGTTCAGGGTTGGGTTGGGGGGGGGGGGGGGGGGGGGGGGGGGCTGTCCAATTTCGGCTCTTCATGGCCACTGGCATTTTGGTTTGGTCTTTTTCCTCTTCCTTTTTATAAATGGTTAATGGCAATATAGACCCCAGCACTGCTGGGTCAGGTATGCCTCTTAGATTCATTAGTTGGAATATCAGAGGTATGGGTAACCCTGTTAAGAGATCTAAGGTTTTTACTCACTTGAAACGTCTAAATTCTGACATAGCATTTTTACAGGAGACTCATCTTCGCATTAAGGATCATTATAGGTTATATTGCCCTTGGGTAGGTCAGGTCTTTCACTCAAATTTTAATTCGAAAGCTAGAGGAGTGGCCATTCTCATTAATAAGAAAGTTCAATTCTCTTCGACCAATGTTATCGCTGATAGGAATGGTAGATACATCATTGTTGCTGGTACCCTAATGCAGAAAAAGGTTTTGTTGGTAAATGTATATGCCCCGAATTTTGATGATGCTGAATTCGCTAATAGGTTGCTGAGTAACATCCCCTTTCTGAATACACATTTGCTTATCCTTGGTGGTGATCTGAATTGTGTTTTTGATCCAATTTTGGATCGATCTAGTCCTCGTAATTTGACTCCATCATCTATGTCTAAAACATTCTCAGATTTTATGAAACAGAATGATCTTGTTGATCCATGGAGATTTTGCAACCCTTCAATCAAAAAATCTTCGTTTTTCTCTCAGGTCCACCAGTCTTATTCCAGGATTGATTATTTTTTCATCGACAGAACTCTTAATTCATGTGTTAATTCTTCCGACTATTCTGGTATTGTAATATCTGATCATTCTCCTCTGCTATTGGATGTTCAGCTTTCTACCCATAAACGTAGTCCTCGACTTTGGAGATTTAACTCTCTCCTTCTGGCGGATAAAGAATTTTGTGAATTTATTTCAAGCTCTATTGAGGAGTTCTTGTCCTTCAATCAGGATGATTCTGTTTCATATTCTCTGCTATGGGAGACTCTTAAATGCTACCTAAGAGGTCAAATTATTTCTTACTCTGTCCGTGCTAATAAAAAGATTAATGCCAGGCTTAAAGAACTTATAGCTGCAATTAGTAACCTTGATCAAAGTTATACACTGAACCCTTCTCCAGAATTACTGAAGCAGCGCCTTGATTTGCAAGCAGAATTTGATCTTATGTCAACCAAAGAGGCTGAGCACTTATTACTACGCAGTCGTGGCTCATATTACGAATATGGTGACAAGGCTAGTCGCTTGTTGGCACATCAGTTACGACGTCAGGCCTCCTCGCGTGTGATACCCAGTATTAAACACTCTTATGACAATATTACTGCAGAGCCCTTGGAAATTAATTCTACCTTTAAAACATTTTACTCTTTGTTGTACAGGTCCGAATTTCCCACGGATAAAGCTAAAATGAATGCATTTCTTCATAATCTTTCAAACCCTGTTATTGGTGCTAATGATGCGGGGCAATTGGACTCCCCATTATCTGTTGAAGAAGTATTAAAAGCTACTACAGTTATGCAGTCTAATAAAGCCCCGGGCCCGGATGGGTTTCCAATTGAATTCTATAAAACATTTATTGGTAAATTGGCACCATTGCTTTTGTCTGTGTTTAACGAGTCCTTGGAAACAGGTTCATTACCACCTACTTTCACACAAGCAACCATAGCGCTCCTTCTCAAAAATGACAAGGACCCAACCTCCTGTGGTTCCTACAGGCCATTATCTCTGCTTAATGCCGATGCAAAGGTATTGGCTAAAGTAATTGCATCTCACCTTGAGGATGTGCTTCCTCGAATTATATCTGAAGAGCAGAATGGCTTTATAAAGGGACGGCAATTGTTTTTTAATACCCGTACACTCTTTAATGTTATTTACTCAAAGCGTCTATCTGAACTTCCTGAACTTGTGATTTCTTTAGATGCTGAAAAGGCTTTCGATAGGGTGGAGTGGGAGTACTTGTTTGCAGTTTTAGAGAAATTTGGTTTTGGCGATAAATTTATTTCCTGGATTCGGCTTCTTTATTTGTCCCCTAAAGCCAGTGTTCATACTAATGATGTTTACTCTGATTATTTTGCGCTGGGTCGTGGTTGTCGTCAAGGTTGCCCTTTGTCTCCCTTACTCTTTGCCATTGCCATCGAGCCTCTGTCTATTACATTGAGATCTTCTTCTGTATTCAGGGGAATCAGCCGTAATGGAATTACACATAAAGTATCATTGTATGCGGATGACTTGTTATTATATATGACTGACCCCGCATGCTCCATCCCTGCTGTTTTAAGTATTCTGGAGAACTTCAGTTCGTTTTCAGGTTATAAATTACATTTGGGGAAAAGTGAGTGTTTTCCTGTTAATACGGCAGCGCGTCAACTTCAACAGTCCGATCTACCCTTTCGTCTCAGTCCATCTGGGTTTAACTACTTAGGGATTAACGTGACTCGCTCTCTAGCTGGCCTTAAATCAGCAAATTTGTCTCCTCTTATATCAAGGATCACATCTGATATTCAAAGATGGGGTAATCTCCCCCTTTCTTTAATCGGTAAGATTAATGTTGTTAAAATGAACATCTTACCAAAATTTTTATTTCTATTTCAGTCAATTCCCTTATTTTTGCCGAAACATTTTTTTGTTTCACTGGACAAGATTATTGGTTCTTTCATTTGGGGAGGGAAGCCACCTAGGGTCTCTAAAACTTTGCTGCAGCGATGCAGATTTAGTGGAGGACTTGCATTACCTAATTTTTTAGTCTACTACTGGGCCGCTCACATCCATAAACTTTGCTACTGGCTAAAATCTTCTGGTTCCTCGTGGTGTAAATTGGAGCTATCATCATGTAAGGGCTCTTCTTTACCGGCTTTGCTCTATTCCTCTTTACCCGTAAGACCCTCTCTGTACACTGATAATCAGGTGGTTCTTAACACACTCAAAATCTGGTTTCAGTTTAGACGTCACTTTAATTTTGTAATGCCGTCTTCCTCGGGTCCTCTAAGCGACAACCATTTGTTTCCCCCTTCACTTTTGGACTCGACATTTTCAGTGTGGTGTGACAAGGGTATAAAACAGTTCAAACATTTATATGTGGATGGTGTTTTCGATAGTTTTCCCAATTTGTCTTCTCGTTATAATCTCCCTATTACCCATTTGTTTCGCTATTTTCAAATTCGAAATTTTGTTGCCAAGTGTTTCCCAAATTTCCCCTCTTTACCTCCAGAACAGCAGTGGGAAACTACGTTATCATTTGTTCCTCATCACAGAGGAACCATTTCGAAACTCTATGATGCTATCCTGTCTTTTAGTAACCACTCTAATGTTAAGCTTAAGTGTACATGGGAAGGAGAACTGGGAATTCGAATACATGAGGAGTCTTGGGAACAGGCTATAGCGAGGGTACGATCTTCCACCTCCTGTGCTCGTCTTGGACTTATTCAATTTAAGGTTATACACAGGGTGCATTTCTCTAAGTCTAGACTTTCTGAATTGTATCCAGAAGTGGAAAATAAATGTGATAAATGCCATGGTTCTCCTTGTCACCTTAGCCACATGTTTTTTCTGTGTCCTGAGCTACAAGGTTTCTGGACGGGGTATTTTGCTATTATGTCAACTGTTCTTGGGGTAACTCTTCATCCTTGTCCTTTGATTGCTGTATTTGGGATTCCTGCTCGCTCACTTACACTTGATTCCACACAAAAGGATATTATAGCCTTCACATCCCTATTAGCGAGACGTCTAATATTGTTGCATTGGAAGTCTGTTAAGTATCCTACTATTTCCCGGTGGCTTAAAGTTGTCATGGTTTTTTTTAAAACTTGAAAAAATTAAATATACGTTGAGAGGTTGCACAGCCAAATTTTTTCACAAGTGGCAACCCTTTATCTCTTATTTTGCTAGTCTAGAGGTATTGCCTGTTTAAATCTACTTTTGTTACTGTTATATTCCTCTAATATGTTTGATGGTTGTGTTGATCTGTGTGGGACGGGGGGGGGGCGTTGTGTTTTTTTTTTCCATATATATATATATGTTTATTTACTTAGGAAAATGAAGAAAGGTTGATTGTATTTCGGTAACTGCAAGTACTGTTGTTTTCTTTTTTCAATAAAAATATTTTCAAAAAAAAAAAGAAAGGGTGTATTTTAATGACAAATCAATCACATTCTGACAGAATTTCTTATGTCTCCCTAAGAAAGCAATAAATGTTTCTCACTGAATGCAGACTGATATTTGTGCTAAGAATTTATCTTTATCTATAAATTCCTGAGAAATTTGTGCTGAAAGCTTTTAAACCACATGGTGCATAAATCTGAAATAACAATTATGTATTTTTAAGCTTAGTCCAGTAGATATAAGAAAGTATCGCAGTGATAGAATGTGTTAAATGCACTAGACTAACATAGAATAAAATACAATAAAAAAAATAAAATTTACATGAATACACATGAAAAAAAAAAACAACATATTACTTAAGCAGAATAGCTCCTGAGCTCAAATTCAGCTGGTACTTCTGGGGATTCTGTACACAGCCGATAAACAGCTGGCCTTTATTGTACATCGTCTGTCTTTATGTCCTGCATGTGGGTCCTTTAGCTTACAAACCCTGACAGCGACTGTGTTTATGCTCAGTTCAAAGGGAAATTATTATTTAAAATGTAAAATTATTTGTTTTGATCATGTAAACAATATACAGAAGTTCATTTAGCAAAGAAAATAAAATGGTTTTTCAAATAAAAAAAATTTCAGTATCACTTCACCTGTTGTGATTCAGGAGAGGGAAGAAGTGCACAATGATTTTATCCCACCCCTTCAACTCATAAGTTATCACTTAATATTTATATTTTACTGATATAACCTGCAGTTACAACAATCAACATATTTCTAATATAACATATACAACAAATAAAATACAAATTACTGTCATATCATTATCTGTGACTCCAAAACAAAGCCAATACCTCCAGTTTTGAAAAGTTAAATGCACAGATATGAAAACTTGTTCTCACACAGCAGTGATTCTTGTCTGAACGTGTCCTGAATGTAAGACTTTGGTGTAGTTGGCAAAAAGCACACACACATAGTTCAGGTGCAGAGATGCGGAACATGAAGAAACTCTGCGTTTACTGATTTTTGCTGAGTGTAAAGTTACTGTAATCACATTAATTTTTTCTGTTTGTCATTAATGTAATATTCTATTAAACTCACTGATTGCATTATAATCACAATTATGCCATTAT
The DNA here is from genome assembly GCF_057381845.1 of Rhamphochromis longiceps. Classification (NCBI taxonomy): domain Eukaryota; kingdom Metazoa; phylum Chordata; class Actinopteri; order Cichliformes; family Cichlidae; genus Rhamphochromis; species Rhamphochromis longiceps. The sequence continues at coordinate 30,494,621 of NC_140563.1, forward strand.
TTGCATTACAAATGGCCTTCAGTTATCTACACAACAACAAAAAAATTAATGTCTTGTTTTCCTGCACATTCGTCTACAATCAGCTGACATTAGTTCATGTGCAAAAATGGTGGAGTGGAGATATAACCATTACAAGTATGTGGTCACAAAGTGTCCACGCCAAAAGCAGCAGAGATGAAACTAGAACGATGTTTAAAACATCTTTACATTTCAAATTTACCTTAGGTTAATGCAAATTAGAAGTAATAATTAATCAAATTAGCAAATAAGAAATATCAAATCCCAGATTACTGTTGGTCCAACTTTTTCATATCTACAAAGCTCAACAGATCTGGATGTAAAAATCCCCATTTAACAAACAAAGCATGTGCAAAGCAAAGTCCCATCATCCCCTCACACGGTCACTCCATCGCCACCAAATGCTCATCTTTCAGTTAAAACCACTGATCAGTCGATAAAAACTGCACTCAGTGCTGTGCTTCATACATCAGGAATAAACACAGATCTGCAGAAAACTAATCAATCGTTCAAAGCTTTGCATTAAGTTCCAAATTAAGTTTGTGCTGCTTCTTTAACAGGCAGAAATCCTACAATGTGAGTCCTTCCAGCCTCTCTCTCTCTCTCTCCTGCCTACTTAGTTTGATATCATGAGTTTATTCTCACCTATTTCTCTGCAGAAGCCATGAGTCTGAGCATCTCAGAGGAGTTACTCTTCAAGATGTCAGAGCACCTGAGAAGTTTTCATCTTCTACCGGCATGAACTCTTTCCGAGAAATCTCATTACGTCAGTGAACAAGACTGAACATGAACCATTCAGACAAAACATCACTGCAGAACGTCAGACCCACGTCAGCAACTGTTTCAGTCAGTTAAGATAAAGAGAGTACAACCTCCATCAGTTCCAAGGTTTCATACATGAGAATATAATGTATCCTGAAGAGAAAATAAATCATCTGGTTTTAGTTGGCCTTATTTAAATACCACCTCAGATGAGCAATAAGACAGCATAAGCTGAGATGCTTCAGTGTGTGCAGTGTGCAGGCCCTGTTGGTCTGTGATGTTGCTCCCCCAGCCGAGCTTGTCAGTCACTCTTAAACTGACTGACTGAAAGTCTCAATCTCAGTGAATATTTCACTGCACACACTGAAGCACACAGTCAACAATTTAAAGAAATTACAGGAAAGCTGATAAGGTGCCACTTTGGATAGCATGACAGCTCCTCAGCACATGAACTTCAAAGAGAAAAGACATGAATTTGTTGCATATGACTAGAGCTGATATACTGTCCTGAAACTTTCCCACACCGTAGTGCCAAATAGGATGTGTTTGAGGCAGGAGTACATGATCACCCCCAACAATTATCCTGACCTGCTACATTTCCTACGGTTTCGTTCCAAACCTTATAACACAATAGAGCCCCTCAATGTGGGGTGGTCAGAGGGGTGGGAAAAGTACATAATACCTACTACTTATTTTTCTACAAGGCAGTAAGTAATATTGTATTTTTGTATTAAACTCAGTAATCAGATTACTGAGTCACAAGTATTAGGTTTTTCAATTATTTGCATCATGGGGGGAAAAATGTCAAATTTTCCTGCGCACTAACATCGGCTGACTTTTGTGCACAGGAATAAGAAAAAAGGTAGAATGGAGAGAACATTGTGATGGTTCTGGGTCTATGACCCGGTGTGTCTAGGGTTCCGATGTCCTCATTTAGTATTGTATAGATTCCTTGTTCTTCCTGGTTTAATCATTTGTATTTCTGGATCTGAGTTTCTTGTTTTTTTTAGTCTGTTCCCTTTTCGTGCCTCCATGTGTAGCCCATCTCGTCTCTCATGCATGTAAAGTTTTGTCCACAGGATTGTTCATCTCTCTCCCAGTCATGGCTCTCGTTCCCTCTGTGTCTCCCTGTCAGTCCTCCATGTCACAGTGCCAAGTCTGCATGTCAGTGTGTGTCTCTTGTTTTTTGTTTTATTTTGACAGTGTGAAATCTTGTGTTTAATGTATTCAGTTTTGCTTCCTCCCTGTCTCACTGTGTCAGAGTAGTTCCAGCTGCGTTCCCCTCCTGTTTCACATCCTCTCGTTTTCCTTTGTGTATTTAGTCCTGTTTCTTCCTTTGTCTGTTGTCGCTCATCTCCCCTGTATTTCCAAGTCCCAGGTTTTTCACGTTCCAGGCTTCATGTTTTCAGGACTTTAGTTTCTATGAATTTGTTTTTTAGTTGCTTCCCAGTTTTTGTTTTGTTAGTTTACAATTAACAAACAACTTACAAATTTTTTATTTGTCACATACACAGTACAACATATAGTGAACATGTAGTGAAGTGCGTGTGTCTGAGCTACGGACAGGCTGCAGACGTAGCCGTGCCATTATAGGGCTTGGTTTTTTAGCATGGGGGTCTAGCCAGGACCCTTACTAAATTGCGACTTCCGCTACAAAGGTGTGCAGTCTTACCACTACACTATCCAGCTGCAGTTTAGTCTTTGTTGGTTTTTTTGTTTGTTTTTCTCAGTCATGAATAAAGGCTCCCTTTTAGTTCAGATTCCGTTCTGTCTCTCATATTTGCATTTGGGTCCTCTCTCTCGCCACTCCTCACGGTCTGCCAGCGCAGACATGACAAACATTACTTTTATGTTCATTGGACAAAAGGGCAAGATTATAGTAGTAAAGCACAAAATGCCCAGGTGAGACACAAACTGCTGCACATTTTAAAAATGTGTTAAATTTTCTTTGCTGGCTCAGATTGTTTGGAGTGAGTTCTGTTGTTATGCATATTTAAATAATGATGCATGAAATTGTCCAAGCATTTAGAGTTTTTGTCACTAGAACCAAGGCGCCAAGCCCAGCTTCTGAAAAGCGACCACACACCATGACAACGTGACATACAACGCTAGAGGCCAAACTCAAGCCCATAGCACAAGTTGCCATCAAGTGTGGGATCTACCAAGGAGATGATCTGTCCCCACTGCTGTTCTGCATAGGCCCTAACCCCCTCAGTGAGATCATTGACAAGACTGGCTATGGACACCGACGAGCAGTGTTGCGCAAGTTAATTTGAAAAAGTAATTAATTATAGTTACTAGTTACTTCTTCAAAAAAGTAACTGAGTTAGTAACTGAGTTACAATATTCTAGAAGTAATTAATCACTTGAAAAGTAACTATTGCATTACAAAAAGAAAAAAAAACAAAAAACGTTTATCCCTCTGGGGTCCAGGTTATAATTGGCCATTTTTAACTACTTTTGATGTTTCCTCTACATTTCACCTTTAAAAACTATTTCCTTTGCCTTGTTTGGCATCGTTTTTTTCAGCACAACCTCACGTGTCTGAATTTACAGTTATGTTTTCATTTTGACATACTGTATTAACACAATTGATCTAAAATCAGACAAAAAACATAAAATCAGAGTAGAAAAAGTTATATTCTTTTTTACTGTAACAACCAGAGACATGTTTAATGAATCATATTTCATAACTTTAAATGCAAATATAAATTGTAAATTTTAAAATCCTATGCACAAGTTTTGTAAACAACAAAGTTATTTACAGCCATTTACCTTTCACCCTTAATAACCATTCAAACTGTTTACATAACAATCAGCTGTTCTGCAGTCAGTAAGATGCCACAAAAATTATTTGTGCCACTCCAAAAAAAAAAAAAAAATTTCTTTCCACTATAAAGGAGAACATCACAGCCTGATACCTGCAGGTCTGACAGCAGCAGGTGTATCACTCTCCTGTTCTCTACCTGGAGACAGCAGTCGCCTCATTGTTCTGAAACACAACACAAAACTATCCACAACACTACACACTAACTACACAAGACGGAACATTAACTACACACTCCAAACACACTAAACATCACAAATCTCTCACATCTCAAAACTCGCTCTCTCTTTTTTCTGCTCTCTCTCTCTCTCTCTCTCGCTGTCACTCCTAAAACTTCACCTGTTTTTTTTGTTTTTTTGTTTTTTGGGTCACAAGCAGAGAGTGCTTGCTGCACTGTCCTCAGACAGTAAATGTGACGAAACTACTCAGGAAAAAACACGTGTATATATTGTTTATCATGACTCTGGTTTTACGTGGCCTATCAACACAATTTAAAAACTGGTATATATCACCTTGTTGCTTTGTCTTTAAGTGGTCATGTGATTGGCTTACCACGACTACTTTATTCTTCCTCAGTCAAACAGCAGCACTCGTGTGATTGTTTTGCCCCCTGAGCTCCAGGTGTTGTGCCAGACAGTGATTGTGATTATGTCCGCGGGAGCGCACAGCTGTTTAAAGCTGTAGCGTCCAGATTACTTACGTAGTCAGCTACTTCCGTGCAAATGATATAAGATGCAGTAAGCTGAACACAGCTTAAACCGTTGTTGAAAAATAGTAACAGACCGCATTTTCTTGTTAGTAACTGTAACGACGTTGTAACGATAAGAATAGTAATTAGTTAGATTACTCGTTACTGAAAAAAGTAACGCCGTTAGTAACGCCGTTACTTGTAACGCCGTTATTCCCATCACTGCCGAAGCTAAGATCCTGTGGGACTTCCAGATACAGACGAACAAAATGGTGGTGGGTAACCAACCGGACATAGTGGTGGTAGACAAACAGAAGAAGACCGCCGTAGTGATCGATGTAGCTGTCCCGAATGACAGCAACATCAGAAAGAAATAACAGGAGAAACTCGAGAAATCATTCGAGAAATACCAAGGGCTCAGAGAAGAGCTCAAGAAGATGTGGAGGGTGAAGGTAACGGTGGTCCCAGTGGTAATCGGAGCACTAGGTGCGGTGACTCCCAAGCTAGGCGAGTGGCTCCAGCAGATCCCGGGAACAACATCGGAGATCTCTGTCCAGAAGAGCGCAGTCCTGGGAACAGCTAAGATACTGCGCAGGACCCTCAAGCTCCCAGGCCTCTGGTAGAGGACCCGAGCTTGAAGGATTGACCGCCCACAGGGGCGAGCGGGGAATTTTTTTTTATATGTATATGTATACATAATATACATTTTATATATATACATATATATATATATGTCACCCACCACTTAGCGGGGTGGACTCCTCCTTGATCTCCCAATTCCTGAGGGGTGCCCAGCAAATTACAACCCACCTGGTCTTTGGCACCTCTGGTGCTGGATGTGTTGGATTGGCCAATTGGTCATGATCGACTCTGGGCTGGACCAATTACAGCCGAGGAGGTCGGATGCACCCTCCCCCTTGTTTAGCAATCTTATAGATGAACTAAAGAAAATGGAGAACAAAAAAAGGAAAGGAGGTGCAGAAAAAATTAGGGCCAAAAAGAAACAAGCCCTTCAGGCAGATGCTGCCAAATGTGTAAAAATAACTGAATTGTTTGGTGGTGGCTATGGCGGAGATTCCACAGATTTAGCAACATCAGCAAGTGGTGGAGGCCAGCAGGTGGATGAGGGAAGGGGAGGCAAGAGAAGGAGAGACCAGAGGCGGCCGCTGGTCCGAGTGTCAGGTGAACTGAACTTCAGGTAAGAAGTTATGACCTGCAGTCTATCTGGGTCAGATATAAACCAAGTTTAGGTGGAGTTTATTTTTGTTGTGCTGAGTTTTTACAGTCGTTTAGAATAACTCGTACTGCGTGCTAGCTAGCATGACGGAGTTTATATACTGCTGGGCGGGTGCTATGATGTTACTGATAGTGAATTTTATTTTATGCTTAAGGTTAGTTTCTCAAACTCCTCAAAATCTTAACAAATTGTGCCAATCCTTACATGTTGCATCAGGCTGATTTATCATCAAAAGTGGAGAAGTCTGTGACAGAGGAGACAGAAGAGCAACAGAGAGAGACGGAGCAGCAGGGACATACAGAAGAGCGGGACAGAGAAATGGAGCAAGAGAGAGAGTTGGAAGAGCAGGAGAGTGAGAGCCAGGGCATAGATTACTTTGCTCGCCCTGAACCTGCCATATTACAGGCCTTCTTAGATTACCACCCACAGCAGAACAGCAGCAGTGCAGTTGTGATGAGGGTGTTGAGCTGTAAAGATGGCACCAACAGGAAGTGGCTTACTTATTGCAAAGAACGCTATTTATTGTTCTGCTTTGTGTGTCTGGCATTTGCAAGGCGGACTGACACCAGCGCATTTATAACAGGCATGAGTGACTGGCGACATATACATCTGCGCACAGAGGAACATGAAAAGAGCACTACACACCAGACCTGTGCTGAAGCTTTTTCCTTAAGGTGCTCAAAAGGCAACATCAGGAGCTTGTTTGCTGGCAGTCAGTTGTCAGCTCACAGAGCACAAGTGAAAAAGAGACGGCAAGTTTTAGAGCGTATAGTGGATGTGATCAAAGTACTTGGGAAGAGGGGACTCAGCTATAGGCATGTGGAGAATGAGGCTGCATACACTTTGGGTGATAACACCATCGATCATGGTAACTTTCTGGAACTGATTGTGTTATTAGGCAAGTATGATATGTGCCTTGGAGAAAATTTGAATGACTGCATTGAAAAAAGCAAGAAGTTGCATCAGACCAGTGAATCAAGAGGTAGAGGATCTCTCATCACCCTACTCTCCAAAACAACTGTCAACTCAGTGATTGATGCACTTGGCCATCTCATTCAAGAGAGCATCGCCAGTGATGTCCAGAGAGCTGGGATGTTTTCTGTTCAGCTAGACACAACTCAGGACATCACAGGTTATGATCAGTGTTCAGTAATCATCAGGTATGTTACTGAGGCTGTGCAGGAGAGGCTTGTCTCCATAGTGAGGTGCGAAGCATCCACGGGGCAGTACTTTGTAAACTTGCCTTCCGGAGTTTTAGAGCATCTGAATCTAGACAAGGCCATGTGCATTGGGAATGCAACAGATGGTGCTTTAAATATGCATGTGTAACCCATATTTAAGGATGGCTTGGAGAAAATATACCAAAATGAAAAAAGGACCATTAATCTTAGCAGTACATTCTGTTTATAGTGAATAAGCCATAGGTGCAGCAGTTAAAGAGTTAACTGCTCTGGTGTAGGCGTGAGTTGCTCTAAGCCAATGAGCTGCTGAAACGTGGTGCAGAGCCCCGCCTGCCATCTCCGTCTGAGAGAGCACAGGCTTTTCCTTCTCTCTCTCTCTCGCGCGCGAATTCTCCATGAGCAAGCTAGTGAGGAAAAAAGACACGGCGATTTACTGAAACGAGGTATGGAGGGGAAAAAAAGTAATATAAACGGAGAGTTAGCACTCGCTGCTTATGAAAGATTGTTTTATTGTATGTGTACTACTAAGGCAAGTAACTAGCTGGTTCCTTTTACATTGTTTGGTCGACGAAGGTCGGGAGTTAGAGACGACGCCATTTCATCATTCCTGCGCCATCTTGCGCTGCTCCGCCTTTCTTTTCTGAGATCGGTGAACAAAGTATTTTACTAGTTCATTGTTTATCTGTGCTTTTCATGAGTTCTTTGCAAGCAAAATGTTCCAGTGTTTATTGGATAATTGTTTAAAAATATTTTGTGGAAAACTTTATTCAATTTACTGAAAAACAGCATTTGAAGCAAATGCACAGATTGTGTGTTTTACTGTTTATTTTCAATTTGTAACAAGGGTAACGTTGCAAATAATACATTTTAGGTGATAGGACTGTGAACTGTGATTATATAAGGAACTTAATATGTCCTATGACACTGTCGTTGACAGGTCAGGTTTTTTTTGTTTACCTTTGTATCTTCCTTTTGATGCATTGCAACGGATCCTATAATCGATGGCGAGCCAACCCCGTTGAAGGACCAACTGACTTTGTTCTGTGCTGCACAGCAGAGTGTGGTAGGCCAGCTGCAACAAAACAGAAACACACCACGCCACTTTGAACTTGTTGTTCCCCTTCTTCACACACATCCCCCTGCACTTACGGACGGTTTATTTTAAGGACTTTTTTTTACGCACTCTATACATCCCACAAACAGGAAGGGAAGTGGGTGTGGGTGGTTGGATCTATTTCTCCAGCTTAATAATTGTTGCAATTTGTTAACAAAGTCTATGAAGATACAAACAAGTGTTGTCATTTGGATCTTGGTAATTGAGATTGTGGTTCATTTTGAACGTGAACTTTGTACATTTAGAAGGGTGCACCCAGGTAAGGTTTCTTTTTTTTAAAGTGATTACTGTGATTGTGCCACAGGGTTGTCACTGAGGAAAATACTGGTACCAAAAAGAGACACTTTTATTTGTAATGTTTTGTATGTTTGTCATATTTTCTTTTATTTTGTTTTCTGGGTGAAAAGAAAAATACAAAGCCGGCATTTTTCAAAACTCACAGTTGCCTGAGTCTCATTCAGTTTGCCTCTCCTGTACGTAGCCGAACCTACTGGTCCAAATCATTGAGCTCTTTTGCATCAAATTTTGTGAGACTCATCTTATTAAATATTACAACAACAAGAAACAATCAAAACCGAAGTCTGGTAAAATGGACATAGTACTTAAAGAGGCAATTAAAATCCCTAACTCAGTAATCATAAAAGGGCTTACCAACAGTGACCTTGATGAAGAAGTAGCTATTTACCTGGGGAAACACGGTTCAGTTAACCGTCACATCCGCATAGATGATCCGCATTCTGAGTTTCACAGGCAGATGATAGCTGAGTTCAATCATGCCAGTGCAATGAACACTTTAAACCCCCTTTTGCCACATACTATCCAAAGCTCTGCTCAGCCTGAAATCACATTTGAGATTAGGAGTTTAGCTGAGGTGTATGCAGCAAATGCAAGGAATGTCACCAGAGCATACATGAAACAACTGTCTGAAATGGCTAATCTTAGTGGCCACTCACTAGAGGACATGCTCAAAGAGGGGCTAGCTAATTTAAATGCGCCTCCTCTATCCTCTCAGCCTACAGTTTCTCCCCCTGCTAACAGAGGTGAGTGTTACGGCCGAGAGGGCCCGGCTGTGGGTGTGGACTCAAATGCAGACACAGAGGGAGGCAAACGGGCGTGAACACAGTGCTTTATTTACAAGTGTCTAGTGAAATTACACAACAGGAGACTATGAATGCTATGAATTATGAAATGCTATGAACTGTGAACTGTGAGGCCAAACTGTGAACATGAAACTGAGTGCTATGGCTAGGTGCTGGATTTCACGGATGGAAAAAGGGGCAGCGGCTTGGATGGAGGTACGCAGTCAGCGTTGCAGGTTTAAAGTGTCATGCGAGGAAGGGGTGTCCAGGGGGTTCCGGGTGAGGAGTGTCCAGAGAGGATCCAGAATATGCGTGGAGTGAGGGACTTGGCAGGGAGGCAGGCAGGTGTAGTCCGATGGTGGAGAGGAAGAAACCAGATGACAGAACCAGCGTCCAGGCGGAGATGAGAGTAGTTCGGGAAACGTGACTGCCAGGTGGGTCCTATGACAAAGAAAAACACGGTGAGGGAAAAGCAGTAGTTGAGGGTTCTCACAAGGGGTTCGCAGCCTAGCACTGACATGGGTTAGCAGAAGATCTGGCAGAGGTCTGTTGTGAATGCTGGTCTTATATGCAGGTGACTTGATTGGAACCAGGTGTGGAAGCTGATTGGAGTCTCTGCCTGAAGGTAGAACCCAGCGGAGTGGAAAAACCCCGTGCTCACCCGGACCATGACAGTACCCCCTCCTCAACGATCGCCCCCCGGCGACCGAGCAGACCCGGACACGCGACGAGACCTGAAAAAATCAGAAACAAGCGCCGGGTCCAAGATCAGAGACCGAGACACCCACGAACGCTCCTCAGGCCCGTACCCCACCCAGTCCACCAGAAACTGCCGGCCCCTGCCCCACCGACGCACGTCCAGGATACGCCGCACCGAGAAGGCAGGATGACCATCGACGAGCCGGGCGGGAGGAGGGGGGTCGGAAGGAGGGCACAGAGGACTAGACAACACTGGCTTGACCTGCGAAACATGGAACACCGGATGGATCCGCAACGATGCAGGCAATGTGAGCCGGACTGCCGCAGGGCCAATCAGCCTGTCAATCACGAAAGGCCCAATATAGCGCGGAGACAGCTTGCGGGAGGTTCCCTGGAGTGGGATATCCTTAGCCGCCAGCCACACTTTTTGCCCCGGAGAGTAAGTAGGAGCCGCCGTGCGCCGCTGGTTGGCGTAGTGGCATTGGCGAGACACAGCGCGCAACAGCGCCTCACGAGTCCGCGTCCAGGCCCGGCGGCAACGCTGCAGATGATGCTGGACAGAAGGCACCGCAAGCTCAGCTTCTTGCTCGGGGAACAGAGGTGGCTGGTAACCCAAGGACGCCTCAAAAGGTGAAAGACCTGTGGCCGAGGCGGTGAGTGTGTTATGCGCATATTCAACCCACGGCAAGAATGTGGACCAAGAGGCTGGATTATGGGCAGTGACGCAGCGAAGAGTGGTCTCGAGTTCTTGGTTCAGGCGCTCAGTTTGGCCATTGGTCTGTGGATGGTAGCCTGAGCTCAAACAGGGCTTGGCCCCCAGGGCCGTACAAAAGGCTCCCCAGGCCTGAGAAGCAAACTGGGGACCCCTGTCAGACACTATTTCCATAGGGATCCCATGGAGTCTGAAAACATGTTCAACCAACAGTTTAGCTGTTTCTGAAGCAGTGGGCAATTTATCCAGAGCTATGAAATGTGCTGCCTTGGAAAATCTGTCAACTATGGTAAGTATGGTAGTCTTTCCCGCAGAGTTTGGAAGCCCTGTTACAAAATCCAACGCAATATGTGACCATGGCCGGTGTGGGGAGGTTAGTGGGTGAAGCAGTCCGTAAGGACGGTGATTCCTGGACTTATTACGAGCACAAACCGTGCAAGCAGCTACGTATTCACGTACATCCCTATCCAACGTCTCCCACCAAAAGTGTCTCTTCAGTAGCATAGCTGTCCTACCTCGGCCCGGGTGACCTGCGAACTTGGCCGTGTGAACCCATTCCAAAACCTTGGAGCGGGCTGCTGTGGGTACATAGCGCTTGTTAGCTGGACCGGTGCCCGGATCAGGTTCTGCTTGCAGAGCCCGCTGAATGACAGAGTCTACTTCCCATGTGACAGCCCCTACACGACAGCTGGCAGGGAGTATGGAGGGCACCCCTGACCGCTCTGAGGCAGCTTCGAACTGGCGGGAGAGAGCATCTGGCTGAACATTCCGGGTACCTGGGCGATATGAGATAGAAAAGTTGAAACGGGCAAAAAACAGTGACCAACGGGCTTGGCGTGTATTTAGTCTCTTTGCATTCCGTAGGTATGTTAAATTTTTATGGTCTGTCCAGACTATGAATGGGTGCTCAGCCCCCTCCAGCAGGTGCCGCCACTCCTCCAATGCTAGTTTCACAGCAAGCAGCTCACGGTCCCCAATATCGTAGTTACTCTCTGCTGGAGACAAGCGACGCGAGAAGAAAGCGCAGGGTTGTAACTTTGCTGATGGACCAGTATGTTGAGACAACACTGCCCCCACTCCAACATCTGATGCGTCCACCTCAACGATGAAGGGCTTGCTGGTGTCGGGCTGAATTAGCACGGGAGCTGTTGTAAACAGTTGTTTCAGCTTGTTGAAAGCTCTGTCGGCTTCGGTAGGCCACGTGAATGGGTGCTTTGTAGACGTGAGGCGTGTTAGAGGTGCAACTACCTGACTGTAGTTCCTGACGAATCGCCTGTAGAAGTTGGCAAAGCCCAGGAATCTCTGGAGAAGCTTACGGGATGTGGGCACCGGCCACTCTGTGACTGCCTTGACCTTTGCTGGATCAGTCTTCAGTTGCCCCCCTGCCAGGATATAACCAAGAAAAGAGACTGACGATGCATGAAACTCACACTTTTCTGCCTTTATGTACAGTTTGTTCTCCAATAAGCGCTGGATGACAGCACGGACATGAGCGTGATGTTCCTGGAGCGATCTGGAAAATACGAGTATGTCATCCAGATATACAAACACAAATCTGTTCAGAAAGTCCCTGAGAACATCATTCACCAAAGCTTGAAATACGGCTGGGGCGTTCGTTAGTCCAAAGGGCATGACCAGGTACTCGAAGTGGCCCAGTGGCGTGTTAAAGGCCGTCTTCCACTCATCTCCCTGCCTAATGCGAACCAAATGATAAGCATTACGGAGATCCAGCTTAGTGAAGATAGTGGCGCCTTGCAGGGACTCTGACACAGAACTGATGAGTGGCAATGGGTATTTATTCTTTATAGTTATGTCGTTGAGACCACGGAAATCAATACATGGTCGTAGCGACCCGTCCTTCTTACCCACAAAGAAGAATCCGGCAGCAACAGGTGAAGACGACGGTCGAATTATTCCAGCAGCAAGTGACTCTCTGATGTACTCCTCCATAGCAACACGTTCTGGTTTAGATATGTTGTATAATCGACTGGAGGGTAAAGGAGCACCGGGGAGAAGGTCTATGGCACAGTCATATTGTCTGTGAGGCGGCAAAGCTTGCGCCCTACTCTTACTAAAAATCTCTTTGAAATCGTGATATTCCATGGGCACACCAGTGAGATCGGGGGTTGTTTCTTCCAACGCATAGGGCTCCTCGGGGCCCGGGGGACACGCCGACCTCAAACAATTAGCATGGCAGAATACACTCCAGCTTATTATCTTCCGTCCAGACCAATCCAAGTGTGGATTGTGTAGCTTTAACCAAGGGTAGCCGAATGTGAGGGGAGTGTCAGGCGATGAGAGGGCGAAGAAAGTGAGCACCTCCCTATGATTTCCTGAAGTGATTACCGTCACTGGCTCAGTGTGGTGAGTTATTTGTGCAAAGACCTGGTTATTAAGTGCTTTCGCAGAAATGGGCGGATCTAAAGGCACAAGGTGCAATCCCAACCGTGTGGCGTGGTCAAAACTGATTAGGTTTTGCTCTGAACCGGAGTCGACCAGGGCCTGAAAGGTGTGCGTGGCACGGTTGATAACTAAACTGACTGTGAGAAGCAAACGGGGTTTATCATCACTATGAGAACCGCCCACCCGTATCCCCGAATCTACTGGCGGGCTGGCCCTTTTCCCCTCTTGGGACATGCTGCGATTAAATGTTCTGTCGACCCGCAATAAAAACACGCGCGTGCACGAAAGCGACGCTCTCTCTCCTCCGGCGGCAGCTGAGCGCGGCCGATCTGCATCGGTTCCGGCGCCGCGTCCACGACGGAGGGAGAGGCGGCCGACACAGGCGACTGCATTATGGGTGGGGCCGGCGTAAACGAACACGGAAGAGGGCGGAGGAGGGGACGTTGGGGTTTGTAGTTCCTTTCATTCTCCCTCTCTCTCAGCCTGATGTCAATACGGAGAGAAAGGGAGACTAACTCCTCAAACGTAGCGGGCTCATCCCGTGAAGCAAGCTGATCTTTCATGTTATCATTCAGGGACTGTAGAAAGATTCCCTGCAACGCGTGATCTGGCCACCCCGTCTCCGCGGCGGCCGTTCGAAAATCTATGAGGTAATCAGCAACACTACGGCGACCCTGGCGCAGCTTTAACAACTTACGGGCCGAACCGCCCTCAGAGACAGGATGAGTGAATGTCTTTTTAAACTCACCCAGGAAGTCATCATAAGAGCAAGTTCGCAGGGGATGGCTTGACAGGTATGCTTCTGCCCATTTTAGAGCACGGTCCCGTAATTTCCCTATGAAATAGGAAATCCGAGCGGCGTTGTCAGTGAAGGTGCGCGGTGAGCGGCCAAATACCAGATCGCACTGAAGTAGGAACCCCGTGCAGCTCCCCGGATCCCCAGAAAAAGGTTCGGGCTCCGGGGATGATGCGTCGCGAAAAATCGGCCCACTTTGGAGCGCGTGAGCCGAGGCAGGGGACAAAGTGGATGGCTGTGTGTCTTGTGCGGGGGGCGAGGGTTCGGGGGCAGGACGCGGCACGGAAGCGAGGTTAGCTTGTAGAGTCTCTAGGGCAGCAAAGATCTTAGCCTGTCCCTCACCAAGGTCTTTCTGTGAAGCCAGGAGATATTGAATGGATTGCTCGTGGTGACCTAGGATTGCACCTTGTTTCTGAATGGCTGTCCGCTCTGCGTCTGCTGAGTCCATATTGTGGCCAGATCTTACTGTTACGGCCGAGAGGGCCCGGCTGTGGGTGTGGACTCAAATGCAGACACAGAGGGAGGCAAACGGGCGTGAACACAGTGCTTTATTTACAAGTGTCTAGTGAAATTACACAACAGGAGACTATGAATGCTATGAATTATGAAATGCTATGAACTGTGAACTGTGAGGCCAAACTGTGAACATGAAACTGAGTGCTATGGCTAGGTGCTGGATTTCACGGATGGAAAAAGGGGCAGCGGCTTGGATGGAGGTACGCAGTCAGCGTTGCAGGTTTAAAGTGTCATGCGAGGAAGGGGTGTCCAGGGGGTTCCGGGTGAGGAGTGTCCAGAGAGGATCCAGAATATGCGTGGAGTGAGGGACTTGGCAGGGAGGCAGGCAGGTGTAGTCCGATGGTGGAGAGGAAGAAACCAGATGACAGAACCAGCGTCCAGGCGGAGATGAGAGTAGTTCGGGAAACGTGACTGCCAGGTGGGTCCTATGACAAAGAAAAACACGGTGAGGGAAAAGCAGTAGTTGAGGGTTCTCACAAGGGGTTCGCAGCCTAGCACTGACATGGGTTAGCAGAAGATCTGGCAGAGGTCTGTTGTGAATGCTGGTCTTATATGCAGGTGACTTGATTGGAACCAGGTGTGGAAGCTGATTGGAGTCTCTGCCTGAAGGTAGAACCCAGCGGAGTGGAAAAACCCCGTGCTCACCCGGACCATGACAGTGAGACAAGTTTGTATGTACAGGGTGACCATTCCCCCAATCAACCTGCTGTTGATTCTTCACAGTCTAAGGATCCGACCCCAACCTTAAACCAAAACCTGATCGATCTTAACTTGCCGACACAGTTCCATCCCACACTTGAGCTTAATCCACCAAGTGTCCAGCGAATAGTAGTTGAACATGTAGTGCGCAGTAGTGAAATCTCTTCACACTCGCCCATGCCAAGTAGGTTTAGAGCCTTCCCTGGGCACATCCCCCACCCTAACAATGAAGCAGATTACGATGCATGGCGCACGAGTATTGAAGTCCTCATGAATGATCCAGCCGTTTCTGACTTGAACTGCACACAAAGAATACTTGACAGCCTTCTGTCGCCTGCTACAGACATCACAAAGCATTTAGGCCCAGATGCTAAACCCTCTGAGTACCTGAAAGTACTTGACTCTGCGTTTGGAGCTGTCGAAGATGGTGATGAGCTTTATGCACGATTTATGAACACGCTTCAGAATGAAGGAGAAAGACCATCAGCCTATTTGCAAAGATTACATGTCTGTTTCACAAAAGCTATGCGGCGCGGGGGTGTCAGTGTGTCAGATTTTGACAAGCAATTGTTAAAGCAATTCCTTCGTGGCTGTTGGGAGGACAGTCTCATCAGTGACCTCCAGCTAGGACAAAGAAAAGAGAGCCCACCTTCGTTCTCTGAGTTACTCTTGCTTTTACGCACGGAAGAAGACAAGCAAGCCTCAAAAGTCAGCCGTATGAGACAACATCTTGGTCAGAACAAACCTGGCCCTAACAATCCAAAGCACCGGGCCATGTCAAATGTACAAACAATAAGTAGCAGTGAATCAGACTTTGATGTGTTAAAGAAACAGATAGCTGATTTGAGTGCACAACTTAACAATTGGAAAATGGAAAGTCAAAAACAAAATCAGCCCAAGCAATCAAAGTCAAAGTGCCAAACAATTAATGCCAAAGTTGAGGCCTGCCCCCTGAAAAGGAAGGTTTCAACCACACAGAGCCTTGCTAAAACCAATGCAAAACCGCGCCCTTGGTACTGCTTTTACTGTGGTGAGGACGGTCACATTGCCTCATCATGTGAAAACGAACCAAATCCATCCGTAGTTGCCACAAAGAAAAAACAGCTGAAAGAAAGACAATCCAGTTGGGAAGCTTCAACTAGGGCCAGTGATGAGCCGCATTTAAACTAATCCCAGCCTCCAGTGTGGGCTTCAGGAGATAATTCTCGTCCCAAACCACAAAGGGCCTTTTTAAAGGAAGTTCAGTCAAAAGCGCAGTCTGTAAGCCTTCCAAGGGGTTTGGTTGGAACCAGAACTTCTGCTACTGTCATTATCGCTGGCAAAGAGACAAACTGTCTTTTAGATACAGGGTCACAAGTGACAACAGTACCTCAGAGTTTTTATGAGCAACATCTCTCAGACTTGCCTATAAACCCGTTGGGCGATCTCCTGGATGTAGAGTGTGCAAATGGCCAATCCGTCCCTTATCTAGGTTATGTAGAGCTCTCAGTCACTTTTCCCAAGGACTTTGTGGGTTCAGATATTAATGTTAACACCCTGGCATTAGTTATCCCTCTGCAAGCCGAGGCGCGAGAACAGGTTTTGATAGGTACAAACACTTTAGATGCCCTTTATACTGACTTCCGTGAGTCCAGTGCAAACTTTCAGCCAGTCCCCTATGGCTTCCGAGCACTCCTTAAAATCCTTGGAATACGTCAGAAAGCAGCTAGCAATTGCAGTCTTGGGTGTGCAAAGTTAACGGGTAAACATCAAACTGTGGTGGTGGCAGGGCAGACGGCAGTTTTGGAAGCCTCAGTGTACATCCCCAACTCCTTTAATGAGAAATGTGCAGTGGTCGAACCGTCATCAGCCTTTCCCTTGCCCAGTGGTTTGCTTGTGTTAACTGGTCTTGTTAACCTGCCAGCCAAGCAGCCCTGTAAA
This sequence comes from Rhamphochromis longiceps, assembly GCF_057381845.1. Classification (NCBI taxonomy): domain Eukaryota; kingdom Metazoa; phylum Chordata; class Actinopteri; order Cichliformes; family Cichlidae; genus Rhamphochromis; species Rhamphochromis longiceps. Next base: position 30,511,272 of record NC_140563.1, read on the forward strand.
CTGCCTGTTGTAATAAAAAATGAAACCGATCACGACATTGTTGTCCCTTCAGGCCGTGTGCTAGCCGACATTAATGCCGTAACCAGAGTCATACACAAAGAACAAACAGAGAAGGTGTCAAGCTCTTCAGACCAGTCAGAAGATCCTTCTCAATCTAAAAAGATCAGTTTTGACTTTGGAAATGACTTACCTGATGAATGGAAAGATCGTGTCACAAAAATGCTAAATTCAATGCCTGATGTGTTTTTGCAGCATGAATTAGATTTTGGACACACTAAAAAAGTACAGCACCACATCAAGCTCAGTGATGAAACCCCATTCAAATCCAGACCCCGACCAATACATCCACATGATGTGGAGGCCGTGAGGAAGCACCTCCAGGAACTACTCGACATGTGAGTGATACGGGAATCTGAATCACCATTCGCTTCCCCGATCGTGGTAGTCAGGAAAAAAGATGGTTCCGTTCGCTTGTGCATTGACTACAGGAGGCTAAACCTCCAAACCATAAAAGACGCATATGCACTCCCAAATCTGGAGGAAGCGTTTTCCGCTCTGGCAGGGTCAAAATGGTTCTCGGTCTTGGATCTCAAGTCGGGATACTATCAGATTGAGATGTCAGAGTCAGACAAGCAGAAAACAGCCTTTGTGTGCCCCTTGGGGTTCTGGGAATTCAATAGGATGCCCCAAGGGATCACCAACGCACCCTCCACCTTTCAAAGGCTCATGGAGCGGTGTATGGGTCCAATGAATCTTAAGGAGGTCCTTGTCTTTATTGACAATCTCATCATTTTCTCATCATCTCTTGAAGAACACGAGCAACGCCTGAAGAGAGTCCTGTTGAGGTTGAAAGAGTTTGAGTTGAAACTGGCACCCGAGAAGTGTAAATTTTTTCAAACTTCTGTTAAGTATCTCGGCCATGTAGTGTCAGAACGTGGGGTTGAAACTGATGCAGAGAAAATCAAAGCCCTCACAAGTTGGCCTGTCCCCATCAACCTCCAAACCATAAAAGACGCATATGCACTCCCAAATTTTCTCATCATCTCTTGAAGAACATGAGCAACGCCTGAAGAGAGTCCTGTTGAGGTTGAAAGAGTTTGGGTTGAAACTGGCACCCGAGAAGTGTAAATTTTTTCAAACCTCACCAACTGCATCACTGTGTGGTATGACTCCTGCACTGGGTCCTGCAGGAAAAATATGACAACGGGTAGTGAGAGCAGTGGAGAGGATTGCAGGGTCCTCTCTTGCCTCCCTCCCCAGGAGATCTACTGCGCCTGCCTCTTTCGAAAGGTCCTCTTCATTACAGCCAGCAGGCCACAGCCAGGCTCCACCATCAGCCAGCAGGCCACAGCCAGGCTCCACCATCAGCCAGCAGGCCCAGCCAGCAGGCCACAGCCAGGCTCCACCATCAGCCAGCAGGCCACAGCCACGCTCCACCATCAGCCAGCAGACCCAGCCAGGCTCCACCATCAGCCAGCAGGCCCAGCCAGCAGGCCACAGCCAGGCTCCACCATCAGCCAGCAGGCCACAGCCACGCTCCTCCATCAGCCAGCAGACCCAGCCAGGCTCCACCATCAGCCAGCAGGCCACAGCCAGGCTCCACCATCAGCCAGCAGGCCACAGCCAGCAGGCCACAGCCAGCAGGCCACAGCCAGGCTCCACCATCAGCCAGCAGGCCACAGCCAGCAGGCCACAGCCAGGCTCCACCATCAGCCAGCAGGCCACAGCCAGGCTCCACCATCAGCCAGCAGGCCTAGCCAGGCGCCATCATCAGAAATTCTGCTTCCGGGTCCCTCGTGGTGGCCGCCTCGTGCTCTCGCTTCAGTATGCCACCCAAGAAAGGCCCAACACCAGAGGAGGTTGAGGACATTAAAACCTCCCTCGGAGCGCTGTGCGGAGACGTGGCCGCAGTCAGGGCACAGCAGGAGCTGCTTCTGGGGCTTCTGGAGGAGGTAAAACAGCTACGCCTCCAAAATGCCGAGAAGGACAGACGGATCATGGATCTCGAGCGGCGGGTGGATGAGCTGGAGCAGTACACCCGTACGAACGACGTGGTCATCAGCGGTATTAAAATCAAGCCGCGCTCGTACGCGCGCGCGGTGGCCGGGAACGTCGGGGAGCCCAGCGACGAGGAGACCCGCTCGGTGGAGCAACAGGTGGCGTCCTTCCTCCAAAGCAAGGGGATAGAGATGGACCTGGAGCACATAGAAGCATGTCACTCACTGCCCAGGAGGAGTGACAGACTGCCGGCCATCGTTATGAGATTTGTCAATCGGAAGAACAAGGTCGCACTGCTGAAACAAGGACGCAAACTGAAAGGCACGGACGTTTTCATTAATGAGCATCTGACACGAAAAAACGCAGACATCGCGAGGAAGGCAAGGCAACTGAAGAAGAACGGTAAAATACAACATACATGGGTAACAAACTGTAAGATTTTCATTAAGCTAAACGGGACACCAGAAGAGGCAAAAGTACTGATAGTGAGGAACATGGAGGATCTGGACAAGTATAACTGACACCAATGTATCAATTACACCAGGAAATGACATGGACACGTTGAAATTAGTTCTTCAACAGAAAGTAATTGATCTAGATTGTGAATATAAGGAGCATAATATAATAGATCCAGAAATAGATTCTGAAAGTAACTTTCTCTCTACTTTTGTTAAAAATTGTAATTATTTCACTCAGGAACAATATGAAAAAGAAATTAACCTAGACGGGAAGCTCTCATTAATTCACTTTAACAGCAGAAGTATGTACTCTAATTTTGATTTCATTAAGGACTATTTGCAACAATTTTCTCGCCCCTTTAGTGTTATAGCCATCACTGAAACTTGGTTCAATGTCGATAAAGGAATAGATTTTTGTTTGAATGGATATGATTTAAAATACATGAATAGATTAAATAAGGCGGGTGGCGGGGTTGCTATATATGTTCATAACTCTATAAAATATAATGTTGTAACAACTATGTCTATGGCTATTGATGGAATTTTGGAATGTTTGACTATTGAGATTATGAATGAAAAAAAGAGAAATGTTAAAATAAGTTTCATATATCGGACACCCAGTTCAAGTATTGTCACTTTTAATGAATGGATAGAAAAAACGTTTGCTTCGGTGAACCAAAAATTACTATTTATCTGTGGTGATTTTAATATTGATTTGCTAAATCCAACAAGGTTAAAAGCCATTGATGACTTTACTGACACGATGTACAGCTTATCACTATATCCAACAATAACAAAGCCAAGCAGAATAACATCACATAGTGCCACTATTATTGACAACATTTTTACTAATGTCATGGATTTCCAAACTAATAGTGGCCTGCTTGTCTGTGATATAACTGACCACTTACCAGTTTTTACTTTGTGTGACTGTGATTTAAAAAAAATAGATACCAAGATCATGATAGAAAAGCGAACAATAAATGAAGAAGCAATTCATGCCTTCAATTTTGATTTAGCACAACAAGATTGGAGTTCGGTGTATGAAGAGTCAGATGTGGACAAGGCTTATGATAATTTTCTAGATATTTTTACTATGTGGTACAATAAACATTGTCCTGTAAACGAACACATGACAAAGAAAAAAAAGATAAAAAGTCCTTGGCTCACAAAAGGAATTATTAATGCTTGCAAAAGGAAAAACAATCTGTATAAACAGTTTATCAAAGTAAAAACAAAAGAAGTGGAACAAAGATATAAAGCATATAGAAATAAATTGACTGATATTATAAGAACGAGCAAACAACTTTATTATAGAAGAAGATTATATGAAAATAAAAACAATATAAAAGGAACTTGGGATGTGTTAAACAACTTAATTAAACAAGGATCTTCTGGAACATCATATCCTGAATATTTTACTGATGCAAATGGTGAAAATCACAACATGAGTAATATTGTCGATGGGTTCAATAAATTCTTCATAAATGTTGGCCCGGAACTAGCAGCGGACATCCCGTGTCATAAAAATGAAAATATCAGTAATATAAAATCAAATCCCTTTTCACTGTTCCTCTCAGATACAAATGAGCAAGAAGTAATAAATATCACATTAAAATGTAAAAGTAAGTCTTCAATGGATTATCATGACATAAATATGTCTGTAGTTAAACAGGTTATTCTGAATATTGCTAGTCCCTTAACATATATCTGTAATTTATCATTTCAGTCCGGTTGTTTTCCAAAAAAAATGAAAATTGCGAAAGTAATACCACTATATAAAAGTAATGACAAACACAGTTTTACCAATTATAGGCCTATTTCTCTACTGCCTCAATTCTCAAAAATTCTAGAAAAACTTTTTAATTCAAGATTAGAAAAATTCCTTGAAAAACATCAAATAATAAATGTTGGTCAGTATGGTTTCAGAACGCAAAGAACCACTTCAATGGCGATAATTGAGGCAGTAGAAGAAATTACTGATACACTGGATAAAAATAAATATGCAGTTGGTATTTTTGTTGATCTCAAAAAGGCCTTCAACACAATCAATCCCTCAATTTTACTGGATAAATTGGAAAGATATGGTATTCGAGGGAAAGCTGGTAACTGGTTAAAAAGTTACCTAACAGGTCGGGAACAATATGTTAGCATAGGGCATTACCATTCAGAGAAACTTGGTATTACATGTGGTGTTCCCCAAGGGTCAGTGTTGGGACCAAAACTTTTCAATGTATACATAAATGATATTTTTGATGTTTCTCAAGTACTTAACCTCATACTGTTCGCAGATGACACCAACATATTTTTCAGTAGCGATGATTATACTGATCTTGTAATGACCATAAACAGGGAGCTAAAATTAATAAAAAAAAAATGGATGGACATAAATAAATTATCATTAAATATAAATAAAACTAAAGCAATGTTTTTTGGTAATTTAAAATATAATATAGAATTACCAATTATCATTGAAGGTGTACCAATTGATAATGTGAGTGAAAACAAAATTTTGGGAGTCGTAATTGATAATAAAATTTCATGGAAACCCCACGTCAGACACATAAAAACCAAAATTTCTAGAAGCCTCGCAGTTTTGAACAAAGTGAAACAATTCCTTGATAAAGATGCACTTCGTACTCTGTACTGTACCCTGGTTCTTCCATATCTTACATATTGTGTGGAAGTGTGGGGAAATACATATAAAAATACAACTAATCCATTAGTCACAGTACAGAAACGAGCACTGCGTATTATTCACAAGGCTGGTTATCTAGATCATACTCACAAATTCTTTCTTCAGGCAAAGTTACTTAAATTCCAGGATCTGGTTAATTACAATACATCCATAATTTTGTATAAAGCTTTTACTAAACTTTTACCGGCAAATTTACAAACTAGATTTGAAATTCGAGAAAAGGTTTATAATGTGAGAGGCTTTGGAGAATTCAAATTACCCAGAACTCGAACAACCCGTAAAGGCTTTTGTGTGTCTGTATGTGGTGTGAAAATCTGGAACAGTCTGAGTTTACAATTGAAACAATGCAAAAATATTCATAGATTTAAATTTCTCTACAAACAGTTGGTCTGGTCACAGTATACTCAATGATGGGTTTTAGTGTGCTCTGTAATGTCTGTCCTCTTACCATTGCTGGTACGGATTCCAAAATAAAAAAAAATAAAAAAGTGTGCGTATGTATGTACATATATGTACTTGTGTGTGTAGATATATATGTATGTATATGTATGTGTGTTTGTTACTTGTAGTTATTACTGCCTGTTACTTGTGGTAATGCAATTTATAATTTATATATTCTGTATTCAGTTATGAAGGCTCTAATTGTTGGTTGCGAGCTGCCGCTTAGATGCTTGTATGTGCCCGGGGCTGTTGATGGGTCTGTATGCAATGATGGGCGTAGCTGCGGGAAGTTTATTGTTTTTTTTGTTGATGAGTGAGTATAGGGGTGGGATTTAATAAGTTTTCTTCGTCCCACTCCTTTTTCAGGCAATTTTTGTTTTTTGTTTTGTGTATTTTATGTTCAATATAGGTATTTGTTGTGCCTGAAAATGAACAAATAAATGAATGAATGAATGAATGAAAAGTATCTCGGCCATGTAGTGTCAGAACGTGGGGTCGAAACTGATGCAGAGAAAATCAAAGCCCTCACAAGTTGGCCTGTCCCCATCAACCTTAAGGAGTTAAGGTCATTTTTGGGCTTTGCTAGGTATTACCGGCGATTCATCCAGGGCTACTCTAATATTGTAAGGCCCTTAAATGAGTTAACCGCTGGTTACCCACCACTGAAAAAGGGGAAGAAAAGACCCACAAAGCAACAAAGCTCCGTGTATTATAACCCAAAAGAGCCATTTGGTGAGAGATGGACTCAAAAATGTCAAGAAGCATTTGAACAGATCATTGGTAAGCTAACCTCAGCCCCAGTGTTGGGTTTTGCAGACCCCAAACTCCCGTACATCCTCCACACGGATGCTAGTACCATTGGCCTTGGTGCAGCTCTGTACCAACTTCAGGATGGACAGTTGAGGGCCATAGCATTTGCTAGCAGAGGACTTTCAAAAAGTGAAATGAGATATCCAGCCCACAAGCTGGAATTCTTGGCCCTTAAATGAGCTGTCACTGAAAAGTTCTCAGACTACCTTTATGGTACAGAGTTCACAGTAGTCACAGACAGTAATCCGTTAACGTACATTCTAACATCTGCAAAACTGGACGCAACGAGTTACCGTTGGCTCTCAGCCTTGTCTACTTTTTCATTCCAACTCCAGTACAGGGCTGGTAAACAAAATGTAGATGCGGATGCGCTGTCTCGTCGCTCTCATGGTAGCCCAGGTGATGATCCTGTATCACAGAAAGAAAGTGAAAGGATCAGGCAATTCGCTCTCACTCACCTTAGCAGCGATGACAGAGAAATGGTCTCTAGAGAGGTCGTACAGGCCATCTGTGAAAGGCACTCAGTTAATTCTGTAGGCCTGGATCCAGAGTCATTTACTTGCCCAGGCTTAGCCTTAGTTGAGTCTTTAGCCCTACATGCTACGGCTGTCCCTGATAGCTTTTCAGAAGAGCTGTTAGGTGGTTCTCCTCTTCCCCCGCCTATAACAGAGGATGAACTCAGACAGAAACAGAGGTTAGATCCTGCTCTTAACGCTGTAGCCACTCTGTTAGAAACTGGCCAGACTCCACCTCCCAGTCTTAGAGCAGAACTACCTGAGCTTCCCTTGTTACTGCGTGAGCTCAGTCGTCTTGAACTTCAGAATGGAGTTCTTTACCGAAAAAGGCAAACCGGTCCAGACATCTCCTTTCAACTCGTGCTACCCGAGGAGTTAAGACCAGTGGTCTTCCAACACCTCCACAATAACATGGGGCACCTAGGAATTGACCGTACTATTGATTTGGTCAGGACTAGGTTTTACTGGCCAAAGATGCAGGTGTCAGTTGAGAAAATGATCAGTACGTGTGAACGTTGTGTTCGCTGAAAGTGTAAACCTGAGAGGGCAGCTCCCCTCATGAACCTAAAGACAAGTAGGCCCCTCGAATTAGTCTGTATAGATTATCTATCTATTGAGCCAGATCAGTCTAACACTAAAGATGTATTAGTTATGACTGATCACTTCACTAAGTTTGCAGTGGCCGTCCCTACACCCAATCAACGAGCGCGCACTGTTGCAAAGGCCCTCTGGGAGAACTTCATTGTTCATTATGGTGTCCCAGAGAGACTCTTAAGTGATCAAGGCCCCGATTTCCAATCGAAGACAATAAGTGAACTCTGCGAAATCATTGGCATGAAAAAGATACACACAACACCGTATCATCCCAGAGCCAATCCAGTTGAGAGGTTCAATAGGACGCTCCTCCAAATGCTTGGTACCTTGAGTGACAATGAGAAGTTGCATTGGAAAGAGTATGTAAATCCTCTAGTGCATGCATATAATTGTACCAAGAATGACGTGACAGGCTATTCGCCCTATGTACTGATGTTTGGAAAGCAACCAAGGCTCCCCATTGATCTAGTATTCGGGTTGCCTGTTAATGCCCAGAAGAAGTCACACTCACAGTACGTCAGTGATCTGAAACATAGGTTGGAGGAAAGTTTTAAGATCGCAACCTCAAACGCACAAAAGAATGCTGAGCGCAATAAGACCCGCTTTGACAAGCAAGTGGTTGACTCAACTCTCAATGTGGGCGACAGGGTCCTTGTACGTAATGTTAAACTGAGGGGAAAGCATAAGTTGGCAGACAGATGGGAGGATGATGTTTACGTGGTTCTGAGAAAAGCAGGCGAACTACCAGTCTATACGGTTAAACCGGAAGCGAAAGAAAGACCAGTCCGAACATTACACCGAGACCTGCTCCTCCCTTATAGTTTCATACCTGTCACGGAGTCAACTGAAAACAGTTCCCAAAAGCCCTATGCTCGGCGGAACACAAGGCAAACTGTTGTTCAGGAGGATGATGACCTTGACTCAGAGTACTTACCAATACCTACCTGGATACCAATGTCCATTTCCAACTCTGCCAAGCCAGCTCTTGTTGTGCCCCATACTGAAAGTGTGCAAAGACAGTTTTCAGCTTATGATGAAACCGAACGTGACAATCCCACCGAATGTGACAATCCCACCGGACGTGACAAACAAACAGAGGAAATTAAGGAAACTGAAACTGAGGACTTATCCGAACATGCAAACTTACCTGAGCGTAGCTTGCAAACCCAAGAGACAAGACACATATGCCTTAGTCCAATAGGTGAGACACGGTGGTGGGCCAAGCATGATGCCCTCCAGAAAATCTTTGGACATTTTGGAAAACCAGACGATGGCCTCTTCGTTGATGTAGCGCTGACGCTGGAAGCCATTGAAAAGAGGGAAAAAGAAAAGCCAGCTGTTCGTGCCAAAGCACGAGGCTTTAAAGAGTGTCTCTTGAAGCATGAAACTGTGTTAACAGCACAGATATTTCTTAGAGTGTTTGAGCAAACAACTTCTCTGTCGAAGTACCTATAGTCATAGGGGATGGACATTCTCTCTGCCTATCATATGGTGACTGCCACACAAGATAGCCTCAAAAGTATCGCCAGGGACTTTCCAACTGTGAAGGCAGCTGCAGACACATTTGTGAAACAGACAAATCAAAAAGTAGAGGAGAGGGAGAACAACGCAGACATGGAAGTGGAGGCTGAACTACCTGAAAAGAGAGCCAAGAAGAGAAAAGGCATGGCCGGAGAGACGCCTGAAGATGAGTTGCAAATCAATGCTGAGAAATCATATGAAGTGAAAGTGCACAACATCATCCTGGATAATGTTATTCAAGCAATCCACGGACGATTGCTCATACATGGCCCTCTTTTTGCGGATTTGGCATGGTTGGACCCCAGGTCAGAACAGTTTCTCTTCCAAGTAATGCATTTCAAAACCTCAGCACCCGTCTACTTAAATTTGACAGCAGGGCTACAGTTAATAACCTTCAGTCAGAACTGAAACGTTTTGCTGAACAGTGGGAAAGGCTTAAGACATTACATGTAGATGACTACAGGACCAGAACAGCAAAGGACAGATCTGAAGAATGGGATGAAGAAAGTGAAATTGTGACCAAAAGCTGTAGTTCTTGCAAAAATTGCCCACTGTGCTGCTATCAAATACTCAGGCGGTTCAACATGCTGTCTGATGCCTATCGTCTCCTTGGGCTGGCATACAAGTACCTGCTGACCCTCTCCCTCACTCAGGTTGCCTGTGAAAGAACATTCTCTACACTCAAGTTCATTAAAAGCAGACTCCGAAGCAGCCTGTCTACAAACAAGCTGGAGATGTTTATGCTGATGGCCACTGAAAAGGACATTCTCATGTCATTGGACTCTGACATGGTCATTGACAGGGTAGCTGAGAAGAGTGACCTGCTGAGAAAGCTCCTTTTGTAACCTGGTGAGGTGAAATAAAAATGAGCAAAACATTCCTAATTATCTATTGTTAATATTAAATTCAGCTTTATTATTATTGCCTAAAGTACAGTCAAATGAATACGTTTAGTATCTACCTTCACTTCAAACAAGTCAAGTGCTCGGTAAATGCTTAGAATTTGTCCATCTTAATAGATAGAATAAATATGAGATTGGAGTATTAGGCATTTATAAACATATATTCTTACAGTCTTAATCTGTCATTGTTTCATTTCAGATGCTGTCAGTCATTTAAGGAGGACTGAAGTGTGTTCATTTTAAGTAAGTACTATACGGAATATGATTCAACCATTTTTCTAGAGTAAGCTACCAGTACTGTCATCGTCTGAAAAAATCTATTAAGTGCAATTCTTTCTCAACCTTCACTGTCTGTCCTTTCACTTCTTAAAGGTTTCCATGTCTTAAGATCTGTTCAGTGTTGCTGCTGTGGAAGTGTTGTAGGTGACCTTTTATTGATGAGTGAATAGTCTTTGGCGATACAATTCAATCACAATCTGTCCTTTATAGATTTTAATATTCATCTAATCTTTGTTCCATTCTGTACTGTTTGTCAGGGTCTAATCATACATTGTTTGTTTGTTTAAGAGGTTCTCTAGACCATTCAACTTTTTAAGTTCATCAACGTAAATACTGCTGTATATGATTCCTCTAATTTTGTGGAATAAAGATGCCAGTACTGTGATCAATATGAGCAAGTCCATCACTGTTCTTTGTCCTTTAACTTGTGTCCTGTTTTTCAAGGTCCATATAATTTCTTCAGAAGTAAAGTTTCTACTATGTGTTGTAGATAGTTCAGGAGGTTAACTCGACCAAGCAGTCTTTTTGTTTCCGCTAAGTACTGTTTAAAATCCAGAATAAGGAGGATGGTGCAGGTTTAAGTTTATTAGATTGATACACATATACCAACAAGGCAGTGTACATCAAAGCAGTTGTTTTCATGCAACGGCTTTATGGCTTTTCCTATAGTGCCTGATGGGCCGGTCTCTAGTCAAAATGCCCAGGCCGATTTTTTTGTCCCAGTCCAGCCCTGAATGAAGGGAAGCCAAAACAGGAGAAATCTGCTCTCTCTTTCTAGTCCCTGTCAGTACTCTTGCTGCAGCATTTTGGATTAACTGAAGGCTTTTCAGGGAGTTTTTTGGACATCCTGATAATAATGAATTGCAGATGTGAACACGCACCTCAGAAAACCACATATACACGTCAAATCGTCAGGAGCCTGACGTTAATGTTTCATTTCTCTGAACTTGTGCTGTAATTCTAACTTCAAAATACCTAGGTAATTAGAGAAAAACAAGGAGGCAACAATGTGTAATTTAAAAGGAAAATATTCTGGCATTATACTCCTGCTTAAACTCCTGCTTTTAAGGTGAGAATGATATATACTTCAGTAAGTGCACTCACACGTGGAGTAAGTTTGGAGCTTTGGCATTTGTGCCATTCAGGACAAACAACTGAAAGCTTCTATCTCTTTCTATAACTTCTGGAGGGACCAGGAGTTATACAACTGCATGCTTTATAACTGCTCCTCTATAACACGGATCACACAGAGCTTCTATTCTTATGTATTTATATCCTAAATTCTTTTTTGTACCTTATAGATTTATATTTCTTTTTTTAATCATTTGTACTGTCAGTCACAGGAAGCCTGAATAAAGGAGGAGTTACACTGAATCATCTCTGCAGTAAGAAGAGGAAAGATGAGAAACTGATCTCACTGAGACAAACATTTCATTTTCCTTTAGAGGCTGTTTATCCGTTTTCCTTTCAAACTCCAGCCTCGGTAATGAAGAGATTTTTTTTTTTATCTAGCCTGCAGGAAGAACTGATGTGCTGAAGTCTGTGAAATTATCTATTTGTAGTCTATCTGCAGGAAGTTGTAGTTTCTTCACAGCAGGCCCACATCAATGAAACCAGTAGTAGCAACAATGGTATTCTTAACTATAATCTGAGCAGAAAACTTTGGTGTTCTTTTTGTCTGCATTTCTTCTTCCTGCTCTGTGTTCAGTTAGTTTACTTTTTCTCCATTGTATAATCCTGCTGGACTCTGGTTATTCTGGTTTTTAAATATAGTTTCTACCTTTGAGTCTCATTTACACCTGACAGGAAGTCCAACAGCAGCACTGCAGGAAACACCTGAACATGTTGACGACAACATTTATGATGAAGAATATTTCTCAAAGCATAAACAAATGAATTCATAGAGAGAAACACTGCTAAATTTGGTTCTCATCCTTGAAATAATCTTTAGTTTAGCTGAAAGAAAAGCAGAAAATCATCAGATGCAAAGTGTCATGGCTACTGAACGGACTCACGCGCAGACAGTTCTTTCGCAGAGAACAAAAGGAGATTTATTCACAACAGGGATCACCTTAGTGCTATATATATATGTACAGTGAGTTGGGAGGGGGGTCCAGGGAGAGAAGGGGGGGGGGGGGGGGGGGGAATCCACACACACGCTTCCTCTTCCACACAATCACCGCCACAGCTCCTCCGCACACACGCACTCCTCTTCAGCCGCACTCGCTCCAAAACTCCACACACGCTGCCACACTTGGGCAGGTCCCGTGATTAGGTCCAGAAGAGGGATATCTACACACAGAAGTTAACGTTAGTTCCACAGAAAAATACATACAAGGGCTTCTTTTTGAAAATGCCAAGAGCACAAACTCAGGAGGTTCAACGTTCCAGCGGTGAGCTGCTCAGTGCCACTGCCTTAAATAGCAGCTGGGGAAATCAGCCAGATCAGCAGCAGGTGGACACAATCACACAGGTGCGTGGGCCAAGAGCGAGAGCCCGTAACAAGCTCCACCCAGGCAGAGAGGAGGAGGAGAGACAAAGAAAACAAAAACTAACAACAACAACAAAACCTGTAGCCAGCGTGGGCCAACCAGAGAGACACGGGGGCCGTGACACAAAGAATTTCTGTGGGAATGTTTCCTTACTGAGGAGCGTCTTGACTTCGACAGGAACTCACCTTTTTCTACATTTCCCTCAAAATCTGAGCTTAATTTACAGACTCATGGCTGAAGTTCTCATCCTGTTTGACTCCTTTTTAATGTTCTCAGCATGAAGGTTCGTGGAGGAGGAGGAACCTGAGCAGCTCCTGTCATCACAAACTGCCGTATAACAAAAACACATTAAACACTTGTAGGGTCTTAATGAAATCTGTTTATTTTACAACATGAAGAAAATCAAAGCATCTGAAAGAAGAAACACAACAACAACAACAACAAAATAAACTCCTCCATGGAGTGAAAAGATGCTCTGAAACAGCGAACACTTTTACAGTTTATTTTGACAAAAAAAATAAAAAATTATAAACTATCACAATAACAAAGAGCAGATGAACATATTTGATATCTATATTAACCATATTTACATTTAATCCCACCTTTCAGTTATAACAAAACAGTAAAGTATCATCCTTCATTCGAGGGGGGGGGGTTATTTCTTAAACTGTTTTCCAAACTTGTACTGCAGAGCTCCTCTGGTTCCTTCATCCACTCTGCTTCTCATCTCTTTCAGTTTCTGGACCTTCTCTGTGTCTCCTTTCTCATCTATCTTCTCAATCAGGAAGTCCAGGTGGACAAATGTGGACGCTGAATCAGCTTTCAGAGCGATCTGCTCCAGTCTGACAACATGTTGGTAGGACTCATCCAGGAACTGTGACTTCTCTGCTGTCAGTTGGTTCATTTCTTTATTAAGATCTTCCAAAAGATTTGACTTCTGGTCACTTTCCGATTTATTCTTCTCATACTTTTTCTTAATTTCTTCCAAAGTCCTCTGAACTTTCCTTGTCTTGGTCACATATTTTCGTTTTTCTTTCACATGAGCTGATACAGGACACTTATTGGTACAAACAGTGCAGCAGCCATCTTTCATGACCTCACAGTGTTCAGGATACCAGGCCATTGTGCATCCAGGATAGTGACAGTTCTCCTTACAGACAGTACAGCAGGTAGCTGCTTTGTAAAAACAAACCCTCATCCCAGCATCAATATCTTCTTTAACTTTGTAGGGCTCATCAACTTCTACAGTGAAGTTTTCATTCTTCGTCATCTTTTCTTTATATTTCTTCAGAGCTTCTTGACTCTGTCTGATTTCTGTCTGCTTCAGTTCTGCCAGTTCGATTCTCTCTTTCAGGTTTTGGATGGAGGCTGTCAGTCTGATTCGTTCTGTCAATACTTTCTGTGTTTTCTTTACATTTTGAGGTGCAGATCGTTCTAGAAAGTCTGAGAACTCTCTCATTCCTTTATCTGTTACTCCCCAAGAGAACTCAAAGACAGACACATCTTCCTCTGTTCTATCTTCCTTCTGTTGGTTATCAAACAGGAAGTGAACGGGCTGATCCTTCTCATTTCTGGCACATTTAAATTTTGCAGCTTTAAGAGCTTTAAAAGCATTTTTAGGTACAATTCCATTTGAATTTGTGATGAGAGTTATGATATTTTTCTCTACGTCTTTTCCAAACAGGGACATCATTGCATCAAAGACGTACATCAGTCGGTCACTCAGTCTATTATCTGTCGCCTTCATCACCAGACCCACTACATTAACTTCATGAACTCCATCCTCTGATTGAAACAGGTCCAATAATCTTTGGTAGATAATGTCATCATGCTCAGTCCCTCTGGTGTCTCCATATCCAGGAGTATCGATGACGGTCAGAGAGTAGGGCAGAGTTTTATCTTCAAAACCAAAGACTTCGTACACGATCACATCTAATGTCTGACTGCCTGCGTGATTATTCTCCTCCTCCTCTACAATCTGAAACCAGACTTCATCCTCCCACTTCACTCCCATGGCGTAGTTGAACAGAGCGTTGATCAGAGTAGATTTTCCTGCTCCTGTTTCACCTACAAGTAAGATGGTTTTATTTGTCTTGTTCGGGTTTTTTTCACCAACAGTCATTCTTGTTAGAGTTCCAAACTCTTGTTTCTTTGGTCTGAACTGGTAAACAGCAGGAGATCTTGGATGAATTTTAATACTTCTGCATATAATGTCCTTGTATTTGGATGAGATGTTTCTGTAGAAAAAAGTGAAAGAGCTCAGTACATCTTTAAACCTGGGTTACAAATTTTATTCTTTCTTAAATTAAATATGTGGTTGTTTTCTATTTTAAAGTTAAATAGTTATTCAAAATCATATATCTACAGACAGATAAAAAATTGAAGGAAATACCTGAAACTGTGACCACTGTCATTAGCCGGTCTGGTTGTTGTGTAATGCTCTGCTATGATTAGACTGTTAAAATAAAATATGTGGTTATTATACTGCAGTGTCTTTGCAGGACCTTAGCAAAGAGGGAGCAGATTAAAAAAATGCTAAAAAAGGTTCTGTACAGATTAAGGTAAATAAAGGTTCAAATGCCACTTAAATGTTACACAAACACTGCTTTTACTAGACTTTATCATGTGTTTTAAAAATGAAAGGTGGCTTTTGAACTTTTTAAATTATTACTAGTTAACATGGATGTTGAAATTCCATATTACTCAGTCCATAAGCTGATTAATTAATAAATTAAACACCAAATATAAATACAACAACTTGAACCATTCTGTTATTTTTTCCTGTCTTCTTGTATAAAATGTTTTTTTTTGTCTTTGTAATTTCATTGCCTAACAAAAAGAAGGTATTTTTGTAAAGCAAGCATTCTGTCTTTTGTCACACATTGTTGACTACACTACACTCCATGAAGTCAACAAAATTAAAACTGTTCTTTTGAGCAGTCATATCTGTATTCAAACCGACACATCTGTTGAAGGGCGAAGACTTTGCAGAAATGAGAAAGAAAATTCAGTTGAACACATAAATGTGATTTTGTTACTCACTTTCTCCCAGTGTGGCCTTGTGCATAGAGCTTTTCATATTGGGGTGGCTGTTCTTGAATCTCTGAATGACATCAACACAAAATAGATTAACTTAATTAATCTGAGATAAAGATGTCAATTCATCTGTCCATCCATTCATTTTCTTCTCCTTGTCCAGAGCTGGGTCACGGGTGCAGCTGCCCCAGCCCTCACCTCCAGCTTATTTAGAGAAACACCAACTCGTTCTAAGCCTGGCTGAAAAATGTAATCTCTCCAGCGTGTCCTGGTTCTGCCCCAGGGCCTCCTTCCAATGGGATATGCCTGAAAAACCTCACAGAGAAAATGCCAAGGAGGCATCCTAGTCATATGTCCAAACCACCTCAACTGGCTTCTTTCAATGGATGGATGGATGGTCTTTTGTACATTGAAATTGTTGTCCTGTTTTTCTTTTTTGGTTTTTCATCACATAAATTCTCCTGACCATTGTTAGACTGTTTATGTTGCCCAATGTTCAGCTATCTATCTGTCCACTAAAGTTTCATTGACTGTTTTACTAAAAGATGCTGAACCACTCTTTTATGCGAAGTATTTCACATTTTTGTGTCATGTACTTGTCACATCTCTGGTGTATCCAAAGACACTACACATAAAGATTCAGATTAATCTATCTCAACTGTTTGATGTTCAAATATTGGTCTGTTGTCTGACTAAACAATCTGGCTGTATTTACTAAAATGATTTATAAAAAGTTTATGAAAGCCGTTACATGCCAAAGTCTTATATTTGTATTTGTTACAGCTTTTGGTTTCTCTACCTGTTGTTATCTGTGATGAAGAAAAGTCTGGTGTTGACTCCATGCTCCGTTGTGAATCAGAAGCCATTTTCAGGCAAGGGGATCCAAACTCAGCTTCTTGAGAAGCTGTCCTCTCCATAATGTCACTCTTCGGGCTGCAGAGCTGCACAAATTTTCCAGTGAGCTGACATCAGCAGCACAAACAGATTAGGAGAATAAGTAAGACAGAAAATCATCAGAAACTTTTACTGTACTTTGAACTGAGATATGGAAGATCACTGAAAATCAAGCATCATATCTCTGAAGGTTCTCAGTCATCCAGGTCATCATAGTCTAAGGAGCTTGGAAAGAAAGGCATCTGGACTTCTTTAAGTTGCTTGACCCTAGAACTGAAGAAGCTTCTCGGATGAGAGGTGAAACATTTTCAAGCAACTTAAAGAAGTCCAGACACTTTTCTTTCCAGGCTCCTGTTATGATCTAAAGTTTTCAGTGTTTGTTTTATGTGCGACTCCTCCCACCAGAGGATGGCTGTGGGTTTTTTCCCCTCTCTCTTAGGAGGTGGACACCTGGGCGTGCCTGCTGAGTAGCTGGGTGGAGTCTCTTCCTGTCCTTGGATTGGATAATTGGCTAATCACCTCCAGTATTTAACTACCAGATGACAGCCACCTGGCCCCCTCTCTCCTAACCGCCACCATCCAACAAAGAACCTGTGTTGTTGATTTGTTGCTGTGTAGAGTGTCTTTGCCAAAATGATTTGCGTGTGTGTGGCGTTAGTACCTCCATTTTGTAAATAGTTTCGTCAAGTAGCAATCGTGTATTTTCTTCACCTTGTATATATTCTTCACTGCAGCAGCCTAGTAGGCATGAGAAGCCATTTTTGTTTGAGTTTTTTCCTGTTTTTCATTTAGAAAGTTAGGTAAGTGAATTGTCTTTTGTTTGGTTTTCATTTGTATAGGGACCATTAGGGAGTTTTGTTTGTTATTTTTGGTACTGCTCACTGCTGAAGCAAATAAATGGCTGCTTAGCACTTTAAAAGATACGACTGTTTGTGTTCTTGCTTTGGTGGAGCGGGAGTGGGCCAATTTCTTGTTGCGTTCAATACACACCTAGACAAAGAACGTAACAGCTCCTTAGACCAAGCATCTTTAATTTAAGATAAGAAGTATAATATCATCACTGTGAAGTGATGATATTATGCCAGACAATTTTGGACAAATGTATCTGTACTTCTACATGTAGATAAGTGAATATCTATACCTGTGTCACTGTTACAGGCCCCACTATGACGGGCGCGTAGCCAGATTACAATCCTGTAAAACAGGAGAGAAAGTGAACACAGGAGACACGCTGCCGTTCGCCTGTTCAGTCTTGCCAGAATTTATTCATACAACACAAGCATATCTGCTCCACTCTTTTGTTAACTCAATTTCACAATAACTGCTCATTCCCTCACATGGCTTGTTTTCCACCAGTACATTTCAATATTAGTCCACACTACTGGCATGAAAAAACAAAGGGTTTAAATGAATGAAACAAATGACAACTACACCTCTTTTCCCATAAATGAGATAAACAAAATAATTCACATCATCATGGTAGTGTCTTATCATAGAAAGGAAACTCTACCTTCAACATTACTGCACTACTTTCCTTGCCAGCATTTTTGTTGGCCGTACTCTTATTAGCGCTCTCGCTTCATGTGTCTTTTTCAGACCAGTTAGATTCTAACACTGAAACAGCAAGTTTACACATGACTTCAGGCGGGCTCAGAACACTTTACACACGCGTTACACAAAACATTTGTCATGAACACAAAGCTACAAGTTTATCAGGAACTGTAAACCCAACTGGGTTGGTGGTGCTTATTATTATATGGAGTATTATACGCAGTTGCAACAGCTTGCTAGCGTTACCCAGGCATATAGCCTAGCTATAACATCCTACAGAGCTAAAGTAGCTCACATAGCGACAGTATAATACATCACATATCACAGACCCGTCTTATGTCATGAAAGTTTAAGTATCACAGTGTCCAGCTGTGTATTTCTTTATGTTTTTGACCACATTACTGACCTGTAAAACAGGAGAGAAAGTGAACACAGGAGACACGCTGCCGTTCGCCTGGTCAGTCTTGCCAGAATGGAAAACTTACGGCAGCTATGCACCCGACTCAGTTCCCAAAGCACTCTGCTGCCCCCTACTGTCTAAAGTGTTATACACTCTCCTGGCAACAGGGAACTTACATGACATTGTGGCTTTAAATTACACCAATAAACCAGCAAAATAAAACATGCAAAATAATCTCCACATATCACGACACTTAACTCACAATTGTGACCACATTTCTGTGTGGATCACATCACCGCTGCCGTTGCTTCTCTTGAGAAACTCGAAGCTCTTTGTATACCCACCGGATGTTTGCTGCTGCCTGTGTTCTGCCTCTCTGTCGCACTCAGGATGTGAGAGTTTCTGTCACTTCCTGTACTCACACAGATGGAACCAACTTTTTTTGAATAGTTTAGTTCTATTAACAAAAAAGAAATAAATAAACCAACACATTTCTGAACAATTTTTTTTTAATCTTTCTGGTAACACACATGTCAAACTAGGGCTGCCACTATCTGTGTAGATGGAATACAGAAATATACTATTAAATATAATAGAGAAACATATCCTCATTCAGTCCCACCCAGTAGCGGTTTTTGATATGGGCGACATGGGCGGTTGCCCAGCACTGGCAGAGCGGGGGGGTGGACTTACTAGGCTTAAGCCCGGATTGTTTTTTCAGAAGCCCCGGGTCTTTTGGAGTGTCATTTTTTCATAGTTAGATGCCTGGCTGACAACTGTATAAAACAAAGACTACACACAATATTCGAAGAACACAGGGCACAATCGTAAATTCACCCTAATTTTGGTATGATCCAAACTCAGGCACTAGGCGACTGAGCACAGCACTTACGCATGTGAGCAAGGGGGGAGAAGCTACTGCCTGCAAGTTTGTAGTGATGGGATTTCCGGCTCTCTTTAGAGAACCGGCTCTTTCGGCTCGACTCACTAAAAAGAGCCGGCTCTTCAGGTTGTTTTGTTGCTTTAATTAATTTATTATTAACAATAGTATAAAATTATGCACAAAAGGAATTACTAATGTTAAAAAAAGTGGTTTAATTTATATATGTTTATATATAAATATATGCGGTGGCCCCTAGAAACAAAGCACGTACAAACTCCAAAACACATTTCTAGCCTTAACTGAGCTTCCAAAACAGAGCTACCTAGATCACTTAAATTACACAATTGAAAGCATATGTGTATTGTTTGTGTATTTATACACAAGCACTCATATATATATTCAAATAATTCAAAAAAAATGTTCATTTACCTGTTACTACCACACACCAAATCCGGTCGTTGGTACTTGCTGGCTTGTGTAGCCACTAGGTAACAAAAGCTCAACACTGCGCCGAGCATCCTGGAGCACTTCTGCTGTGTTTTGTACGTGTTTTGAGTTTTTATGTGCTTCGGGGTTTGTACGTGCTTCAGAGTTTGTACGTGCTATGGAGTTTTTACGTGTTTTGGAGTTCGTACGTGTTTTTTCTCTAGGGGCCACTGTAGATATACTTCACTCCACATAAAATGAAATAAAAAAAAATCATATAATACAAAAACCAACTATTTACATTTCAACTTTTAACTATTTAAATTTTTCAACTTTTTCCTTTTAAACAAATTTAAAGTGAAACAACACAAAACACTGCAAACCACAACACAATAAAATATAAATTAAAATATGAAAACAAAAAGATGCACATTCTCTGTCATATAGGCCTGCATGAATAAACTTTCTGAATCCTTTATCATCCGCAACTGAAAATAGTTGTGGTTGATTACTATACCTTTCTAATGTGACGTTGTTGTCCCTGGCTCTTTCTCTCTCTTTCCCTCTGGCTCTGTTCCTGTGCTACTGAGGCTACGTCCACACGTACACAGGTATTTTTGAAAAAGGAGATTTTCCGTTTTCGTTTTAAAAAATAATCCCGTCCACACGTAAACTCAGAAATGAAGGAAAACGCTGCTAGGAACATGCCAAAGCAACAGGTGGCGATATATTCCTAACCGTGTAGAAATGTTGGCCAATCATAAGTCTAGAAGCCTCGGTGGGAAATAGTAAACAAAGATGGGGCATAGAAGCAGAGCAGAGTCCTATGTGTGGAGGGACAGTAACTGTGTGTGTATATGTAAGCATTTAAACACTGCAGAGAGTACAATTAACAGTAACAGTATTGTAGAAATTCATTTCACCGAAACAATAACGTGGCGCATAGTGTGACGTCAAAAAAAGCGCACACCTTTGACGCTGTGTTTTCTCCGTTTTTCTTGTCCACACGTAAATGCAAAAACTGAGTTTTCGAAATTATCCACCCTGGCAGGCGTTTTTAGAAATCTCAGTTTTCAGTGACCGAAAACGCCGTTTACGTGTGGACGAAAGGTGCAAATGCATAGAAAAATCTGCGTTTTCAAAAATACCCGGGTACATGTGGACGTAGCCTGAGAGTGTAACTACCGCCCCTCCCACCTCTACCCAGCGCAAAGCACAAGGCTCGCGTGCGGAGTGAAGCGGAAAAAACGTGCAAGAGAGAGGGTGAGAGAAAGAAAAAAACAAAAACCCACAGCTCCCAATAAAGAGCCGGCTCGTCGTTCACTTCAAAGAGTCGGCTCTAAGAGCAGTTTCGTTCGCGACCGTCACATCACTACCAGCTCCATCCCCACAACATTACTGGACTTGTGGATCATGTCTGTTGGCTTCTGCGACCCTCAACCTGCTGCTCCAGCATGCAACAGCATGGAGGACAGCACTGACCACAACAGAGATACAACAAGAAAACATTAATTAGTAGGGATAGTGAAAACTTCTGTTTACGTTTGTTAGCCACTTGGCTATGATAGTAAACAGTAGACACTGATGTACCTTGGTTAGAGAAAGGTTGCTTAGCTAACTGATTGTATATATTTTCACTATGGATCAGGAGTGGAGTGTGTTTTCATGGGAGCAGAGCTACGGACTGGAGTTTGGAGTTTGTTTATTCACTGTTTATAGACACGGGCACTGTGGGGAATGTGGAGAAGATCACCATGAGGAGCCAAGGTGCTGGGACCTGTATATATTTGCTTGTTACCATTCACTGTAAATAAATTCACAGTTTTCTCTCAGAAGATTCCTGACTGAGCTGCTCACCGAATGCCCCTGGTGTTGGGCTACCCATGGCTCCACCAACCAAGGGTAGAATATTGGGATGGAGTACATGGTGCCATGAGCACCGTTTGCAGTCAGCTACTCTTAGCATTGTGACACCCAAACCCGTTGAGCTATCTGCTCCACTCAACTTGTCCACCATCCCCTCTGAATACCATAATTTGGCCAGGGTATTCAGTAAGGGATTGGTGTTGTCACTGCCTCCCCACCGGCCCTATGATTGCGGAATAGACCTACTCCCCAGTGCTCCCTTGCCCACCCGTCGGTTATACAGCCTCTCTAAACCAGAGAGAGAAGCAATGGAGAGGTACATTACAGACTCCTTAGCTGCAGGCATCATTTGGCCCTCAACAATGAAATCACAGTAAAAAGAAATAAAAAATTCTCTACCACTTCTGTCATCAGCCTTTGAACTCCTATAGGGGGCAACCGTTTTTACAAAGTTAAACCTAGGCAACGCCTATCATCTGGTCCGCATACGTCAAGATGAGAAGTGGAAAACGGCTTTTAATACCTACCTGGGGCACAAGTTAGTCTGGCAGTGGAAGCCAGAGGACAAACTAACGGCCAAGTGGAGAGGGCCAATCAGGAGCCGGAAGCCATCCTTTGGTGTGTCGCCTCATCTAAACAGTCTACATGAAGTGATCAGTTGGCATGGCTGGAGTACGCCCAGAATTCCAGCACATTGGCAGCCACTGGAGTTTCATCGTTAAAAGCCTCCTTAGGGTAGTCTAAGGAGCTTGGAAAGAAAAGCGTCTGGACTTGTTTAAGTTGCATGAAGACGTTTCACCTCTCATCCGAGAAGCTTCTTCAGTTCTAAGGGTCAAAAGGTGGAGAGTCCCAGATTTAAACCCAGTGGGAGTTTTTCCCCCAAAGAGGGACAAAGGACCCCCTGATGATCCTCTACCTAATCACATGAGCCAAGGTGTGAAACCGGGGTTGGTACCCTAACGGTGTGGTACCTCCTTAGGGTACCAATCCCCCCCTCCGTGCCTTCCGTTCAGCACCATACGGTGGCGCTGCCGCTGGCAATGGTGGACCACAAGGACAGCGCTCCTCTGGACAATGGAGCAAAATAAGCAACTGGCTGTTGCTCGCGCTCCCAGAAGTGTTGGGCTCTAGGTGATCAGTTGGCCCAGAAGTGTTCCCATGCTGTAGGCAGCCACACATGCCGCTCACCACAAAACACAAACAAAACATCAACATGACATCATGGAAATGATGATTAACTGTGTGTTTTCTCTGTCCTGCTATAACCTTGTGTTTGATTCTTCAGCTGAACTCTGATCATCACACTGAATGCAAGTTTGTAACAAAAACATAAATCTCTCTAAATCCCACATAGCAGACAAGTCTGGCCCGTATCTGGTGTCAAGCCGGCACTGCTGGCTGACTTCTGGCGTGGTAAGTGGTATATCATCCAGATATGGGCCAGGCTTGGTGTAGATGGCACTATTTATGTGATGGCATGCCACATCTGAACCGATTATGATTTGGTTTATGTGGCCCAGTCTCATAGAAAACAGGTTGCAATACTATACTGCTATGGTAGCCAACTTTTCAAATGCAGGTTTGACAGGTTTGTGAGTGTACACTTTATCCTAAACCTACAGGGAGTGCAGAATTATTAGGCAAATGAATATTTTGTCCACATCATCCTCTTCATGCATGTTGTCTTACTCCAAGCTGTATAGGCTCGAAAGCCTACTACCAATTAAGCATATTAGGTGATGTGTATCTCTGTAATGAGAAGGGGTGTGGTCTAATGACATCAACACCCTATATCAGGTGTGCATAATTATTAGGCAACTTCCTTTCCTTTGGCAAAATGGGTCAAAAGAAGGACTTGACAGGCTCAGAAAAGTCAAAAATAGTGAGATATCTTGCAGAGGGATGCAGCAGTCTCAAAATTGCAAAGCTTCTGAAGCGTGATCATCGAACAATCAAGCGTTTCATTCAAAATAGTCAACAGGGTCGCAAGAAGCGTGTGGAAAAACCAAGGCGCAAAATAACTGCCCATGAACTGAGAAAAGTCAAGCGTGCAGTTGCCAAGATGCCACTTGCCACCAGTTTGGCCATATTTCAGAGCTGCAACATCACTGGAGTGCCCAAAAGCACAAGGTGTGCAATACTCAGAGACATGACCAAGGTAAGAAAGGCTGAAAGACGACCACCACTGAACAAGACACACAAGCTGAAACGTCAAGACTGGGCCAAGAAATATCTCAAGACTGGTTTTTCTAAGGTTTTATGGACTGATAAAATGAGAGTGAGTCTTGATGGGCCAGATGGATGGGCCCGTGGCTGGATTGGTAAAGGGCAGAGAGCTCCAGTCCGACTCAGACGCCAGCAAGGTGGAGGTGGAGTACTGGTTTGGGCTGGTATCATCAAAGATGAGCTTGTGGGGCCTTTTCGGGTTGAGGATGGAGTCAAGCTCAACTCCCAGTCCTACTGCCAGTTTCTGGAAGACACCTTCTTCAAGCAGTGGTACAGGAAGAAGCCTGCATCCTTCAAGAAAAACATGATTTTCATGCAGGACAATGCTCCATCACACACGTCCAAGTACTCCACAGCGTGGCTGGCAAGAAAGGGTATAAAAGAAGAAAAACTAATGACATGGCCACCTTGTTCACCTGATCTGAACCCCATTGAGAACCTGGTCCATCATCAAATGTGAGATTTACAAAGAGGGAAAACAGTACACCTCTCTGAACAGTGTCTGGGAGGCTGTGGTTGCTGCTGCACGCAATGTTGATGGTGGACAGATGAAAACACTGACAGAATCCATGGATGGCAGGCTTTTGAGTGTCCTTGCAAAGAAAGGTGGCTATATTGGTTGCTGATTTGTTTTTGTTTTGTTTTTGAATGTCAGAAATGTATATTTGTGAATGTGGAGATGTTATATTGGTTTCACTGGTAAAAATAAATAATTGAAATGGGTATATATTTGTTTTTTGTTAAGTTGCCTAATAATTATGCACAGTAATAGTCACCTGCACACACAGATATCCCCCTAAAATAGCTAAAACTAAAAACAAACTAAAAACTACTTCCAAAAACATTCAGCTTTGATATTAATGAGTTTTTTGGGTTCATTGAGAACATGGTTGTTGTTCAATAATAAAATTATTCCTCAAAAATACAACTTGCCTAATAATTCTGCACTCCCTGTAGTGAGGGTTTTCTCATGTTTACCACCGGATGGCTGTAGCTCAGGAGGTAGAGCAGGTCACCTACTGATCACAAGGGTATTGGTTTGATCCCTGGTTCCTCCAGTCTACAGGAGGAAGCATGTAGCTAGAGAAAGTGTGTGGTTTGGTTAATGCGGCATGTTGCAGAAAGCACTTTGAGTAATCCTGGAAAATAGAAAAGCGCTATCTAAGAATCACTGTCTGAACAGAGTTTTGACATGTTACTTTTGCACTATTATGCTCCGGCACATGTTATTATAGGTTCAAGGTTCAAGGTTCTTTATTTGTCACATGCATAGTTATACAAGTATAACACACAGTGAAATGTGGCCTGACACACTCCTCGACATGTGCAAAAATTTGGGGGGGGGGGTGTAGAGGAAGAACATTATAAATATATATATATATAGTATATACACTGGGTGAATGTGCAGTAGTAGCAGCAAGCAGGTGAATTCTGTACATTAATATGAATAGACATCTGACTATTTTACAGGATAGACAATATAAACATATTTAAAATTAAAGGAATTTGAAATGTACATTGTGCCTTGGTTTAGTGTCTGGAAGAGTCCTGTCTCAGTCAATTATAGATGATGTGAGAGGGCGGGTGTGTGTGTTTAGGGCACGGATGGCTTGGGGATAGAAGCTCCTCTTGAGTCTCTCTGTCCTTGCCCAGAAGATGCGGAACCTTCTACCAGATTGCAGAAGTTGGAACAGTTTGTTGCCAGGATGGGACGGGTCCTTCAGTATCTGCGCTGCTCTAGTCCGGCATCTCCTGGTGTAGGTGTCCTGAAGCGGGGCGAGAGCAATCCTGCAGCAGCGTTCTGCTGTACGGATCACTCTCTGGAGAGCTTTTTGGTCCTTCACACAGCTGTTCCCAAACCACGATGTCATGTTCTGTGTGAGGATGCTCTCCACAGCGCCTGTATAGAAAATCCTGAGGATCTTTGGAGAGACCCTGAACTTCCTCAGTTGTCGAAGGTGATACAGGCGCTGCCTAGCCTTTTTGGTCTGGACCTGAATGTGGGCAGCCCATGTCAGGTCTGAGGAGATGTGGACACCAAGATACTTGAAGGACTGCACCCTCTCCACTGGAGCTCCATTGATGATAATGGGCTTGTAGTCTCTGTGCTGACCCCTTCTGAAGTCCACCACCAGCTCCTTGGTCTTGCCAACGTTCAGCTGGAGGTGGTTGTCCTGGCACCACGATGCCAGATTCTTCACTTCATCCATGTAGGCCGCCTACATGGATGAAGTGAAGAATCTGGCATCGTGGTGCCAGGATTATATGGCTTGATTAAGGTACACATTGGCTGACATATGGGGCCAGAAACTGTTCTGGGCCAGCACAGGACCAGCAGTGTGTCTGAAGCCCATGGCTCCTCACAACTTACTCATGGCCTACATGAATTTTGCTGTTTTGCTTCCACGACTATTAAAATCACACTTCATGCACAGCTAGCTCTCTCTCTATCTCTCTCTGTAGTTCAAGAACAGTTTCCCGTCTCCAATCTCTGTTTTCTGTATTATTCATTCACTTATTACCCACCAGTCTACCGTTGTTTACAGCGCTGTGGCTGCTGTCTTTTTCTTTTCTTTTTTTCACTTAAATGACCTCGGACAAGAAAGCCTATTTTTTCTGTTGTTCAATACTGAAGAAATTTAAACTTTATATGCAGAACATTGTAGAATATTTTTAAGGTTATCTGCTATAAAAAGCCAGACCAGGAAAATCTCCTTCATGTTTTTCTGTGTTTTATTCTCAGTTACTTTCACACAAAGGCATCTGCTGTGATGTTCACAATTCTGATGAAGTCAGTACTGATAAATGATCAGAATTATAATATTTCTGACTGTCTGAGGCTAAGTTGAATCGAATCGGGACTTTGAAAACCGGAATCGAATGGATTATAGAAATCAGTGATGATACCCAGCCCTAGTGAGCAGCCTAGGCACGACAGAAGTGGATGTAGCTGTAATAGGAAAAGAACTATTGCTAACTTTTCTGTTAAGTTAAGGCCTGATCCTTCTGAAATTCATAGCCAGTGCTCTGACACGGTGTCATCAATCTTTGAATGCTGAAAAAGCACAGTGTATCCAGAAAAACACATTATATTATATAAATTATTATAAAAATTTGTGTGCGCCTAACTTTTGTGCCAGTACGCCTAACTTTTTAAAGTTAGGCGTACCGGTACGCCCATGGCAAAAAGTTAGTCTAGAGCCCTGTTGTATGTGAGAAGCAGGATTTTGAATTCAGCCCGTATAGACGTATACACGTATAGGCTATGTATTCCCGTGTTTCCAGAGGGTGAAGGACATGTTTTCTGTATAGAAGGAATGCAGAGTGATTCGCGGACAGCTCTAAGATAAAGTCTTGATGCTAAAACAAAAGTGAGCGCCAGCACGGTGGATTTGGAGCAGCAATGTCCAGAGCTTCTTACAGACAGTTTGCAAAATGTGCAACAAAGACAAAGACTGGAGCCAAAAACAGAAAATGCTGAAAACATGACAAGTGTGTGATTAAATCAGTGGAAATTCAACTTCTCACCAACACTGAGCTGCAATATTTTATATTCATGTTTGTTCATAAATAACATTCATGAGCCTGAACTTTGCTTCACTTGTGATCCAGCTCTGAGTCAGATAGAAATAGAAATGATCAGAGTTCATTCATATTCATGAACTTGATCCCCAGGTTTCATTTAATTAACACCAAATCACAACAACACTCCTCACAGCATTTTATATTGTAAGATAAAGACCACATTAATACTCCAGCTGTTTGTTATGTGTTCATGTCTCAGTGGCAATCTGACCCTCCAAGATAAAATGCTGCCTGCACAGATTTAAACACACTTGGTCTGTTAATCAGGACCGACTGGGATGGGGATTATTTTCAGCTGTTTTCAAGCTTGCTTCTCTACATCAGTTACCTGCTCATTTGATTTATCTGTATGTCTGTATTGATGACAGTATAAGCCTGTTCTGGAGATCCATAGCAGAAATGTTGATGTGATCCCCATCCCACATCCTCATCTGAATGTTTAAAAATCAGGACTTTTACCATCAAGACCATTTGTTTCATCATCCATTATTTTATTTTCTTAATTTCTTGATCACTGAACGTGGAAATGCTAACATGACAAATGACACTTAGTAGCTGTTTTACGTCACACAGAATCCACTGGAAGTAACATGTTGTACAACAGCAGGTTACACTGATCATCACTTAATTTGATTAAGTTTTATTATTTTTATTATTTCTGAATTATGGTGACAGTTTGTGTTTCTTTGTCAGATGTTTTCTGTCTTAACTTTCTTTTATTCACTTTCTATTGTCCATCTTTCTGTCTGAAACATCAATTTAACTTTAAGCTGGAGATGCTGATTAGATTCACTCTCTGAATTCTATTAGTTGAACATCGGCTGATAGTTCGGGAAACCAGTTATTAACTGTGTTTGCCAACCAAAGTTTCGACTTCAAGCTCTGAGTGCGCTCACATGAAAGGAGGGGCGTCACACGTTGACTACACAAAGTGGATCAGCTGAGCAGCTTACAGCAGTCAAACACTATTAGAGGAACAGGTGGCAGAGATCAATAAAGAATATGCATCAGTAAAATGAATGCTTCAGTACAAAATCATTAAATCTGATGAACTCACAACAGGACTACTGAATGTGCTCTCAGTGATGCCGTTTGTTTCTAATATGACACTTCAGAGTTCATGCAGGTAAACATTAAAGGTGTATTGTTGTTGTTAAAAAGGTGCAGACTGATATATAAAAAAAGCTCTTTCAGCAGACTTTTTATATATGACTAATTTCTAGGGGATTCTTGTTCCCATGCTGCACCGCTACACCTGATCTTAAGGTTCCTCCACTTACCAAATCTCACTTTAACCTGTGCTGATAAATGATCTCAGGCTATTATGTCCAAGCAACATCGAGTGTCAAGAATGAAGACATTCTTGACATTTAATGACTATGCAGAATAGTTGCAGACAAATATAGTACAATGACAAAAACATTGTTTAATGAGTAAATATTAAAGTAATTAATGAAGCCAAATTAAAGGAAAGAAATAAGGAAGTGATGTGGTTGTGAAAACATGCCCTACTTCCACCCTGATTGAAGGCTAACTGTGCTGTTTACATTCATGGACATTTACACTGTATTTATAAACCGTATTTATTATACTGTATTGCAACCAACACCCCTACCTCTAGCTATATAACTGTATTTATGATAGTAGCAACCCAGCAGCTCTAAACCTTACTGAATGTGCAATACCACTGTTCACATAGCACCTTATAATGCACTAATCCCTCACTTCCTGCTTACATTGCATATCTTTTTATCTTACATACCTTTTTTTGTAAAGATAAAAAATGACTATCTTACTTTCTAGATACTTACGTTGTAAGAATCTGAGTGTAAATCTACATGCTGCCAACGGAGAGATGCCAAACTGTGTTTCGTTGTTCTTGTAACAGTGACAATAAAGATCTATTCTATTTCATATTGAACTGTAGCAGCAACCAATAGTGTTGGTCTCCAGTTGGTATCAAATACTGACCATTGGTGATTGTTTAGCTTTAACAGCATTAAAATAATTTGCTTTTTTTCAGTCTGATGTTTATCAGTTTGTTTAAATATAGTACTGTGCAGAATTGTTGAGTAACCCCTCATTTTATTATATTTTGCTTCAAGCAATTAAACACTACAGTAAAACTAGTATATATTTAAACAAACAATGAATGGTTGATTCTTTGATAAAACACTGGCCTGTTCATAATTCAAACATTAAAAAGCTCCAAACACAAGGGATTAAGCAGTGCTGTGCTGGGCTCCATAGTTCTGTGCTACAAGTAAACCCGTTGTCCATCCATCCATTTTCTTCCGCTTATCTAGGATGTATTATGTGTTATACTGACTGATGAAAAGAGACCAAATAGGCAAAACTGTGTGCCATAGTCAGAGGTTAACTGGTTTGGTCACAGTTGGCGAGGGAACCGTGTGGAGAGAAGAGAAAGCAGACCAAAGTGCAGGCACTGATGACAGCGTAGCTGTGAGTGAATTTATTTAGTGAAAGACAAAATGAAACAAAAGCAGAGCATGAGGGGGACTTAGACTAACAAAACCTACACTGGGATAAACTAACAAAAGAACGTGAGGAAAGTAATTAGTAGTACTATTATTAGTAAATGTTACAAAAACCTGAACACCAGGAATGCGGAGCCTGAGACATAAACACCGGGGATAAGACACATTACACCCAGGAGAAAACAGACGATCTGACGAGGAACAGAGGTGAACACACACAATAAATGTACACAGAGGGAAACGAGGAAATGGCAAACAGGCAGAGAACACAGCTAAACATAATCAAACGAGATAAGACAGAGGGGGAGCAAACAGAATACACTGACGCGGGGCATGGCACTGTCAAAGGAAATACACGAACATAGAAACCAGGACTCTAGATGTAACACAAGGAACACAAGGTAGGCACACTGACAAAACCTAAGGCCTGGAAAATCTTTAAATTACCAAAGAATAACTAAGAATACTAGAAATACGAAAGACAAAGCCATGACAAACCACTAAATCATATAAATATAAGAAAACAAAACATAAACACAGAGTTACCAGACTCCGGACCATGACACTGCAGGTGTCTGTATGTTGCTTCAGCATCTAGCTAGCTCTGCTGAGGATGAGATAAAAATAAAGACAATAAAAACATAAAAGGAGTAAACTATTTTTAAGTGGCAGGTAATTTCAAACGCAATGTTTCTATCAGCTTAACAAATGCACAAACTGTGCTGCTAGCTAAAGGTCCAGCTGCTGTATTTCACAGGCAGGTGATATTTAAAGGTAAGGACTGCTCATTTAAAGCTTACATGTAAGTCCTCATGATTTTAAATCACACATTGGGTCTGTAATGTGACATTGTGCTTTTTTATATTGTGAAACCTGCTGCTAAACAAACGGAGGTAAACTGTGTTAAAGGTTATATGAACATCCTCTGCAGGTTAGTGCAGGTTAACAGGTTAGTTTGCTGTACTGTCATGGATTCAAAGTAAAGAACAGTGTGTGACTGGTGCACAGTGTCTGTGGTTTCATGGTAGGTTACATCAAGTGTAGCAGAGATTCAGATGACTTTTAGATGATGATCCTGAGATTCATTCACTGAATTCCACCTTCATACCAGCTTTGCAGAGTCTAATATAAACACAGCATAAACAGTATATTAGGGGTATTCAACTAAAATTTAAAGAGGTCGAAAAAGAGAGAAATTTGCCTTAAAAGTGTTGGAAATGCATACAACATGATCCACAAGCGTAAAATAATATTTACAGATGAGTACAATGATTTGTGTGTAACTTTTGAGGACTCACATGTGCGTGCTTCAAACCACACAGAAATAAGAATCAATCTGAACACACAAGACTATTTTACAAATGCATAAATCCAAACCCGTGTAAATACTGATCATTAACAAACAGTTGATTAAGTTTAGCTTCATGAATCTGATAATTTTATCTTTCAAAAACCTTGCTGGGAGCATAAGTGTCCCCTTTATTTGAAATAAGTAAAAAGAATAAACAAACAAAACAAAACAAATAGACACAGGTACACAGTTGAAGCCCAGAAGTCCCAGTTTTACACTGGGACTTGAACATAGCTTGCACTTGTCGATCTGTGTGAACCCCACGTGGGCATGTGATATGATCTGTGTGTACCAGGTGACCGGTGCACACGTATTTGAGGTTTTGTGAGTGAGTGAGGGAGATGTTACGTGTAGTTTCAGACATTTGGGTGCAAATTTCTCTCCATATTTAATCAACTCCCCACTTTTCTGCTCAGTGAATGAATTGAGCTTTAGCTTATTCTGACAGCATTTTAAACCTGGGCTTGAATGGAGTCAGGGTCATCCTTATACACATGTGGGGTGCTCATTGATGAGCTGGGATCGGTATTTAGTTTTGATAAAGTTCACTGTGGAGTGGAGCCAAACATGGTCAAGATGCACAGAGCTACTTTCCTCCTACCTGAGAAACCTGTCTCAGTGGCAGGATCAGTTCTTACAAACTGCTCTTTCAAGTCCACATCATCTTAGAGAAAGGAAGAAATAGATAAGGAACAAACAGTGCTGTGAACAGTGAAAAGCAATAGGTGGATGCTGGGCCTCTCCAGATGCAGCTGGTGACAGAGACTATCTTTGTTCTTCTTTCTACTGCTTTCATGTGTAACTTACTAACTCAGCTGTTGGTTTTGCAGCCTTGGTGGTTCCTGGGTTATTCTTAATCTTTTAGAGTATGCAATCTTCTGACCACATCTGTACAATGTTTTCCTCTGCTTACTTTCTACATAACAGATGTTCAAGGTGATTACATTAATTGAAATAAACTTTTCATTATTATGCATTAATATTATATTAATATGGCACCGGCTCCCCTCTGGGCTGTGTTCTTTCTCCTCTGCTCTTCTCCCTGTACACCAACGGCTGCACCTCCACCCACCAGTCTGTCAAGCTAATCAAGTTTGCAGATGACACCACCGTTATTGGACTCATCTGGGATGAGATGAGTCTGCCTACAGGAGGGAGGTTGAACGTCTGGTGTCCTGGTGCAGCCACAACAACCTGGTGCTGAACGCCCAGAAGACAGTGGAGATTATTGTGGACTTCAGGAAGCACAAAGCTCCACTCCCCCCCATCATCCTGACTGACACCCCCGTCACCTCTGTGGACTCATTCCGCTTCCTGGGTACCACCATCACCCAGGACCTGAAGTGGGAGCCCACCATCACCTCCGTCATTAAGAAAGCCCAGCAGAGGATGTACTTCCTGAGGCAGCTGAAGAAATTCAACCTGCCAACACGGACGATGATGCAATTCTACACCGCAATCATCGAGTCCATCCTCACCTCCTCCATCACCGTGTGGTACGCTGGAGCCACTATCAGGGACAAACAGAGACTGCAGCGTGTTGTGCGCTCTGCTGAGAAGGTGATTGGCTGCAGACTCCCATCTCTGCAGGACCTGTACACCTCCAGGACACTGGGGCGTGCAGCTCGGATCTCAGCTGACCCTTCTCACCCTGGACACAGTCTGTTTGACCTGCTCCCCTCAGGCAGGAGGCTCCGGTCCATTCGCACCAGAACCTCTCGCCATAAGAACAGTTTCTTCCCCTCTGCTGTTGGACACATGAACAATAACCGTATGACTGTGCCCACCACTAACACATGACCCTACGCTGTGTTCACTGCATCATTCCATGTTTGGCACTGATCACCACCTGCACTCATATATATATCATATATATATCATGTATATATCTATCTACTTAGCACTTTTAATTCTTATTCTTATTTTTATTTTCATGTCTATTTAAGCTTAATTTATGACAATATGTTTGCACTGAAGCACCGCAGCAATTTCCTGATGTTGTAAACCTGCTCAACATTTGGCAATAAAACCCTTTCTGATTCTGATTCTAACAAGTATCTCTACCTCTACTTAGGTGACAAATGACTCTAGTTGTTTCACCTCTGATTAGAAACCTAAAAATGTGAATACAAACACACTGCAGTGATTTGCAGCTATTCAAAGCTCATGAGTCAAGATATGAAATGTTGAAATCTTTTGTAAATGTGTTTTACTTCAGTGCAATGCCTGCTCCTCACATAGTCTCCAACAATATCAGGTTTTCTCACAATAATCCGATGACAGTCTGAGGTAATGATTCTCTCTAGCTTATCACAAACACTGTTTTCACTCTTGTTATTTAAAAGTATGGGTGAATGCTCTAATGAGTCAATCAATTCATTGTTTCACAGAAAGCCAGTGCACCTGAGTTTGGACTGTTTGTAGTAAAGAAAGGAGAACATGGACTGAATAGGCAGTGTTACAGTGATCAACCCGAGAGGTGGTAAAATCGTGCCTTTCTTTAGCAGTGGCTCTCAATTTGAAAAGCTCCTCTTCACAACATAGTTCATTACTGAATTTAAATACTGATTTTTTAAACACCAGTTGGGACATGTGTTGATAATAAAACCTTTTTTAACCTTTATTAGTTTGGGACTAATAAAGGTTTATCGTATCGTTTTCTTATCTTAAAGAACTAAGTATCTTTGATATATTAACAGAGCTGGAAAGTTAATGAAACACATTTCATTTTGCACCACATAGTGAAATAAAACTGAAAGCCACAAGATGAAGATGAAAGAAATGAAACCAAAAGAGTAACATAGGTATGTTAGATTAGTCAGAGCAGGTGTGACTGGATCTGTCAGTGTGGGCGTGTACCTGTACGATGTTCTAGTAGGTGTATAAATATCTGCAGACACAGAGGCATTAGCACAATAACCACCACTCACCTTCACCACACTTTAAGCAATAATGGGAATTTTAAAGTTACAGGACTTGATAGATCAGATACCTTCTCTCTGTGAGGAGGTTAACATAGAAAAAACAGGTCTCATCATTGATGGTGCAGCTCTGTACTATTTTTTGTATTATTACTCTAATCTGAAGCTGGACCAGCGCTGTGGAGGAGATTATCCTGGATTCAAAGATGAGGTCTGTAACTTCTTTAAGACTCTGCAGGACTGTGAAGTCACTCCGTACGTCTTCCTGGATGGAGGCTCAGGATCTGACAAGCGTGAACATCTTGTGTCTCATCTAAAAAAAAAACTGGAAAAAGCAAAGACAGTAGCAGAGACTGAGCTTGGCTGCACTGTACAAAAAAGATACAGGCCTAACGTCTTACCACCTCTGGTCAGAGATGTCTTCATAGAAATCTTGAAGGAGAAAGACATAGAGTTTAAACAGTGTTTAGGAGAGGCAGACCCTGAGATTTTTTCTGCTGCAAATCAGAAACAATGTGCTGTGCTGTCCATTGACACAGATTTCTGCATCTATGATGTGCACAAAGGTTTCCTTCATCTTAAACACTTTGAGTGGAAAAGAAAGAAGGATGGAAATATTCCTGCTAAGCTCTACACACGTTCAAAGTTTTGTGAGCATTTTAAATTGGACCCTGCTCTCATGCCAGTCTTTGCTTCAATAGCAGGAAATGATTGTTCAAGATTAGGTAAAGAAATATTTGCAAATGAATCATCTTCACCTGGCCAAAACGACATCAAACGACTGTATGGTATGCTCACATTTTTAAGCAAATTGAAGCTGGACAGCTGTAATGATTCAGTGAAGAGAGAACAAGCTCTGCAAAATGCTGTAAATCACGTTCGTGAGATCGAGGACAGATCTTTCAAACTCTCCATTCAAAAATATGTTGAACCAACAAAGACTGATTCTGAGCTGCCTTTATGGGTTCTTCAAAAAATTGAGCGTGGAGAACTCACCACTTTCGTCATAAATATTGTGGATCAGAAGACAATGATCCTGCCTGCTCTTGTGGAGGACTTTTCACAGCCAAGCAGTTACACAGCTGCTTACTGCATCAGACAGTACTTCTATGGACTGTTAACTGGAGGTCAGATGTGCACTGAATATGACAGGGATAGAGAAGAGATCAAAGACAAGCGTGTCCCATCAATACTCCTCAGCAGTGATGAACAGAAACAACTGGAACTAGAGCGTCTGCATGAGGTACTGATGTTAATCAATAAATGTGTTTAATTACTCTGACAGGCCATAAACGTGTTTCCGTGGTACACATGAGCATCTTGTCTGTGTGGTACCTTTCTGTGCAGGCTCCTGAAGATTTGCGTCGCAGGGTGTTTGAAGAAGCTCTGCAGGTTCAGACTTTAGACTTAGGAAACATCCCCGACCATCTGAAGCTGCCAGTCTGTGTGACTGTTTTCTGGTTCAAGAGGCTACAAAACCACCCAAAACCTGAAACTGTCCACTGCCTCCACGCCCTCCTACTGGGGTTTATGTATCACCATGACAGTCCAGGTAAGTCTCACTGGGTAACATGGTATATATTTCCCAGATAATGGATAGAAAATATACTGTACTACAGGGTGGGCCATTTATATGGCCATTTATATATGGCCATCCAGTATCCGTAGTTTCAGGTGCTGCACATCTCGTATCTTCACACCATAGCCAATTGCCTTCAGATGACCCCAAAGATAAAAGTCTAAGGGGGTCAGATCGGGAGACCTTGGGGGCCATTCAACTGGCCCACGACGACCAATCCACTTTCCAGGAAACTGTTCATCTAGGAATGCTCGGACCTGGCACCCATAATGTGGTTGTGCACCATCTTGCTGGAAAAACTCAGGGAACGTGCCAGCTTCAGTGCATAAAGAGGGAAACACATCATCATGTAGCAATTTCAAATATCCAGTGGCCTTGAGGTTTCCATTGATGAAAAATGGACCCAGTATCGTTGTACCCCATATACCACACCAAACCATCACTTTTGTTGTTCCAACAGTCTTGGAGGGATCCATCCAATGTGGGTTAGTGTCAGACCAATAGCGGTGGTTTTGTTTGTTAACTTCACCATTCACATAAAAGTTTGCCTCATCACTGAACAAAATCTTCTGCGTGAACTGAGGGTCCTGTTCCCATTTTTGTTTTGCCCATTCTGCAAATTCTGTGCGCCGATCTGGGTCATCCTCGTTGAGATGCTGCAGTAGCTGGAGTTTGTAAGGGTGCCATTTGTGAATAGCTAATATCCGCTGAAGGGATGTTCGACTAATGCCACTCTCCAGTGACATGCGGCAAGTGCTACGCTGTGGGCTCTTGCTGAATGAAGCTAGGACAGCCACTGATGTTTCTTCATTAGTGACAGTTTTCTTGCGTCCACATTTTGGCAAATCCAACACTGAACCAGTTTCATGAAACTTAGCAAGCAGTTTGCTAACTGTAGCATGGGAGATGGGTGGTCTCGTAGGGTGTCTTGCATTGAAATCTGCTGCAATGACCCGGTTACTGCGTTCACCAGATATCAACACAATTTCAATCCGCTCCTCACGTGTTAACCTCTTCGACATGTCAATGGCTGTGAACAAAGAGAAACCTGTAAATAACTCATGAAAGAATGAAGTTACGTTGAAACCAAGCACACCATTGTTTTTCTTGTGACATTACCAATAAGTTTGATGTGTCACATGGCCCTCTTCCTATTGAAAAAACAAAAGTTGTATCCAAGATGGCCGACTTCTAAATGGCCACCATGGTCACCACCCATCTTGAGGAGTTTGCCCCCTCACATATACTAATGTGCCACAAACAGGACTTTAATATCACCAACCATTCCCATTTTATTACGGTGTATCCATATAAATGGCCCACCCTGTACTAAAAGTAGTCACTCACCCATCCAAATCATTGAGTTTAGGTGTTCCAATGACTCTCGTGGTGTAGGGTGTATGAACTCAAGCTCCTAGGAATGCAGACTGCTCCTACAAACATGAGTAAAAGAATGCTTCGCTCTCAGGAGCTCAGTGAATTCCAGTATGGTACCACGCAACCTGTGTAACAAGTACAGTCGTGAAATTTCCTGCCTATCAAGGCTATGTCCACATGTACACGGGTACTTTTGTAAACAGAGATTTTCAGTTTTCGTTAAAAAAAAAATCCGGACCACACGTGCAGTTTTGAAAAAATATCTCTGTCCACATCTAAAGGCAAAAAACTATGGAAGCCCGTTTCCACCACTAAAAAAAAAAAAAAGGATCCATAACTCAAAATTTCGAGTTATTTTCTCGAAATTTCGAGTTATTTTCTCGAAATTTCGACATATTAACTCGAAATTTCGATTTATTAACTCAAAATTTTGAGAAAAGCAACTCGAAATTTCGAGTTAGCGCTGCCAATCAGTAATCTACGTGAATGACGTCATTTCCATGTTACCCGGAAGCTGAAGCCCTCAGCTACAAATGCTACAGCTAAGCTACCGGTATTACATCCAGTCGTGAATGCACAGATTGCTGAGTGTTTTCAGCCTGGCTTCACAAATGATGAAATCCCTGTGTTATTAGCTGAATCACATGGTGTTACTATCAGCAAACATACTTTAATTTGTTGGGATCCGTTTTTGAGTGCGCGGTCCTGCGCCATATGCTTCCGGGTAACAAGAAAGCGACCTCATTCACGTATATTTTTGATTGGCAGAGCTAACTCGAAATTTCGAGTTATGGATACTAGCTTTTTTTTTTTTTTAGTGGCGGAAACGGGCTTCCATAAAAAACAAATCAAATGCTGTCAAGAACATGCAAAAAAAAAAAAAAAGGTGGCAAAATAATCCTAACCATGTTGGCCAGTTAAGCACAAACAAAGATGGCACATAAAAGCAGAAAGGAGTCCTATGTGTGGAGGGACAGTGAGGTGGAATTATTCCTCAATATCACGCTGGAATATAAAACAGCAAAAACACATGAAAACACGAACTGGGAGACTTGCCAGGGCCTTTGCAATGCTCCAAACCATGCTTTCAGTCTGTAAAACAAATTCAATGAGCTCGACTTAAGCATAGACCAAAATAGTGTTCGTGAGCAGTGCTTCCCACGGTTGCGTATTCTTTCTTTAGGTAAGGAAGCCATGGGTATGCTGGATCCTCAATAAGGAAAACTGGAATTGCCTCTTTATGTTCCACAGTTCATGCTATTTTTGAAATGTGTGTTCAGCATAGAATTTGCAAAAATATGGGTTTTGTGTACACTGCCTTGCCAACGCAACATCAATAAATTAATACCTTTAGTCACAGGTGGCTTGTATGGTCAGAGAAAACCTCCCCTTCCTGTTAACATGGTCCATAGAATTCATGGATGGTTGCTTTATTTCCACATGGGTCCCATCCACAGGACCAATACACTGAGGAATTCCATAGGCTCAGTAAAACCCTGCTACAAGTTCCTCTACTTTGTACTTGCTGGTAACTGTATAAACACAGGGCCCAAGTGAACAGTAATTGCAGTACAAACTTGTCTTACAATTTTCAACACCACTTGCCTTAATAGTCCGAAAGCGTTTGCAGTCTTGCATAACCTCACTTCATCAGCTAAATAATGCAATGTGCATGCAACTTTTTTTTTTACAACACTGACAGGCAACTTCATTTTCGTTGTTTGGGCTTCAATGTGCAGACGAAGTAGCTCACAAAGAGCCAAAAGTGAAGTCCTCAACATGCAAAAATTCTCTCGCCATTTTTCTGGAAGTACCTCCGTGCTTTCAAAGTTGTCTATCAAGAGGTGGTTCGACCCAGTCTTCGTCCGAAACAGACGACTTTGGCATTGGGATTTGGGTTGTGAGAGCATATGTGTTGAATGTAGAAGCCACAGAAGTAGAAGTTCACTCTGACGCCTCAGTCTTTCTAAATGGAGGGAAAGTAACTCCGTGTGTGTGTATATAAGCGTGAAAAAACTGCAACAGTATTTTGTCTATATCTGCCATTGTAGAAATTTATCTCATGTAAACACAGCGTGAAGTCAAAAATGGCGCACACCTTTGACGTTGGTTGACTAAATCTCAGTTTTCCTCGTCCACACGTAAATGCAAAGAGTTTTAAAAAATCTCAGTTTTCAATGATCCAAAACACCGTTTACGTGTGGACGAAAGGCCCAAACGCATAGAAAAGGCTGCATTTTCAAAAATACCCATGTACATGTGGACGTAGCCTAAAATTCCATAGTCAGCTGTTAGTGGCAGTATAACAAAGTGGGAGCGATAGGGAATGACAGCAACTCACAAAGTAGTAGGCCATGTAAAATTACAGAGTAAGCAGAAGCATTGTGCTCAGAGGTCACCAACTTTGTGCAGACAGTCACTACAGACCTCCACACTTCGCGTGGCATTCAGATTAGCTCAAGAACAGTGCGTAGAGAGCCCTGTGTAAAGGGTTTCTATGGCGACTAACTGTATCCAAGCTTTGCATCACCAACCACAATGCAAAGAGTGGGATGCAATGGTGTAAAGCAAGCTGCCACTGGACTCTAGAGCAGTGGAGACATGTTATCTAAAGTGATGAACCACACTTCTCTGTCTGGATATCCGACTGATGAGTCTGTTCTTGATGGTGGTCAGGACAACAGTACTTGTCTGACTGCAATGTGCCAAGAGTAAAGTTTGGTGGAGAGGGGATTATGGTGTGGGATTGTTTTTCAGGAGCTGGTCTCATCCCCTTAGTTCCAGTAAAAGGAACTCTTAATGCTTCAGCATACCAATACATTTTGGCCAACTGTGTGGGAACAGTTTGGGGACAACCCCTTCCTGTTCCAACATCGCTGCACATAACTGCACAAAGTAGGTCCATAAAGACATGGATGAGTAGGTTTGATGTGGACAAACTTGACTGACCTGCACAGAGTCCTGACCTCAACCTGACAGAACAACTGTGGGATGATTTACAGTTGAGAGTGCGAGCAAGGCCTACTCGTCCAACATCAGTGACCTTACAATTGTTTTTTATGGAAGAATGGTTAAGAAAAAAACAATATAATGGAGGCTTTCTGATGGCACTTATAAAATTGTGTTGTCCGTCCTACACTGGACGTCACTGCTTATTTATTCTATCTAAGTAATTGCGAATGTGCACCATGAGGGATATCTTTCCCCATGGAAGAAGAATAAAAGGTATTAGAAATGAAAAGAAGGAAATCAAGAAAAGCAAAATGAGGGAAGTTAACTGTTATACAATTTAAAATAAAATCTGGTTTAGCTATCAGCTGTCACTGAAAACAATGAAAAAGTGTCACATGTGAAAGATGTTCCTTCATTTCAGAAGCTCACAGAGAGGTTGAAGCAGCATCGACAGCCTCCTCTCCAAATGATGGGAAACAAGGTGAGCTCATATAGCGGAGACCTTAAGTTATAAACAGTTGTATCTATCAGTATCAACACTCTAAGTACAAGTTTCAAAACTTTAAACTTTCTCAGTTACAAAGATAAGTATATTATTTACAGTTATTCTGGTGTGTCTTGATGAGCTGCTTTGACCCCTGTTGACCTTCAACACCAAACAGGTCGAAAACAGTCTGAGGCTCTAAGCAGGTTAACTTGGGACCAGGCTAGAAGAAGATTGTGAGCATGACAGAGGATGACAGTGGCAAAAACATGTTTCTGGTGAAATGTTGTTAGTTGTTTTTAGTGTTACAAGTGTAATCGGAGTTTTCAATTTTTCAAGATACACAAAAAAAAACTTATTTAACTAAAAAATATTTGTAGATTATAAAGTGTTGGGAAATCAATGTGAAAACTGTGCAGACATGGACATCGTGGACTGTTAATAAATGTAGAATATGAATCACTACTGGCTACACTGAAAGGAAGAGGGCCCACAGAGATGACTCATGCCCTTGCATGTCACAGCAGGTTAAGACTGTAATCAGAGTTCCTGTAGTCAGAGTTTGTGTGACAGCAGCAGCACTGATGCTTCCACATCAGCCTGAACAAGAAGACAAACTGCTGCTGGTCTCTGGTTCTGTGTCACTGAAACTTTGTCTTATTTTGTCTGTAGAGGACGAGTTTGAGAGGAAGATGAAAGCTTTAAAGGATGCAGCTATCAGGAGGAAATGGCAGCCCCGTGTGGCTCATGCTTTCAGCCAATGGCTGTGCTGCATGAGGCAGAGCCTCCACCTGAACCAGCTGCTGTGTTCCCCTCTACCAGAACCTCAGTGTGCCCGGTAAACACCAGACCAATGATGCGCTCCACAGATGTTTAACACACTTCATCAACTTTAACTGAGATTTTGCTTTATCAGGCTTTACTGTGGACCTCTCCTTCATCGGCTGGCAGATGAAGACACGATTGAAGAAGTACAGAAAACACTGAGAGGAGAAAAGAAGGAATTATATGAATATTTAAAGACGATTTCTTATCCAAAAACTACTGGGGAAGGGCCCTCAAGTGAGGAACAAGTACAGAAGACTGAGATAGAGGAGAACTCAGATGAAGATTCCAAAACCAATCCAGACAATCCACACATTGTGGAAAAAACTCTGCTTATTGGTGATGCTGTACTCAGAGATGTGCAGCTAGAGACTCCAGGAACTGTGATCAATTGCATTCCAGGAGCAAGAGCAGGTGACATTAAAGCTTATCTGAAACTGCTGTTTCAGAATGAACATAGATATGGGAAGATTGTAATTCACGTTGGCAGTAATGACAGCATTTTCAGTCAATCCGAGGTCACTAAAATTAGCATTGCATCAGTTTGTAACTTTGCCAAAAAAATGTCAGACACTGTAGTTTTCTCTGGTCCCCTCCCCTATGAGACCAATGATGTCATCTATAGCCGCATGCTGTCATTGAACCACTGGCTGTCTGCATGGTGTTCAGAAAACAGCGTGAAATTCTTAGATAACTGGCAAACCTTCTGGGAAAACCCTGGTCTTATTGTGGAAGATGGCATCCATCCCACTTTGGATGGTGCAGCTCTCCTTTCTAGACGTCTGGATGAATTTATACAGAATTTGGACAAGAAAGCCGAGTTAGGGTCTGTTGTCATAGAGACTGTGACTCCATAACACCAAAGAGTCAAAACAGCTAAATGTGGTTTACTAAATATATTATTTTTACAGTAGACGTTAAGAACACAGAGAAATGAAGTGATGCAGGTTTAAGAGATTAATGGCTTCCTTATATTTTTGGATAAACATGATGACGTTTTTAAAACTTAAAGTAATGCAGAAATAAAACACAATCCTGCCTCAACATTTAATACAGCAAGAAGAAAAGAACAAAATCAGGGAAATAAAGAGCTGTCAGTTTGGTTTGTTTTACTTCTTTCAGTCAGGTGATTGAGCTGCACTAACTCAAATATAGTTTATGAGCAGCAGGAAACTGAAGAAAACAGGAACATGGATGCCAGTCAGGTGTTTAATGAGCAGCTGAGAGAGGAAAGGAGGAGCCTTTCAAGAATTTATCAGACAAATCATTTGGTATAGACAAGTTTTTTTTGTAAAATCAAACACCTTTTG
The DNA here is from genome assembly GCF_057381845.1 of Rhamphochromis longiceps. Classification (NCBI taxonomy): domain Eukaryota; kingdom Metazoa; phylum Chordata; class Actinopteri; order Cichliformes; family Cichlidae; genus Rhamphochromis; species Rhamphochromis longiceps. Next base: position 30,554,144 of record NC_140563.1, read on the forward strand.
GAGAGTATTCTCATCCAGAAAAACTGTAGTCTCTGTCAGATCCGGTCCTCTTTAAATTTTAGCATGTTGATGGTAAAAATGTCTTTATCTTACCCGTTCAGCTGGTGCTGTGCCTTCTGGAGTATTTTTGTTGCTTCAAGGCCTTAACAGAGCTCATTTGCAGACTCTGTTTTTTCTGCATCTGAGGCTGAATCTCAGGTGGTGTCTGTAATCAGCCATCTTACATTCTGTTTGCTCATACTGACATACAGCCCCTAATCCTGTTAACTCTGTGATTTCATGCTGTTCTCCGGTGATTTTCTTTTCATCAGATCCCCCCCACCCCACCCCCCCTTTATGCTCAGTTTAACAAATACAAACTTGGACCAGCCTCAGTTTTGCTAGTTCAGGAAATAAAAGGTGATGAAAAATAAATACATTGTTTTGCTCTGTTTAATGTCCCTGTGTGTGTGTGTGTGTGTGTGTGTGTGTTTCACTGGTGTTTGATTGTAGGGGTGCTTGTTTCTGTTACGGCCCTAGCAGGGCCTTCTCCTGAAGTTGCCTGTGTGGGCGTGTCCTACGTATGTCCTGCCTGAGCTGCCACCTTTTTGCTTTTGAACAGCTGACTCCCATCAGCAATTAAAGGTATTTAAGGCAGGAGAACGGTGAGCTCTGGTTGTTGCAGCTAGAGAGCTATGTTTGGTGATTGTTTACGCCTGCTCTGTGGAGAGGAGTGTTTGGTGACCAAACTCTTTTTTTTTTTTTTTCTTTTTATTTACTTTTCAGTTTTCTGACCAATGTCTGAGTTGTTTGTTTCTTTAACTGGTCATAGCGGCTTGTCCTTCTCTTTTAGTTGAGTTATTAATAGAAACTTAAATAAAACTCTTTAATTTAACCCTTTTGCCTCCCTATCTCCTTTTTCTGACTGGGACACATTTTGTCAATTTTCCTGATCACCTGGACCCTTTTAATAGAACGTGTCATTGATGATCAATAAAGTCGGGTGAGCACAGTTTGTGTTGCATATTGTGCTTCAGCTTGTGCTGCTGTTGTACAAGGTTAATGCTGTGTGTGTGTGTGTGTTGCATGTCATTTGTATCTCCATGCTGTAGCCCGTACCTCATCAAGTACAGGAGACATGTTGTTAGGAGTTTTATGCTTTATGAGTTTGTAAATACTAATTTACAGTCTAAGTAATAAATTGTTTTAAAAGAATGTTTTCTATTTTGTTTTGGGATTGGTCAGAAAAACGTAGTGGGATATAAAATGTTGGAATAAAAAACAAAATAAAATTTAAATTATCATTCGAATTTGTTATTTTTCAACTGCGTTATGGACAACAAATTTGAAAATATGATTTTGGAGGTTTTTTTGTTCACTAATATCATCAAGGATTAATATTTTTATGAGTCCACATTATACTATTGAGTTCAAGTTACTCAACATCCTTATGTGCCCCATCATTTTTATTGCAGTTTAACCAACATGTAAAAGATTTATGACACAGAAATCACATGTAACACCATGAACAATGTTACAGAGTTTACCGGGCACATTAGCAGGAAAAAAGAAAATATTATTTAAGATAAAGACATTTTATTTTCTCTTTTTGTTTGCATAAATATCAATACCTTTTGTCTTGGCACTGCTTCTCAGACTATAACCTCATGTAACACTGATGAAGTGCTAATGAATTCATAGAAACCAGGTATTAAGCTAGATATTGTGCGATTATCAGTTGCCTCGATCGTTAGACTTAAGAAGGGCTACTGGAGCTGATGTTCAATAATCAATAAATAAACACAACACAAAATGATTGTGCAGGTACCATGTCTGCACAAAAGCAAGGAAAAATAACAAGAAAGGAAAAGTAAAATAACTTAAGTTTCTCCTACTGGAGCAGTTCAATCAAGCTTCATCATATTTTCTAGTCTTTGGCTTGGAATGAAGTTGGTTTGGAAACATATTTGGCGATGTTTCATCTCCTGCTTTGTGTTTATCTAGGTGCCCCACACTTTGGGAACCTCTGATCTAAACATGGCTGCTCGAAGGCCAGCTAGGATCCCTGTGGACCTTGCCCTACAAATGATCCAGGACCTGTGTTGCCAACTTAGCGACTTTGTCGCTATATTTAGTGAGTTTTCAGACCCCCATAGCGACTTATTTTTCTAAAAAGCGACTAGCGACAAATCTGGCGACTTTTTCTGGTGTTATTGGAGACTTATTTATGACAACTTTTTGACGTGAAAGTGTGTATCACTCTTAATCTCAACAAGCAGCAGGTGCTGCCGTGGGCACCTCACCCGTGCCAAAGCGCTCACAGGTGGAGGATAGTCCTCCCCCAGCTGCTATCAGGGCAGAAGACGTTCACACCTCCAAATGAATCGTGCATGAGTGAAGCCGCTGCTCCCGTAATGACTGTAACGCAGTCACTTCTTCTTTTACTGTTATGATGTTTTGTGGATCACAAGATTTAAAACTACTTATAAATGCAAACACACACACAAAGTAACTTCACCAGAGAGCCTATTTCGGGTCACTTTTTTCTTGCTCCAAGCCCGGATAAAGGAGGAGGGTTGGAATTGAGACATTAAAAAAAATAATTGATAAAAGACATTTAATTTGTAGTTCTGAACACAAACATGTTTTGACGCCTGATTGATTGATTGCTAAGTACTAAAATGTGAATGAAAATAAAAAAATGTACATGTCAAAAATGAAATTACTCTTTTGTTTGAACAAGATATATCATCTTAACCAAAATGAGAGAAATGTCTTTAGTTTATTGCAAAAAAGCATTGATTTTTTGTGAAGACTTAGGTAGTGATACAAAAACTGCAATTTCTTAAAATTAATGAAAAAATACGTAAAAATGCAAATGGCCTCATGTCACATATGTGTTTTATGAGGAACACCTGGAATATGAATATATTACAACTCTTTGTTTTAAAGATTTTGAAGAATAACACCCAGTTTATTGCAAAAACAGATTTTATTTGGGGTCATTTTTGACCCCACAAAAAGAAAGAGCGTAGGTATTGGTAGGTTGTGCATCCAAGGGTTAAAGCTTACATGTAAGTGCTCATGTTTTTAAATCACACATTGCATACATGAGACTTGGGCTTTTTCATATTGTGAAACCTGCTGCTAAACGAACTGAGGTAAACTGTGTTAAAGGTTACATGAACATCCTCTGCAGGTAATGCAGGATAAACAGGTTAGTTTGCTGCACTGTGATGGATTCAAAGTAAAGAACTGTGTGTGACTGCTGCACAGTGTCGGTGGTTTCATGGTCACAGGTAGGTTACATGAAGTGTAGCAGAGATTCACATGAATTTAACTATGCTACTACTACTATTACTATGTAAGTAATAGATATATGTAAATATTAATATACACATGTACATGTCTATACTACATGTACACTAAATATACATACGTATACATATACCTGCACACATCCATACAAATAAAAGGTGCATTTTGCATGAAGCGTGTCCATGAATGTCCAGAATGTCCTGTGACTCATGATATTGTGATTGAGGAGTTATAGAATCAAAATGCTGTTGGAATGAATTCTCTGCGAAAGCGAGGGTGTTTCATCCAAACATTCATTCAAGGATCACCCAAAAGCTTAAAATTAGACTCACAAATGTGTACAATGATTTGTGTGTAACTTTTCAGGAAATGCGTGCTTCAATCCACACACAAATAATCAATATAAACACATGTAAGACTATATTACAAATGCGTAAATCCACACCTGAGTAAATACTGATCAATAACGCACAATTTATTAAGTTTAGCTTCATGAATATGATAACTTTCTCTTTTAGCACCGTTTGTTCCTCATCTATTTCTGCCTTTCTTTGTGTGACTGTTACTTTTATCTGAAAACACAGTCGTGTGTATTTCTACATCGCTATCTTTCTTTTAAAAAAAATAGTGTTTTTTCATGTATAACTTAGTAGCTCAGCTGTCGACTTGTTTGCAGCCTTGGTGGTTCGGGGTTATTATTAAGATCTTCTGACCACAGCTGTACAGTGTTTTTCTTTGCTTATGTTCTACATAAAAGATGATCAGAGTGATTACATTCATTGAAATAAAATTTGTATTATTATCTATTGATATTATATTAATATTGCATTTGTAACAGAAGTATCTCCACTTCTATTTCTCTCAATAATCAGAAGACAGTCCGAGGTAATGATTCTGTCTAACTTATCACTAACACCGTTTTTACTCTGTCATTTAAAAGTATGGGTGAATGCTCTGACGGGTCGAGAACCAATTAATTGTTTCACAAAAAGCCAGGGCACCTGAGTTTACTTGAAATCAAATCAAATCAAATGAAATAAAACAGAAGACCACGACATGAAGATAAAAGAAATGAAACCAAAGAGTAACATAGGTATGTTAGATTAGTCAGAACAGGTGTGACTGGTTTTGTCAGTGTGGGTGTGTACCTGTATGATGTTCTAGCAGGTGTGTAAATATCTGCAGACACAGAGGCATTAGCACAATAACCACCACTCACCTTCACCACACTTTAAGGAATCATGGAGGTTTCAACCTCAAAGAAAATGATAGATGATTTGTGTCTCTATGAAGAGGTTAACATAGAAAAAACAGGTCTCATCATTGATGGTGCAGCTCTGTACTATTCTTTGTATTATACGTCTGATCCAAAGCTGGACCAGCGCTGTGGAGGAGATTATCCTGGATTTAAAGATGAGGTCTGTAACTTCTTTAAGACTCTGCAGGACTGTGAAGTCACTCCGTACGTCTTCCTGGATGGAGGCTCAGGGCCTGAGAAGCGTGAACATCTTGTGTCTCGTCTAAAACATAAACTGGAAAAAGCAAAGACAATAGCAGAGACTGAGCCTGACGCTGCACCACAAGGATGTAACGTCTTACCACCTCTGGTAAAAGATGTCTTCATAGAAATCTTGAAGGAGAAAGACATCATGTTTGAACAGTGTTTAGGAGAGGCAGACCCTGTAATTGTTTCTGCTGCAAATCAGAAACAATGTGCTGTGCTGTCCATTGATAAGGATTTTTACATCTTTGATTTGTGCAAAGGTTTCCTTCATCTTGACAACTTTGAGTGGAAAAGAAAGAAGGATGGCAAGATTCCTGCTAAGCTCTACACACGTTCAAAGTTTTGTGAGCATTTTAAATTGGACCCTGCTCTCATGCCAGTCTTTGCTTCAATAGCAGGAAATGATTATTCAATATTAAAAGACAATGGTACCTTTGCAAATGAATCATCTTCACCTGGTGAGTACAGCATTAAAAGACTGGATGGTATGCTCAGCTTTTTAACTAAAGCGAATCTGGATGGTTTGAACGACTCACAGAAGAGAGAACGTGCTCTGAGTCAAGCTTTAAATCATGTTGGTAAAAAAGAGAACCAAACTTTCAAACTCGCCATTCAAAAATATGTTCAACCAGAAAAAAAATGTCTTGAGTTGCCGACATGGGTGAGTAAAAAAGTTGAGAGTGGAGAACTCACCACTTTCGTCATAAGTGTTTTAGATCAGAAGACTATTCTGCTGCCTGCTCTTGTGGAGGACTTTTCACAGCGCAGTAGTTACACAGCTGCTTACCCCATCAGACAGTACTTCTATGGACTGTTAATTGGAGGTCAGATGTGCACTGAATATGACAGGGATAGAGAAGAGATCAAAGACAAGCGTGTCCCATCAATACTCCTCAGCAGTGATGAACAGAAACAACTGAAATTACAGCGTCTACATAAGGTACTGAGGTTAATCATGAAATATGTGTTTAATTACTCTGACAGGTCATAGATGTGTTTCTGTGGTACACGTGAGCATCTTGTCTGTGTGGTACCTCTCTGTGCAGGCTCCTGAGGGTTTGCGTCGCAGAGTGTTTGAAGAAGCTCTGCAGGTTCAGACTTTAGACTTAGGAAACATCCCCGACCAGCTGAAGCTGCCAGTCTGTGTGACTGTTTTCTGGTTCAAGAGGCTACAACACCACCCAAAACCTGAAACTGTCCACTGCCTCCACGCCCTCCTGTTGGGGTTTGTGTTTGACCAACATGGTCCAGGTAAGTCTTACTTGATACAATGATGGATATTTACAATGAAATGCATAGTTACAGGTAGGGCTGCTCGATTATGGCAAAAATGATAATCACGATTATTTTCACTGAAATTGAGATCTCGATTATTTGACGATATTTATTTAACAATAAGAATGTATTGAATAGTGACTTTGAAGATTGTCAAAAAATAATATAAAATAGTGTGCAAATACTGATAACAGTGCAAATGTTTGCAATATAAAAAATAAATGAAAAATGTAAACATCTATGTTTAGTGAACTTTGCAGTGTTGCTCTGTGGTGCAGCTACGACACTGTAGCAAAGTTTACACACTATGTCTACTTGATCCACGTCTGACTCCGCGAACCCATAATGTTTCCACACCACTGAAGTTTTTTTTACCTCTCTTTTCAACCAGCAGCAGTCACTCTCCTCTCCAAATAATAATGGATTGGATTTATATAGCGCTTTTTCAAGGCACCCAAAGCGCTTTACAATGCCATTATTCATTCACTCTCACATTCACACACTGGTGGAGGTAAGCTACGGTTGTAGCCACAGCTGCCCTGGGGCAGACTGACAGAAGCGAGGCTGCCATATCGCACCATCGGCCCTCTGGCCAACACCAGTAGGCAGTAGGGTAAAGTGTCTTGCCCAAGGACACAACGACCAGGACAGAGAGCCCGGGGATCGAACCGGCGACCTTCCAGTTACAAATGCACTTCCCAACCCCCTGAGCCACGGTCGTCCCAAATAACTTCCGCTTAGCTTTCCGAGCTTCCCTCGGGTCCTCTTAATCAACGGTCCCCAACCCCCGGGCCTCGGACCGGTCCATGAGTCGTTTGGTACCGGGCCACGAGAGTTGAGGCTCAGGTGTGAAATGTGTGATTTTCAGGGTTTTTATCGGTTTTCAGCGTTATTTTGTTATTGTTTTTATCGTTTACTCGGTTTTCCTTGGTCTTTTCACGTGTGTTATGAATAAATTTACTGGTACCGGTACTAGTTTTATTTTGTTGTATTTATCCGCGACACCTTAAAGGCCGGTCCATGAAAATATTGTCGGGCATAAACCGGTCCGTGGCACAAAAAAGGTTGGGGACCGCTGCTCTAAATGACTGAACAGCAGGTCATCTAACAGCTGCTTCTCAGCTTCCTGTTTGTGTGACATCATCATGCTCTCGTTGTTTCAAACAGGAGCCGTGTGGCTGATGGCATCATCAATCTCACACAAAGCTGGTAAGGTGTTGGAGAGATTATGCACCACTTTATGTGATCTCATGGCAGTGAAGCCATAAACCAACATCAAAAAGCCGCAACAACACCTCACTCTCATTGGTTGCTCTGTGAGTGATGTCATGAACAGAGAAAGAGGTTCTGATCTAGACCACTAGTTGGTAAACCTCATCATGTGATAAAAGGAAAGCTAATGAGCTGCTGCTAACTGACTGCTGTCATAAAAGAGGCATCACTATTCAATAAACAATAATCAGTGATTAATTAATTGTTGTGACACGTGTTCGAAATGCAGAGAGGTGCGCTCGATTTGCCACAGGGAGCAGCGCGAGAGTAAAGCACGAGGGAGGGGCTAATAATCGACTCAGTCATTTTTAATGATCGTTGAAAGCCCAGATTGTAATCGAGATTAAAATTCGATTAATTGAGCAGCCCTAGCTACATGTCACTTCATTAGGAACACCTGTGACAGCTCTGCCATTCTGATGAAATTTCTACAGTTTCAGCTCCATAAATCTGATTATTCTGTTTATTATTCACAGTCAGCTGTCAGCAGGTTAGTCTCTCTGAAAGCAGTCAGCAGATGGACTGTAGTCAGACATCCTGTAGTCAGAGTTTGTGTGACAGCAGCAGCACTGATGCTTCCACATCAGCCTGAACAAGAAGACAAACTGCTGCTGGTCTCTGGTTCTGTGTCACTGAAACTTTGTCTTATTTTGTCTGTAGAGGACGAGTTTGAGAGGAAGATGAAAGCTTTAAAGGATGCAGCTATCAGGAGGAAATGGCAGCCCCGTGTGGCTCATGCTTTCAGCCAATGGCTGTGCTGCATGAGGCAGAGCCTCCACCTGAACCAGCTGCTGTGTTCCCCTCTACCAGAACCTCAGTGTGCCCGGTAAACACCAGACCAATGATGCGCTCCACAGATGTGTAACACACTTCATCAACTTTAACTGAGATTTTCTGCTTTGTCAGGCTTTACTGTGGACCTCTCCTTCATCGGCTGGCAGATGAAGACACGATTGAAGAAGTACAGAAAACACTGAGAGGAGAAAAGAAGGAATTGTATGAGAACCTAAAGACTGTTTGTCATTAACTTTTTGGAAAGGGATCCTGTGTCCTTTTCCCCTTTTACTTTATTTTTACTGCATCCTCTGTATGCTCTTTTTTTAAAAGATCTTCAGATGTGACATGAAGCCATACTGAAAACAGATGATAATTATACAGGTCAAATAGTTTATATTTAAATTTAATTTTTTGTTCTTTATTTTTTCTGCACGATTGAATGAAGTGTTTGAAGTAGAGGATTTAGCGGTACAACTAAGGGTCAAAGGTCATTTTATTTCTATATGTTGGTAAATCTGTTTTTTTTCTCGGTATAAGCTAAACTCAAGAAAACGTAAAACAGTTCAAGACAGTAAAAAGTAGCTCTTTTCAACAATTTGTCTCTAATAATGACTGAACACAAAAGCCAAGAACAGAATAGTATCACAACACTGTCATCATAAAAACAAGAAAGATGAACACGAATCAAAAACCCAAAGCCCTCAAAACAGGACGAGTGTGTGATTAAATCTGTGAGAATTTCATTTTCCCCACCAGCACTGATCTGATCTGATTTTATATTCATGTTTGTTCATAAATAATATTCATGAGCCTGAACTTTTTGTCGCTCAGTGATGCAGCTCTGAGTCAGACACAGCAGTTACAAACAAAAATGATCAGAGTTCATTCATATTCATGAATTTGAGCACTGATGATCCACGAGTTATATTTTAACTCTTGATTTATAAAAGTAATTCTTTAACATTTGCCTTAAACTTGTCCTCTCTGTTTCTCCTGCTGCAGCTGGTGATCTTTAAATGTTGGGACTGTTGATTCGTTCTATCCCTGCAAATTACTATATGACTTATTTCTAAGTGATTCTTGTTCCTACGCTGCACGGCTACACCTGATCTTAGGGTTCCTCCACCTACCAAATCCCACTTTAACCCCTGCTGATAAATGATCTTAGGCTATTGTGTCCAAGCAACATCAAGAATTTAAGAACCTGTGTGCAGAAACAGAGTAACGAAAAATATGTGATGTGTTACAGTGGGGCAAAAAAGTATTTAGTCAGCCACCGATTGTGCAAGTTCCCCCACTTAAAATGATGACAGAGGTCAGTAATTTGCACCAGAGGTACACTTCAACTGTGAGAGACAGAATGTGAAAAAAAATCCATGAATTCACATGGTAGGATTTGTAAAGAATTTATTCGTAAATTAGGGTGGAAAATAAGTATTTGGTCACCTCAAACAAGGGAAATCTCTGGCTCTCACAGACCTGTAACGTCTTCTGTAAGAAGCTTTTCTGTCCCCCACTCGTTACCTGTATGAATGGCACCTGTTTGAACTCATCATCTGTATAAAAGACACCTGTCCACAGCCTCAAACAGTCAGACTCCAAACTCCGCCATGGCCAAGACCAAAGAGCTTTCGAAGGACACCAGGAAAAGTATTGTAGACCTGCACCAGACTGGGAAGAGTGAATCTACAATAGGCAAGCAGCTTGGTGTGAAAAAATCAACTGTGGGAGCAATCATCAGAAAATGGAAGACATACAAGACCACTGATAATCTCCCTCAATCTGGGGCTCCATGCAAGATCTCATCCCGTGGGGTCAAAATGATCATGAGAACGGTGAGCAAAGATCCCAGAACCACACGGGGGGACCTGGTGAATGACCTGAGAGAGCTGGGACCAAAGTAACAAAGGTCACCATCAGTAACACACTACAACAGCAGGGAATCAAATCCCGCAGTGCCAGACGTGTTCCGCTGCTGAAGCCAGTGCATGTCCAGGCCCGTCTGAAGTTTGCCAGAGAGCACATGGATGATACAGCAGAGGATTGGGAGAATGTCATGTGGTCAGACTAAACCAAAGTAGAACTTTTTGGTATAAACTCAACTCGTCGTGTTTGGAGGAAGGAGAATACTGAGTTGCATCCCAAGAACACCATACCTACTGTGAAGCATGGGGGTGGAAACATCATGCTATGGGGCTGTTTTTCTGCCAAGGGGACAGGACGACTGATCCGTGTTAAGGACAGAATGAATGGGGCCATGTATCGTGAGATTTTGAGCCAAAACCTCCTTCCATCAGTGAGAACTTTGAAGATGAAACGAGGCTGGGTCTTCCAACATGACAATGATCCAAAACACACCGCCCGGGCAACAAAGGAGTGGCTCCGTAAGAAGCATTTGAAAGTCCTGGAGTGGCCTAGCCAGTCTCCAGACCTCAACCCCATAGAAAATCTGTGGCGGGAGTTGAAAGTCCGTGTTGCTCGGCGACAGCCCCAAAACATCACTGCTCTCGAGAAGATCTGCATGGAGGAATGGGCCAAAATACCAGCTACTGTGTGTGCAAACCTGGTAAAGACCTATAGTAAACGTTTGACCTCTGTTATTGCCAACAAAGGTTATGTTACAAAGTATTGAGTTGTATTTTTGTCATTGACCAAATACTTATTTTCCACCCTGATTTACCAATAAATTCTTTACAAATCCTACCATGTGGATTCATGGATTTTTTTTTCACATTCTGTCTCTCACAGTTGAAGTGTACCTCTGGTGCAAATTACTGACCTCTGTCATCATTTTAGGTGGGGGAACTTGCACAATCGGTGGCTGACTAAATACTTTTTTGCCCCACTGTATGGTGCATATGTGTTATTTACAAAATCAGACACTGGGTATTAGTGAAATCTCGTGGACACTTAAAGACACTATACAGAATAGTTTAACAGTGTTAAACAAGTAATTATTAAAGTAATTAATGAAGCCAAATTAAAGAAAAAAATTTAAACTGTAACCAGACCTGTGAAGGCACAAGGGATGAACCATAGTTCTGTGATGCAAGTAAACATACTTGTACCGACTGACTATAATCTCTTATTTTATTACTGATGTATTCATGCGTCCACAGCATCACTCAGCCGCAATGAAAGAAGGCTATGAGGCTGCATGTGTGTTTGCATTATGGATGAATAATTAATGTGGTTTTATTGTTTTGTATGATTATATTCAGAATAAAGAACTAACCCTTTACTTAAACATGCAAAGCAGTTTATCACTGCACACCTCATTCAGCCAGGCTCTGCTCTCTCGTCTTCAGCTTGTTCAGAATGCTGCAGCCCGACTCTTGACAGGCACACGTAAACGTGACCATAATTTCCCAGTCTTGGCTCGTTCACACTGGCTTCCAGTACGTTCTAGAACTGATTTTAAGATTTTATTGCTTGTTTTCAAGTCTCTAAATGGATTAGCTCCTCGTGCCTCTCTGATCTGTTAACTAAAAATACTCCAAACAGAACTCTTAAGTTAGCTGATCAGTTGCTTCTGATTATTTCCTAGAAGCAGACTGAAACACAGAGGAGACCGGGCCTTTGTGATTGCTGCACCTAAACTTTGGAACGGTGTGCCTCTTCGAATTAAGATCTCTCCAACACTGAACATTTTTAAATCCCGTCTGAAAACACGTCTTTACTCCCTAGCTTTTAATTGTTTTGTTTTTGTTTTTTCTGTGTTTGTTTTACTTTTTTACTTTGTACAGCACTTTGGTCAACCTGTTGCTATTAAATTCTTACAAAGAAACTGATTGGTTTATTAATCCATTCATACAGTTCTATATTTCAGAGTGTTTTGACCTAAAATTCACACACTCATCCTCCAGTAGGTGCACTGGGGGGAACTCGGGTTTCAGTATTTCACCCAAGGACACTAAAACACACAGAGTAGAGCAACCGGGGAACAAACCATGACTTCCTGTACAGCAAATGTAGATTTGCACATATGAACAGGATGTTTTTAGTCTGCAATAGCTGATTTTTCTTTCCTCAGAGAAACAGACATGAATCAGTGAGGAGGGTGGAGGATTAGGTGAGACTCTGGGTCATGTGATTTAACAGAAAATCTGAAACAGGTGCAAGCAGTTTTGTCTTTTCAGACCTGAGCACTCAAAGGCTTCCACAGATCAGGGTGAACAGGTTGAAGCTGTTCTTTGGAGCACACGGTCACCTGGATACCTGACCTCACTGCTTAAACAATAGCAAAGCTGTAGGTTAATGTGTTTATGGCATCAGAGGTTTAAGTAACCTTCCTGGTTTTTCCAGGAAGGTTGTTTCAGACTCTGTTGTTAGAGAGCAGCACAACACAACAATTAATCTATTAGTTTTTGTTTCTGGACTTGAAATTCCCTCCTTATTTTCAGTATGTTTTAAACACACCTCTCACTTTTTCACATTTTGCCATGTGTTGAGCTAGAAAATGTATAAAACTCAAATACAACATATGGCTGCAAGCTTCATCCAGAAAAACTCCCTTTTAACAGGAAGAAACTTCCAGCATGAGGCAGCAAAGAGATGCTGAGGAGAGGAGAGCAGGGAGAGGATGGACAGACTGTTTTCACTTCTTGAAAGATTAGTTCCAAAATAAGAAATGTGTTTATTTGAATATATTTGTTACGTTGTTAGTAAACTCGGAAAATTCTAACAGATAGCTGATCCTTATAATACAGTTGAATAACTATTAAAAAACAGATAATGTAATATTTCTGTACAGGTTGCAGTCATTATGATGAACATGCTGTTGAAAGCTCTGCTCCTCTCGGTGATAATACACCTTCTCTTTTCTCTTTGTATAAAAAGACATTAAAAGTCAGTTTAATCTCCTAATTCACTGTTTAAAAATCCAAATCACACCAGATAATAAAGAAAAATGAATGGTCCAGTCTTGGTTCATGTACCAGTGAGACATTAAACTTCAGTAAAACTGCAGTTACGTAACTTTAATCTGAGCCAACCCGATTTGCTCAGTTGTAAATAAAACAGCGAACTAAATGTGACCCGACAGACAGAACCTGAATGAATTAAGTCCAGTGTTTAACCACTGAGAGCTAAAACTCAGGTGAGGTTTCAAAGCTGTGTGCCAGTGATTAGCTAAAAACAATAAAATGAGACAGATACGAGAGAGCAGTATACGGCGTGCCAAACACACAGGCGCAATCATGTTTAGCAAGCAAACTCTCAAGGAAATGGTTGTTAACTTCAGGAAGAGCTCAACGACTCACACCCCACTGCACATCAACGGATCTGCTGTTGAGATGGCCAACAGTGTGAAGTTCCTAGGTGTGCACATATCAGATGACCTCTCCTGGAACCTGAACACCACCACCATCATGAACAAAGCCCAACAACGTCTTCACTTTCTTAGAAAACTGAAGAAGGACAGTCTCCCTCCTGCCATCCTCATTTTACCAGGCAAGCATTGAGAGTAGAGCTGGGCGATAGAACGATAACGATATGTGTTGCGATAGAACTTTTTCTCGATAGAAAAATTAAACTATCGCGATAGACCTCGCCGCTCTTGTCCTCTTAAAAAAAAAAAAAAAGGTGCGTCACGTCACGTGACTTGATACGTACAGCACAAGTGCCAAGCCGCACATGTGTATTTGTTTGGGAAGCAGCCAGCCACCGTACCGCCCGGGTAATGGAGGAAATGAGTGTGCCGACTAGAAAAATCAACCGAGCGTGACCGAAGAGAAAACAGATGATGGTTCCAATGCCGGAGAGATTGTCGAACGGAAGAGCCATAGAAGTTCCGTAGTGTGAAGGTATTTCGGCTATTTCAAGTCTGACAAAAAACAGAGTAGCGTGCACTGTAAATTGTGCCGAAAGCAAGTCTGGAAATACAATGAACTGGTGCATGCGCTACGTCCACACGTACCCGGGTATTTTTGAAAACGCAGATTTTTCTATGCGTTTGCACCTTTCGTCCACATGTAAACGGCGTTTTTGGTCACTGAAAACGAAGATTTTTAAAAACTCCGGCCAGGGTGGATATTTTTGAAAACTCCATTTTTGCATTTATGTGTGGACTAGGAAAACTGAGAAAACGCAGCGTCAAAGGTGTGCACATTTTTTGACGTCACACTGTGCGCCACGTTATTGTTTCGGTGAAATGAATTTCTACAATACTGTTACTGTTAATTCTACTCTCTGCAGTGTTTAAATGCTTACATATACACACAGTTACTGTCCCTCCACACTTACGACTCGGTTCTGCTTCTATGCCCCAGCTTTGTTTACTTTTTCCCACCGAGGCTTCTAGACTTCTGATTGGCCAACATTTCTGCACGGTTAGGAATCTAGCGCCACCTGCTGCTTTGGCATGTTCATAGCAGCGTTTTCCTTCATTTCTGCCTTTATGTGTGGACGGGATTATTTTTTAAAACGAAAACGGAAAATCTCCGTTTTCAAAAATACCCGTGTACGTGTGGAAGTAGCCTCAGTCTCTGACTGGAAGCGCTAATTCGTCATTCGGCTTTTGTCAGACTAAAGTAACTGTTAAAACTGTTTGAAAAGCTCAGCTATACAACAAGGAGAGATTGAGAATTTCCTTTTAGTTCTCAGTTTATTTGATATTGACAAAAGTTAGTCAATTTTGTCTGTTCTTCTGTAAAACAAACTAAGATTTATTTTTAGAATTAATATTTTGTTTCTAAGTGGAATTGACAATTTAGTCTGTTTCGTTTGTTCTATTTTGAAACTTAAACGCTTTAGCGGCTGCCTTTTGTGTAGTTTGAAATATTTGCCTTTATTTATCTGAAAAAGTCTCATGTTCCTTAAGTACATCTACCCTGTTGAACTTATTATGGGAAACAAATATTTAAATAAAAACACGCTGCTGATTATTTCACATTTTACTTGTGAGCAACGGCACATTTAAATCTTACAAATATAGTGATATCGTTATCGCCTGAAATGAAAAAAACATATCGTGATATGAAAAAATCTTATATCGCCCAGCTCTAATTGAGAGTGTCCTCTGCTGCTACATCACTATCTGGTACGGGAACTGCACCTTTGCTGAAAAGAAGTCTCTGCAGCAGATAGTGAGGACAGCAGAGAGGATCATTGGAGGCCTCTCCCACCCATCTCCCAACTCGACGACAGACACATCATCCGACGTGCGAACAGCATAGTGAAGGAAACTTTCCACCCCTCACATGAAGTGTTCTCCCTCCTTCCATCTGGCAGACAGTTTTGCAGCATCAAAAATGTAACGACTACACACTGTAAGAGCTTTTACCCTCAAGCAGTCTGAGCCCTCAACTGACTACCACCAAAGGACTGATATACACAAACACTTTTACAAACACCTTACAATACTCACCAAAAGACTCAAAAACAAGACAAACATCCACAAATCTTCTGCAAACTGGACCTGGGAACAACATGCTTATTTGCACACTCAGTCACATAGTTACTGAACACCAGTGTTGGGTAAGTTACTTTAAATTAGTAACTTAGTTACATTACTAGTTACTTCTATCAAAAGTAACTCAGTTACTTCAAGTTACTTGTTACTTTCAAAGTAACTAGTTACTAGGGAAAGTAACTTTGGTTTTACTCAGAATTCTCTTGTTAATGTGTTGCTTCCATAACTTTGCCAGTCTTCTAGCTTGCTTACTTGCCACAAGTGCACTGTGCCACCTACCAATAAAGAAAAAAAATGTGCACATTTCCACGAGAGAAATCCCACGCCTGGACCGTCATTGACGCTGCCATGATTCTAGCCTATGTCACAGCGTCATGTGCGCTTTTTACATCCAACACAAAAACTGCAGTCGTGGTGCTTTCAATTGTACTCAGAACTCGGAAATCCTGCCTTCCGAATAGGAAGATGTAGGTAACACCAGACTGCAGATGAGCTGCATACAGGGCTGGACTGGGACAGAAAGTTGGCCCGGGTATTTTGACTAGAGACTGGCCCACCATTATAGGAAAAATCATAAAGCCTTTGAATGAAAATAAACACAGTGATGTACGCTGTTTTGATGGTATATATGCATCAATCTATCAATCGTTTGTTGTAAGAAACACACAGTCGCAGAGAGAGAGAGAGCGTCGCCCTGTAACCATGGCAACCGCATGCCGCCTGGAACAAAGAGCGTAGCTGTCAAACAAAACCCAAACAGTCCTGACAAAATGAAACAGGAAAGTACCGCAGTGTAATCCATTTATTTCAACAAAGTAACTGTATTCTGAATACCACCTTTTTAAACGGTAACTAACGGAATACAGTTACTCATATTTTGTATTTTAAATACGTAACAGCGGTACATGTATTCCGTTACTCCCCAACACTGGGTGTGACAGTTTCTGTGTGGGTGTGTACCTATATGTTGTTTCCATAGGTACATAAAAATCTACAGACACAGAGGCAAAACCACAATAACTACGGCTCGCCTTCATACTCTTCAAGGAATCATGGGGATTTCAAAGTTACAGAGAATGATAGATGATTTGTGTTTCTGTGAAGAGGTTAAAGTAGAAAAAACAAGTCTCATTATTGATGGTGCAGCTCTTTATTATTGTTTGTATTATAATTCTGATCCAAAGCTGGACCAGCGCTGTGGAGGAGATTATCCTGGATTTAAAGACGATGTCTGTAAGTTCTTTGAGGCTTTGAAGGACTGCGAAGTCACTCCATACATCTTCTTGGATGGAGCTGCAGGATCAGAGAAGCAGAAAACTCTTCATTCGCGTCTAAAGCGTAGACTAGAAAATGCAAAGACAATAGCAGAGAGTGAGCCTGACGCTGCACCACAAGGATGTAACGTCTTACCACCTCTGGTAAAAGATGTCTTCATAGAAATCTTGAAGGAGAAAGACATAGAGTTTAAACAGTGTTTAGGAGAGGCAGACCCTGAAGTTGTTTCTGCTGCAAATCAGAAACAATGTGCTGTGCTGTCCCATGACGCAGATTTCTGCATCTATGATGTGAACAAAGGTTTCCTTCATCTTGACAACTTTGAGTGGAAAAGAAAGAAGGATGGCAAGATTCCTGCTAAGCTCTACACACGTTCAAAGTTTTGTGAGCATTTTAAATTGGACCCTGCTCTCATGCCAGTCTTTGCTTCAATAGCAGGAAATGATTATTCAATATTAAAAGACAATGGTACCTTTGCAAATGAATCATCTTCATCTGGTGAGTACAGGATTAAAAGACTGGATGGTATACTCAGGTTTTTAAGTAAAGTGAATCTGCATGGTTTGAACGACTCACAGAAGAGAGAACGTGCTCTGAGTCAAGCTTTAAGTCATGTTGGTAAAGAAGAAAACCAAACTTTCAAACTCTCCATTCAAAAGTATGTTCAACCAGAAAAAACAAGTTCTGAGTTGCCATCATGGGTGCGTAAAAAAGTTGAGCGTGGAGAAATCACCACTTTCGTCATAAGTGTTGTGGATCAGAAGACAATGATGCTGCCTGTTCTTGTGGAGGACTTTTCACAGCACAGTAGTTACACAGCTGCTTACCCCATCAGACAGTACTTCTATGGACTGTTAATTGGAGGTCAGATGTGCACTGAATATGACAGGGATAGAGAAGAGATCAAAGACAAACGTGTCCCATCCATAGGGAAACAACTGCAACTAGAGCATCTGCATAAGGTACTGAGGTTAATCATGAAATATGTGTTTAATTACTCTGACAGGTCATAGATGTGTTTCTGTGGTACACGTGAGCATCTTGTCTGTGTGGTACCTTTCTGTGCAGGCTCCTGAGGGTTTGCGTCGCAGAGTGTTTGAAGAAGCTCTGCAGGTTCAGACTTCAGCCTTAGAAAACATCCCCGACCAGCTGAAGCTGCCAGTCTGTGTGACTGTTTTCTGGTTTAACAACTTAAAGCTTGGCCAAAAACCTGAAACTGTCCACTGCCTCCACGCCCTCCTGCTGGGGTTTGTGTGTGATCGTGATGGTCCAGGTAAGTCTCTGAGCTCACTGAGCAACATGACTGATATTTTACTAGCAAATACATGGAAATATGTGTAAATCAGTATTTTCACTCATTACTTTATTAGTAACACTTGTGATACGCCTGCTATTGTTTTCACTCCTAATTAGTGTTGTTGTTTATTTTGTTCTCTTTGTGTCTGTCATTGAAGTGGACTAATTATTAGGAACATCTAAATGTGATTCAGCCCAAAAAGCATCAAAAATAATATAAAAGTGTGAAATAAGGTGAGATGCATGTTTCAGTTTAAGTGGTCCCAATATGACCTCGATGATATAAGAGAGATAAGACTTTATTGATCCCGTGGTGGGGAAATTTGTGCATTACCTCAGCTCAGGTACGGCTAGCAGAAGAAAAATTGAAAAAAATACAAATAAAATATAAACAAATACAAAATAAGTAAGATAATACGCTACATGCAATGGTTGCATACACAGTATGTGATTATGGATGGAGGGTTGTGGAAATATGCAAGTAACTATTCTACCACTACTATTACTATGTAAGTAATAATATCATTGAATGAGGAGGAAAATACATTATATTTATACATTATATTTCATAGATTTTGCTAATAAAGTAGACATCTACATGACATCATAACCTGAGCAGAGTTAGATTAGGCTTAGTTTGTCTCTCAGACTGGAGAGATGGTTTTAGAGACAGCTGAATGAAAGTCACAGGTCTGCAAGCATCACACTGTTTTCAAGCCAATATGTCCCACTGCTGATTGAAAGGAAAAAAAAGGAAATCAGCGTTCATTATTCTGCTGTAACTCTGTGAAACATAGTTTATTAGCTGTATTTCTTATAAATTGGCATTTTGTTACAGTTTCACAAAGACAGTTAAGTCTGAACATTTAAATTTTACAGTTATCTACATAATTACATTCTTTATGGTTAAGGAAGTGGGTCCACATAGACTATTTATACAGAGGATATTTCCCTGCATGTTACAGCAGGTTATAGTCTCTTTGAAAGCAGTCAGCAGATGGACTGTAGTCAGAGTTCCTGATGCTTCCACACAAACTGCTGCTGGTCTCTGGTTCTGTGTCACTGAAACTTTGTCTTATTTTGTCTGTAGAGGACGAGTTTGAGAGGAAGATGAAAACTTTAAAGGATGCAGCTATCAGGAGGAAATGGCAGCCCCGTGTGGCTCATGCTTTCAGCCAATGGCTGTGCTGCATGAGGCAGAGCCTCCACCTGAACCAGCTGCTGTGTTCCCCTCTACCAGAACCTCAGTGTGCCCGGTAAACACCAGACCAATGATGCGCTCCACAGATGTGTAACACACTTCATCAACTTTAACTGAGATTTTCTGCTTTGTCAGGCTTTACTGTGGACCTCTCCTTCATCGGCTGGCAGATGAAGAGACGTTTGAAAAACTACTGAAAACACTGAGAGGAAAAAAGAAGAAATTATATCAGGATTTAAAGACCATTTTTCATCTACTCGCACGGAAAAAAACTCTGGTTATTGGCGACTCTGTTCTTAAAGATGTGGACCCAGAGATTCCAGCAACTACACTCACATACAGATCAGGGGCCACAGCAGGCGACATTGAGGCTAAACTGAAACTCCTGGCTCAGGATGAACATAGATTTGATAAAATTGTAATTCATGTCAGCAATAACGACATCCAGAATCATCAACTGGAGGTCATAAAACCTAAAATTGAGTCGGTGTGTAACTTTGCAAAAACGATGTCGGATTCTGTAGGTTTCTCTGGTCCCCTCCCCAGTCGAACCAATGCTCACATCATTAGAAGCCTGTCATCGTTTAACTGCTGGCTGTCTAACTGGTGTCCAGAAAACAATGTGGGCTTCATAAATAACTGGAAAATGTTTGGGTTAAAACCTGGTCTCATTGAGAGCAACCACATCTATCCAACTTGCGAGGGTGCAGATCTCATTTCTAGAAAACTGGCCAAGTTTATTCTGAGTTAAAAACAGAAAGCTGAGGTGTTTTCAGTGTTACATTATTATATTAGATAGTCTGACTCACCTGGTGACGTTCTCAGTCTAATGCACATTTTAAAGAAACAGCAGATGTTTTCTATTCAACACAAATGCTCTTTGACAATGAAAGTTAAGAACACAGAGAAATGCAGTGATGCAGGTTCGGGAGCGACGGCTTCCTCACCTCCTCCCTGCTTTTGTCTTTTGGATAAACATGATGACATTTTAAAAACTGAAAGTAATGCATGAATAAAACTTGACCCTACCTCTAAATTAAATACATTAAGTAGAAAAGAAAAAGTAAACCAGTGAAATGTAGAAGCAGGCTATCGGTTTGGTTTGTTTTATAACTGAACTGAATGA
Source organism: Rhamphochromis longiceps (assembly GCF_057381845.1). Taxonomy (NCBI): domain Eukaryota; kingdom Metazoa; phylum Chordata; class Actinopteri; order Cichliformes; family Cichlidae; genus Rhamphochromis; species Rhamphochromis longiceps. Next base: position 30,574,578 of record NC_140563.1, read on the forward strand.
AAGTGGGCTGACGAAGAGGAGTCTTTGAGCAGCCGGAAGCTGAAGAAAGCAGGACGATGTGTCTAACAAGCAGCAGCTGAGAGAGGAAGCGGAGGAACACATCAATGTTTTATCAGAGTCTGTCTGTTATTTGTTCTTTGCTGTAACAAGAGACCGAGGTGGACATATTTAGCAGGTATTGTCTAACAACACATGATTAGCACAGGAAGTTAATTCACTGCAGTTTTATTTATATAGCCCCAAATCACAACAGTCGGCTCAAGGAGCTTATTTTAAGATAAAGAAAATGCTTTAATGTTCATGAAAGGATGAAGATATTTAATGTGTTTGTTATAACAGCTTAATTATCATTTGTGCCTGCAGTGTGACCATGCAGTGGTCCACAAATCTGGAATAATTTTCAAATCACTTCAAAAACATTAACATCTTTCTCTTCAAATGCAACACAACAGTTGCAACAAAATCTTTTAAATATAATTGTATATTTTATTATATAATGCAAATTATGAATACTGTAAAATATGTCTGATTTTGAAAGAATTTTTCTTGTGATAGAGTACTATTATTTCTGTCTACATATACTGGATTATATATACTGAATTTTTATCATTATTGTGTTTTTCTGGATCATTTAGTGATTTAGCTTGGTGTTATAGTTTACATATTTAAAAATGTAGATGTATTTTTCTGTATATTATCTCAAGTTTTGGGCCAAATAACTATTACAACCAAATAACTCTACAAATAACTACCTTATACGTTATGATCTTGAAATTCGTATTTCATTTGTGAATAAACGGAAACTGTTTCTCAGAGACTTTTCCGTCAGTTTCTGAATTTATTGTCAGGCTTTTGCTTGTATGTCGCAGCACTCTGCAAATTACTTTTGAATAAAGTTACACAGATCAATAACGAGTTTGTTCCTGTTCCATGTGAACTATCCAGATAAAGCTGGAGGTTAAGAATAAAGCATTGGTGATGTTTTCCTCTCATCTCCTTAGTCCTGTTTGGAAATAAAGAGAATCTCAGACAGATGCTTATTTTCACCCCAGTTAAAGTATCTGTATTAAAAGTCAATCCACATGTTTTCTCTGTATTACTGTAAAGTCTTTAGAATCAGAATCAGAATACTTTATTGATCCCTGGGGGAAATTATTTTTTGTTACAGTGCTCCATTTTAAACCAATATTAAGACAAGACAGACAATACACTAACTAAGAATAGTATAATATATACATATATATACATACATACATACATAAGTCACTCATAAATAAATAGTTGGAAAAGAAACATGTGTAGCTGTAGTAGCAAACAGTGTGTTACACTTTAATATAAAGCGCTTTTAGGAAACTTATATAAATATAATCGAACTGAACTAAGGGCTCTACAGGGAAATGCTTTACCTTACTGTAAACAGCTTCACCTTGTGGAAGAACACAGTTATTACAACCAGTAACGCTGCAGTCTCCACTGGTCAGGTTATTATCTGCAGCTGAAAACATTGAAGCAGACTTTAGAAAGTACCCCTGCTACCTGTGACACGTACAGGATCCTCTGTGATGGTTTTTCTCACGTCTCAAATGTCTGTCCTCCACCTCTGAGCAAGAAACCCTTATCATGCTGAGGGAGATCTCTGCTCCTGACATAAGGAGAGAAGAGGCTGCAGGAGTTTTTACCTTCACAGTGCTGTGACACAGATGCAGTCACATTTTTAAAACTTTCAAAATAAGTCAGAAAAGTTTGAAATTTCTTCTATGAAACTTAAAAAGCTGAATTTCAAAATAATCCAAATTAATCCATTTAAAAATGTTTCAAAAAGAAGAAAAATGTCAAATTAACATTGATTTATTTCACATTTAAACATTTACAGACACCATTACACCTTACACCAGCTTAAACAGACACTTATTTTGAAAAGCCAGGCTCATCTCATCCAAGTATCGCTTTAGAGACCAATCGATCAGAAATAATTTAGTCTAAATCTACACTGAACTTTTTTAATTTTTTTTTTACAACTTTATACAAAAACATCTGTTTACATGTTTGTTTGTATATCAGTAGTGGGTGACCAATCAGCTGTCAGAGCTGAACAAAAACACAGGAAGTGATGCTCAGTTTACGTGAAGGAAAACAACTGCCACCACTGTTTGTCCAAACATAAGCAGGAAGTGACATCATTGGGGAGGAGGTGACACAATCTGGTGATTCTTAGTGGTTGCTAGGTAACAGGACTCAAGTGCTGATGTCGTCACACGAGCAGGTCTTTTTCGTCTCATTTACAAGATGAGAAATGTCCTGTTGTCATGACAACAGTCTCTGTAGTAACAACCTAGCTGGCCTTGGCATCCAGCAGCAGCACCCTCATCAGCGTCCTGGCGGCGGCCAGCAGCGCTCCGTGCAAAGCATACTGGGCTACCAGCACGCCAAAACCTCGGTAGAAGCCAGCCCCGCCTTCCTTGCGGCTGATGGCGTGCAGGCAGTCAGAGAAGCCATCATACTGCGTGTTTACGGGCACTACCAGCGGGCTCCCGCCATTTCCCACCGCGACCACTCCATCGGTGGCATCAATGATGGTGCGCGTACCCTGCAGAGCCAGGCGATGTAGCACCGTCTCAAGAGGAAACAACACCACGTCAGCCACCAGAGAACCCGCCCAAGATGCCGCCAGCTCGGGGAAGTAGGCATCCAGTGGATTGGATGGTTCTGCCCGCTGCTTCTTGCTACGCTGGTGCAGCCACAGCACCACCCGCTGGATGGAGGTAGCCACGGCATAGCGCAGAATGGCATGCAGCGCAGCGGGAAGCAGCAGGCATCTGAGAGGAAGCAGGCGACGACTGTGAGGTGCGCCGACACCCAGCAGTCGAGCAACACCCTCACGGACGCAGTCCAGCAGGCCAGAGGACGACTCATCCCGCACAATCTCGCTCTGAAGATGGAGAGAGGAACACAGGTCCGATCAAATGATCAATTTAAAAAAAACAACAACAACAACAACAACAAAAAAACACACACACACACACACACACACATCCAGCTAATCATTGCTCTAAATCAGCGGTTCCCAACCCCCGGGCCTCGGACCGTGAGTGAGTCGTTTGGTGCCGGGCCACAAGAGTTGAGGCTCAGGTGTGAAATGTATAGTTTTAAGGGTTTTTATCGGTTTTCAGCGTTATTTTGTTATCGTTTTTATCGTTAACTCGTTTTCCTTGGTCTTTTCACGTGTGTTATGAATAAATCTTCTTTTTTTCGGTACCGGTACTAGTTTTATTTTATTGTATTTATCCGCGACACCTTAAAGGCCGGTCCGTGAAAATATTGTCGGGCATAAACCGGTCCGTGGCGCAAAAAAGGTTGGGGACCGCTGCTCTAAATGACTGAACAGCTGCTCCTCAGCTTCCTGTTTGTGTGACATCATCATGCTCTCGTTGTTTCAAACAGGAGCCGTGTGGCTGATGGCGTCATCAATCTCACACAACGCTGGTAAGGTGTTGGAGAGATTATGCACCACTTTATGTGATCTCATGGCAGTGAAGGCATAAACCAACATCAAAAAGTCGCAACAACACCTCACTCTCATTGGTTGCTCTGTGAGTGATGTCATGAACAGAGAAAGAGGTTCTGATCTAGACCACTAGTTGGTAAACCTCATCATGTGATAAAAGGAAAGCTAATGAGCTGCTGCTAACTGACTGCTGTCATAAAAGAGGCATCGCTATTCAATAAACAATAATCAGTGACCTGCACGGTCTCAATGAGGCTGGCACAGTAAAATGGAAGAGCGACGACTGCCGTTAATCTGCAAGAGAGAGAGAGAGAGAAAGAGGAGGCGGGGTCAGTTTGTATCTCAGTCTCTGTTTAACAGCAAAAAAAAAAAAAAAAAAAAAAAAAAAAAAAAAAGAACTGACAGGTAAGAAGATGAAGAAGAAGAAGAAAAACTGACCCTTTAAGCAGCAAATGCCCAGCCACCTGTTTCCAGCTGCACCTGTGAGGAAGCTCCCTTCACGCACACACACACACACACACACACACACACACACACACACACGTCAGAGTGACGTTGTACAATACTGTATCCATGTGCTAGTGGGAGCAGGTGGTTACCGTGGCAGTGGCGTGAACTCGCTGATGATGCCCTCGGCTCCGAGCGTAACACCATGAACGATGAATGTGCTGCCCATCCCCTTCCACAGAGCCTTCACACCCTGATCAACACAACATATTAATCACCGACAACATAATAACACAATTTATATCCTGAAGTATAAATGCGTGTGGACAGGCCGACTCAGGTTAGTGGGAGGAAGCCGGAGTAGATCAGTAGTAGTCCTCCTTCCTGTGAGGCAACATCACAGTGCCCCCTCCATCATCAATAATTAAGTCTCTATTTTTATTCTTTTAATATTTATCTATGAGTTTTCATATTGTATTTATAATAAATACATTATACTGTATTATTATTTATTTAGATTATTCTGATCAGTTGTAAACCTCCATATTGTATCTGCATTTACTATTTTGCAATATTTAAACTTTTTAAACTTATTTGTAAATAATGTTAGAATACTTTCATTTTCCATTTTAATTTTAATATATTTAACTTTGTATTATTAAAAGAAATATTCTAAATGTCATTATGTCCAAATACATTTAGATTTTCCTATTTGATTAATATTTTTATACTGCTTTTTATACAAATATAATTATCATAATTTATAAGAAACAATCAAACATATTCAAAATGATCTTTTTACATATATTTTTATTCATCTTTGGGTTTTAGTGTGTCCCGTTACCTGAGCTTTGGTGATGCTGTACATTACAGCGACAGCGCTGAATGGAGTCAGGTGATAACACCGGGCGTGGTAGTTCACCTGATGTAAACAGCCAATCAGAGTGCAGCAACAGAAAGAGGAAAATAAAACATTTAATGTCTCAAAACGCACAAAAATGAAATAAAAAAGTTTCTCCCACGGCGTTAATAAAAGTATTTTAATCCATAGCCATCATTATTTATGGATCATTTATTGATAAGAAGGTGAGGTCATACCTGGCACTGTCTGCGGAACACAATGCAGGGGTGAGAGAGGACGTTCTCTGTGAACAGACTGAGTGCACACACACACACACACACACACACACACACACACACACACACACACACACACACACACACGTTTTAGTTAGAAACCCCCTGACTTCTCCAAACTCACACTTCAGCCTGTTTTTGGGATGAAAGTGTCAAAAAGTAAAACATCTCGCTTTTTGGTTGTCACTAATGGCGAGCACTGACACAGTCTCGTCCCTTTTTTGCTCTAATTTTTCCCTGTGATTAGAACCAAAATCACCACCAGCATCTTTGACTCGACAGTGGAGACTTTTGTTGCAGTGAGTCGCTGAAACTAAATGAAGCTTCAGCTTCAGTGGAAACACTGAGAACAGAAAGATGTGTGATTGTTCCCAACCATGGAGTCCAAACAGTTCAGACTGAATAAACTCATTCAAGCTGAATATTGGTCCACATGCAGTGACTCGGTCCGAGCCTCTGCTCATCTTGAAACCATGAGAAACGATTTCCTCACCTGACGAATCCAACCCCGAAGCCAGCGAATCGATTCAGCTGCTCTGCAACGACAAAAGCAAACACGATAAACTCGCACAGTGCAGGACGTCCATAAATAAAATCAATAACGGCTTTATTCACATAAGCTACCAAACAGTCTGCTGTCTAGTTCATTCATCACCGAGGATGATTCCACTGTTTTAATAACTTTTAACTCCAATAAAGTTAGTTAATAAGTAGTAAACTAAACATAGCACAACAAACACAAATTACAGAAAGCTGCCTTTGAGAGTTCAGGCGGTGCTGCAGAATAAAGCTGCTCATACCAGATATTTACTGTCAAGCTCGTTGGAGTTAGACTCTGTTTTGCGTTACTTACTGTATTTCCAGGTATGTTTGCATGTTTTAACACATCTTTGCATTTTGCGTTTCCCATTTTTCTTGCAAAATTTGAGGAAATGATGGGCGAGTCAAAATTTTACTATATTACTGTATTTACTATTTGTGCATTTTGTTAGCCAACTGGCTAATATAATTAGCCTTCTAGTTAACTAGCCGCTAGCCCAGTCCGTTTATTACATAATTACTCTGAGCTTGATTAGCTTGTGCGCTAGCTTCCGGTTAGCATGCATGCTGACAGGTCATCGGCGCCTATCAGACCATTATCTCTTTAGTTGGCCAGCTCTGGCTTCATCCTGTCATTAGCCAGCTAGACTAGGTGACTCTGAACCTGCACAACAACCTACCAGCGGGGGGCCTGCTGGGATTTGGAGCTTCCCAGCCGCTTGCAGAACCTGCGATCTCTCCCGGGGCGTCATCGAACAGAGGTGTCCGCTCTCCAGGGTGCAGGTTGCGGCTGCCCGGGATGTCGGGCGGCGTGGTGACCCAGTGGTGGAGCTGCGGTTCGGCGGGGGCTCCGGCGCTCCGAACCGGGTAGCCCGCTCCGTACAGCGGGTCATCCCGGCCACGGTACCCGAGCCCGTCGAAGCTGTCCGGCCGCCTGGAGGCCATGTCAGGGTCGGAGCGAGTGAGGGGGGCGACACTGATATCCGGCTAGCAGAGCTCAGGGGAGCGCATCAAAGTGTGCACGGACAGAAGACACGGTTTAATGGAGAACCTGTAACGACCTAATCAACCCGACCCACACCAAAACATCTACCTGCCACCCGGAAACACTTCTTTTTCTATACTTTGTATACCGGCTGACTGCTCGTGCTGCCTCCTACAGGCCATCAGAGAGTGGTGAACCCTAGCTGGGTTATGTCTTTCTGCACGCTCAAACGTTTGTGCTGGTTTGTGTTGCACAAACTTTCGGTTCAAGTGACTTCTTTAGTCTCAGCTGACTGCAGGTTTTCACAACCTTATGGAACTGACCTCACAGCCCATTGTTCATTTAGTAGGCTAGTTTCACTAATTGGAAATTATTTCACTTGTAGCACATAAGCACAGTGTGTATAAGGAAAGAACACAAACACACAACAAGAGTTGAGCAGATTTGTGAAAATGTGAAATACCTGCAGTGGTGTCAAAATGGAACCTGAAATTTTCCCTTTAAAAAAAATCCTCAGAGAGCTGCAGGAGCTGTACCGTTGTATCTAAAGCTGACAGATTATCATATCCAGGTAAAATAGTTTGATTAATCTGTAAGTTTTTAGCTAGTTTTATGGTTAATTTCAGGAACTGAATCATTGGTGATCAAATATACACATTTATTATAGCTAGAAAAACTAAATATATCTTTCAAATTTAAAATAGAGCATTTTCTAATATTCAAGGTTCAAGGTTCAAGGTTCTTTATTATTTGTCACATGCATAGTTATACAAGTATAACACACAGTGAAATGTAGCCTGACACGCTCCTCGACATGTGCAAAAATTGGGGGGGGTGTAGAGGAAGAACATTATATATATATATATATATATATATATATATATATATATATATATATATATATATATATATATATATATATATTAGGGGTGCAACGATACACAAAATTCACGGTTCGGTTCGGTTTGATACTTTGGTGTCACGGTTCGATATTTTTTCGATACAAAAAAATGTTCATGCATTTTTAATTTGTCATTTATTAAAATTATAAATATATATTTTAACTCAAAAGTACAGTTTTTGAATTTAACCCTAACCCTTGTGCGTGTTTTTTATTTTGACAGCGAATGCGCACCTGCGGACCACTTATGTGCAGCCCTGGTTATTTAGCTCATCATATTGCAGCCACAGAAATTCTTTTGTCCATGAAACCATAAAGCTGCACTTTCTTTTTGCCTCATAGTCTGATTTGTCATAACTTCTCCGTTTTGTGGTAAGCTTTTCTTTGGCTGTCACTTCTTCACCCTGACCTGTCTTGTTTGGCTCAGCAGAACTGAAATGCTTTTACACACGCACTCACATAAGCTCAGCGATTCTCTGCGCGATCAACCTCTCACATGTTTAAGCTTGCTGCGGGAGATTTCACTTGTCATGTTTGTGTGGCAGGATGAATGTTATCCCTCGGTCCAACCCACTTTCAGCCTGGCCCATTAGGGGGCGCTGGTATAAATAGTGGCCATTTGAGTGTCTCTGCATTGCTTGCCTGTGATCTCCTTTTTGGTCACCTGACTTCCTCGGTGTGGTAGAGATCGTTTGTGGGTTACTCCTCTAAAGTCTCCATCGCGGCTGGTCGTAGCTATAGAAGCCTCCACTGAGCTATTCTGCTTACATTCTATGACCCGGCTTACTTGGTACGTTATCAACTTTTGTTACGCTCTCTGCCTTCTATTGTTCGTTTATAGTAATTATTTATTATGTTTCGCAGGAAGTGTGGACCTTAGTTTTGCGCCAAGCTACGCGAACTGAAGTGCTGCTGTTTTGCCTTGCTGTGCTTTTACCGTCTGTTCCCGTTGTGAGAATTCTTTCCCTGCTGCTGTCAGCTTTCACAGTGGACGTCGGCGTGGACAACGGCTATATGCATGCCGGTTATCGGAGTCAGCTGGCGTGCATATTGATTGACTGTTAACTTATCGTCGTGTGGACGGCAAGTTGGAGCAGTACGGTGATTCCGTTTGCTCCAGATTTTAGAGTTTTATCCAGATTGTATGTTTTATTGCTTTTGATTTGTAGTTTGGATTTTTGTTACACCACTGGTGGGAGGCCCTTTTTCTAGCTGTAGATCACCAGTGTGGTCTTGCAGTTGGGTTATCCCCCGGTGCTACACATTAGTTTGTTGTAATATATTAAAATTTTCTTTGTTTCTTTTATTCAGATGCGGAGTGCCGACGTGGAGGAGACTAGGGTGCCTTGGTGGTGGGATCCCTTGAGTGTACACACCTGCCTTGTTTAGTTTATTAGTGTGAGTGTGTGATAGTGTGCTGCACTTGTGTTTTGGGTGTGTTTTCTTTCTTTAGTTTGTGTGTGGCATCCCTGCCCCTCCACTGGTAAGCCTCAGCTCTGAATACCTTTTTAAGCATATTTGTATTTGAATATTTATGATTATGTTTTTATTCGGTGTTTTAAATAATTACCAATAAATTGTGAATTTGTTGATCATTGAACCTCGTCTCTGGACTGAGTATAGCGAACCTAAGTGCCTTTCTGGTAATTTAGTGTTACTTTCAGTATTCTCTGGGTGAAATTCCCAGGGTGGCGTTGTCTTTTTAAAACTGCAAAGAGTATTTACTTTATATCCCAACCTCGTCTCGCCACATTTGCATAGTAAGCTAACGATTAATAAGACTATGTCAGAGGAATTGGTGCACAAATTATCATCACTCACAGATCAGTGCTGTCGCTCTCTATACACAGTTCGCACGATTGCAAAGTGAAAGCAAAAAAACAAGCGCAAATTCAAACGCGACTTCAATATGTCACATATTGACAGTGGCTCACCGATGCCAATGACATAATTACCCAGCTACATTTCCGAAAGAATGCAAAAGCATTGACATATATTTTTCCTACAATAGCCCGACGGGCAGGGAAGAGATAGATTTTGGTAGCCCGACTGAAAAAATCGCTAGCTCCGGGACGTCGGGCTAGCGATATTGCAAGCCCTGTATCTGATTGAGGAATCACTCATCTTTGGAAAAGAGAGTTTATTACAGAGAAATGTCTCTTTCCAAAATAAAAGCTATACTATCCGCTTCTTCTGGGCTATATTCTCAGCAGCATAAGGAGAATCATGTGCTAACAGCTGTCTAAATGACTCGGCTAAAGTTAGTAGCATGCTTGCTTTTTTTTTTGTCTGCTTCCACTTGTCTTTGCACTACGATGATGTCGGCGTAAATGTGCAGTCATATTCGTTGTGTTCCCACTAGTGCTTTCAGGTTAATCTCGTTGAAATTACCTTAACGCCACAACACGGCAAATCTCCGTTAACGAGCTACCGCCGATCACTCCATGCATGGGGCTAGACGGCCAACACCTTAACGAGCTAACTGCGCTAACACACTAGTTCACACCAATGTAATTGAGCATTGCATGGCACATTCAACATACTGTTTTACTTTAATCCATGACTCGCTTACCTTCAGGGTCATACGTCACATGAAAACCAAAATAATTCCAAACGCCAGATCTGAATGACGTTCAATTTGCCTGTTGCAAGGAGAGCTTAACTTCTGTCTCGCTAGCTTGCCCTGCGCTCTTCCTTCTGACTATGCTGTCTGTGTTGAGCGCTCAGTGGAACTGCGCTCGACAGTGCAGCCTAGGCGGAGTAGTCGAACACAGATTCACTGAGCGCTCAACACAGACAGCATCGTCAGAAGGAAAATTGATAAAATAAATTACAAATGTTGTATTGTTCGATACATATGCGTACCGAACCGAAAGCACTGTATCGAACGGTTCAATATCGATACGAATATCGTTGCACCCCATATATATATATATATATATATATATATATATATATATATATATATATAAAAATTAGATATCTGACTATTTTACAGGATAGACAATATAAACATATTTAAAAATTAGATATCTGACTATTTTACAGGATAGACAATATAAACATATTTAAAATTAAAGGAATTGAAATGTACATTGTGCCTTGGTTTAGTGTCTGGAAGAGTCCTGTCTCAGTCAATTATAGATGATGTGAGAGGGCGGGTGTGTGTGTTTAGGGCACGGATGGCTTGGGGATAGAAGCTCCTCTTGAGTCTCTCTGTCCTTGTCCGGAAGATGCGGAACCTTCTACCAGATTGCAGAAGTTGGAACAGTTTGTTGCCAGGATGGGACCGGTCCTTCAGTATCTGCGCTGCTCTAGTCCGGCATCTCCTGGTGTAGGTGTCCTGAAGCGGGGGGAGAGCAATCCTGCAGCAGCGTTCTGCTGTACGGATCACTCTCTGGAGAGCTTTTTGGTCCTTCACACAGCTGTTCCCAAACCACGATGTCATGTTCTGTGTGAGGATGCTCTCCACAGCGCCTGTATAGAAAATCCTGAGGATCTTTGGAGAGACCCTGAACTTCCTCAGTTGTCGTAGGTGATACAGGCGCTGCCTAGCCTTTTTGGTCTGGACCTGAATGTGGGCAGCCCATGTCAGGTCTGAGGAGATGTGGACACCAAGATACTTGAAGGACTGCACCCTCTCCACTGGAGCTCCATTGATGATAATGGGCTTGTAGTCTCTGTGCTGACCCCTTCTGAAGTCCACCACCAGCTCCTTGGTCTTGCTGACGTTCAGCTGGAGGTGGTTGTCCTGGCACCACGATGCCAGATTCTTCACTTCATCCATGTAGGCCGCCTCATCGTTGTTGGAGATGGCACCCAACACCACTGTGTCGTCAGCAAACTTCACAATGGTGTTGGAGCCATGGGTGGCCACACAGTCTGAAGTGTAGAGGGAGTAGAGCAGTGGCGAGAGGACAGATCCCTGAGGTGTTCCTGTGTTGATGGTGATGCTGTTGGAGAAGCACCTGCCCACCCTCACCACCTGAGTTCTGCCAGTGAGGAAGTCCAACACCCATGCACACAGACGGCTGTTAAGTCCCAGATCCCTCAGCTTTGTGAACAGTCTGCAGGGCACTATTGTGTTAAACGCTGAACTGTAATCAACAAACAGCATTCGCACATAGTTACTCTGTTTCTTGTCCACGTGGCTGAGAGTGGTGTGTAGGACGTGGGCGATGGCATCCTCTGTGGATCTGTTGGATCTGTAGGCGAACTGCAGCGGATCTGTGGTGTCTGGGATGGAGGAGGAGATGATGTTCTTCAGCAGCCTCTCAAACACCTTCATTACTACTGAGGTCAGTGCAACTGGCCGGTAATTGTTCAGGGATGAGGGTTTGCTGTTCTTGGGCACAGGGATGATGGTGGATCTTTTGAAGCATGTGGGGACCACAGACTTCGCCAGGGACTCGTTGAAGATGTAAGTGAACACACCTGCTAGCTGGTCAGCACAGCAGCGCAGCAGACGGCCGGTGATGCCGTCTGGCCCCGCCGCTTTCCTTGTGTTCACTCTCCTCAGTGCCGCTCGGACGTCATGCTCCGCGATGCTGGTCACCGGTCTCTCGCTGATGACGTCACTGTCCTCGGTAGTCAGGCGGTAGATAGCATTAGCCGCCTGGCTAACCTCGAAACGGGCGTAGAACCGATTCAGCTCGTTGGTGAATGCAGAGTCGGCGTTGATCGGCGCAGTGTCCCTGGCTTTGTAGTCCGTAATGGTGCGTAGTCCGTGCCACATACTCCGTGTGTCGCCCTGGTGGAAGCGGAACTCCACACGTTCCCGGTACCTGCGTTTGGCATCTCTCACCGCACGCCGTATGAGGCCGCTTTGTAGGCGCTCATATCGCCAGTGGTGAGACCCGCGTTGTAGGAGGTGGTCCTGGCGTTTACTGCAGTGCGGATCGATCTGTCCATCCACGGTTTCTGGTTTGGGAATGTGGTGACTCTCGCAGTGGGGATAATCTCCTCCGCTAGCATATTGACGAAGCATACTGCTACTTCCGTAAACTTGTTGATGTCGACTGCGCATGCTCTGAACATGTCCCAGTCTACGTCGTTGAGTGCGTCCTGTAGCGTAGCTTCTGATTGGGCAGTCCACCGTTTTACTTCCTTCGTGGTCACGTCTTCCCTCCGTATGCTTTGTTTATACTGGGGAATGAGGAAGATGGCGTTGTGGTCAGACTTCCCAAAAGCCGGGTGTGAGACAGCTTTGTAGCCCTGCTTGTATGGCGTGTAGCAGTGATCCAAAATCCAATCCCCTCTCGTTGGACACGAGACATGCTGGTAAAAGTTTGGCATGACTTGTCTGAGGTTCGCTTTGTTAAAGTCTCCTGCTACAATGAGGGCTGCGCCCGGGTCCTTGTTTTGAAGCCAGCTCAGCACATCATGTAATTCGGACAAAGCCATACCTGTGTCCGCTTGGGGTGGGATGTAGACCGCCGTGGCGATGACTGAGGTGAACTCACGGGGCAGATAGAAAGGGCGGCACTTAATGCTCAGGAACTCCAGATGTGGCGAGCAGCCGCTGGAGAGAGTAGAAATGCTCCTGGCATCACACCACTTTCTGTTTACCATGAAACACACTCCTCCACCTTTGGTTTTGTTCGACTCTGCCGTTCTGTCCGCGCGGAGCACAAAGAATGAATCCGACGGAGTTACGGCCTGGTCCGGCACGGTGGGGGACAGCCATGTCTCCGTGAAGCACAGAATGTTGCAGTCCCTCATGTCACGTTGGAAGGTGACCCTTGCTCTTAGGTGATCGAGCTTGTTCTCCATGGATTGTACATTGGCCAGTAGGATACTGGGCAGTGGTGCGCGATGCGCCTGCTGTCTCAGTCTGTTCCTAATACCAGCGCGTTTTCCCCGGCGCTTCTTTGTTCTGCGCCTCGGATGAGCGGCCCGTCCTTTGTTGTTCTCCGCGCCGCGTAGAATCTCTGGCGGCCAGGAAGGGTCAGGTTTAAAAGTGTCCAAGATTAGATGTGCAACCTTGGCACCGATTCAGTTGATCTTCTTGTGTGTGTGGAAAAATGTCACAAAACTGAAAACAGACTCTTTAATGTTTGAGTTCACAACAAACCTGATTTGCACAGGTAAGGCGTACAACATTGGAGTCTTTTCACTGTGCGTTAGTTTGTTTAATTAAGTGTAAAATTCTGAATGCTTTGATCTCTGAAGATAGCCCATATCGTACCTTAATAGTAAAACTGTTTATGTTGTTCTTTAGCTTTTCCTTAACCAGAGCAGACCTCTGTACTGCAGTGTCCCAGTGCTGGACAGTGTCTTTAACCATGAGGACACCAAGCCTGAATTTCAGCTGAGCTGGTAGTTTCTGGCAGTGCTGCTTAATCCACTGAACCAGAATCGGAAGCATGGATGGGGTGCCCCAATTGAGACTTTTTCTTTGCTAGTTGGCAAGTGGAGCATCCCACAGGCTGCTCTCAGGTGTTAGGGGTGCCTCATTCTAGAGTCTTCTACAGTCCACAGACTCACAGAGGAGGTCGTGGACACCAGGTCTTCCAGATCCCCAAGACCGTCAAAGACATGGAGGTAGTGTCCCATACGTTTGCAGGGCTAGTATGCCTCAGAGTTTTTCTGAAAGCAGCTGGTGCAATCGATTGCTGCCACATCTACATTAAGCCTCTGAGGGCCCATCATCTTACAGGCGGCTTGTGACCATCAGGGCTTTATTGACGCGTACCTGACCAGCCTCAGGTCAGTGTACGAGTCCAGACTGCTCCGCCACAGCCCACTGTGCAGGCAGTCAGTCTACCCTCCTCAAGGGCATTTTATCTTGGCAGATGGAGTGTACCCATGACTCTAATGTCCATTACGCCTCATCACTCCCTACAAAAGGCAAGTACGAGCTGTGGGAGCCCAGCGCGTCAACAGCCAATATTCCAGGGCACATTCTATTATGAAGACCAGATTCTGAGCCATCTTCCTGCAAGTGCTGGAGGTCATAACAGCATATGCTTCTTCTGCTTCCGTGCCGGTGACATCATGGCCCCGCAGAATGAGCCTGAGAAATATGCAGGAGTGGTTGAGAGGATGGCTGGTTTGGAGGCAGTCAGGGGTTCTCTCTGTCAGAGCAAACTCTCTGCTGTCCTGGAGGAGGTACACCAGAACACGACTACTTTTAACAGGCAAGCTAAAAAATTTAAGTATAGGTTCCTCTTATGTTTTTTTTTTTAGTGCTTTGTTAACCTGTTTTGTTTGTTGAAGAGTGACTAGTATCCACATTTTTTTTGTTTCATCTTAGTGGCAGCCACCGATGGACAATGGAAGGAAGCATCCAAAGCACTCTCTACAGACCACCCGACCAGAAAAGACAAGATACGGGTCTCAGGAGCAGTACAACATCCCTCTCTCTGATCTAGCTTCAGCAGAAACTGCCAGAGACTTCCTGTCCAGGCAAACATCGGGCCTGCTGTGCTATTAAAGTTCAAAGAAACAATCCAGGTACAGGTCAGTCAGATTAATCCTGTGGTCTGCACTATAAATACCTGTACATAGTTGTTTTCTTATCCTGTAAATATTCTTGATTCCTTGTATATATTCTCGTTTTGTTGTTACCTTTTCATTTTCTTCTATTTTATTAATCAGACATTTAAAATGTTCCAAATTATCTTTATGTTATAGATGTAAAAAAAAATTAAATAAAATATGCTGATGACAGTTATCTATGCATCCATCCAAATTCATATTATTGATAACACATATACATGTTTTGTATTTGATTTTTTAAATTGTCCCACTTCTTTTTAGCATGTAAGGGGTGACCTACCCCCATAGGCCCATCTTTTCCAGAATAATAGATAATTTTTTTGACAGCCTGGTAGAAAGAGAAACAATACTGTCCCATATACTGGCTCTCTTGATATCATAATTCAATTTCAATTTCAATTTTATTTCTATAGCACATTTAAAAGTCACAGGTACAACAAAGTGCCCCTGGGCCTAGGGCTCAGTCACTCTGGCACAGCTGGCTGCCGTCGGAGCTCTCGGGCACGTCACTGCAACCCCATCTGGCTTCTGCTCCGTGGCTGCTGGGTGAGCCCTCATCTGGGACTCTCCTCAGCTCTTTCCGGGATAGTGGCGCGGCTGCCCCTCTGTTAGTCTTCCTTGGACTCTTGTACTCTGAGGGTCTCTGGATGTCTGGAGCCTGGATCTCCTCCATACCTGCTTCATGCCCTGGAGGACGGGGCTATGGCCCCCCACACCCTCTAGCAGATCATTACATGAAGGAACCTTTTGAATACAAGCGCGCTCACGCTCACAGGTGTGCACACGGGTGCTCACACACACAAACTACACCTTTTTTGGCTGCTACCTCAAAGCACACTGTGCGCTGTCGATCCTACGTGCTGCACAATAATATTCCATATTATATACACATAGATTATCGTGATGATGTTGTTTATTATATCGCTCTCTTTTTTGCTTGTTTTCTCTTCTTTCTTTTTTTTCTCTCTCAACAGGTGATCTGAGTGAGTGAGTGAGTGAGTGAGTGAGTGAGTGAGTGAGTGAGTGCAAGTTCGGTGAGTGCAAGTTCGGTGAGTGCAAGTTCGGTGAGTGCAAGTTCGGTGAGTGCAAGTTCGGTGAGTGCAAGTTCGGTGAGTGCAAGTTCGGTGAGTGCAAGTTCGGTGAGTGCAAGTTCGGTGAGTGCAAGGGGCGTCTGTATCCAGTAAGGGTCCTAAGGCTAGACCCCCTATGCTAAGCAAGCCTACCGCAGACATGAGCGAGACAGATAAATATGAAGGCATGCCGGCTCGGACGTCGCCCGGATCAACAAGGTCCGCGTCAGGTGTTGAGGAACCAGGGCACCCTGACGAAAAGTGGGCTACTGGAACAAGAAGGCATCGGTGGGCAAGAGACGAAAACAGGGCGTTGTTGGAATGCTACTACGTAAGTAACCCTGGCGGAAGGGGCTACATGAATAGGCTGAGGGACCTATGGATTCTTCGATACCCAACATCCACAATGACGGCGAAACAACTAGTAGCTCAGTGTTCCAACATTCGAAAGAAGGGACTGCTCTCACAGCTAGAGATTGACAAGGTACAACACAAATGCTACGGCAAGGAGGAGTCAGGACGCCAGGTCAGGGGGGCGATATCATCACCCCCACCCGAGATTGGGTACATAGCCCCAAGTGCGATAGGAGAAGGATCGTTAAGTGCGAGAGGAACTGACCTGAAAAATAGGATCATGGCCAAGCTTGAAACCTGGATCCCCCGTAGCCGGTTACCAAGATTACGTGAAGTACCCTCAGAAGGTCTGCTAGATGATGTTAATGCAGCACTACGGACGATACCTACAACCACGATTACCGACACTAACAAGCTGATCTACAATACGGCAGCAGTGATCAGTGAGATGCTTGGCTACAAGTTGAACAGCCACAAGGGGCAGTACCCTCCATGGAGAAGGAGGCTAGAGGGCAAGATCAAAGTAGCACGGAGGGAGGTTAGCCAACTAACGGAGTTGCAGAAAGGTGCGACAAAGAAGGTGCATAAGAAATACAGCAAGCTGTCCATACCTGAGGCCTTAGAAACTGCCAAGCAAAGACTCACAGCCTTGGCCAGCCGCTTGAGAAGGTACACCAGAGAGATAGAAGGCAGGAGAATAAACCAGCTGTTCTCCACAGAACCAGCAAAGGTGTACTCTCAGTGGCAAGGGAACAATAAGAGAACAGCACCACCAAGGCTGGAGACCGAGCAATACTGGAAGAGCATATGGGAGAAGGACGCAACCCATAACGGCAATGCTCAGTGGCTAGTGGATCTGAGGGCAGACCACAGCAACCTCCCCGAACAGGATCCAGTAACCATCACAGTGGCAGATATCCAAGAAAGGGTCTCCAGTATGAAGAGTTGGACAGCACCAGGGCCCGACATGGTTCACGCCTACTGGCTAAAGAAGCTGACTGCACTCCACGAGCGTCTAGCAGCACAAATGAACCAGCTGCTAGTTAACGAGAGACACCCGGAATGGCTAACCGAAGGTCGGACGGTCCTGATCCCCAAGGACCCCAAGAAGGGACCGGCCCCCTCCAACTACCGACCAATAACCTGCCTCAGTACTACATGGAAGCTCCTGTCAGGCATCATATCGGCTAAGATGAACAGGCACATGAGTCAATACATGAGCGGGACACAGAAAGGAATTGGCAAGAATACCAGAGGCGCAAAACACCAGCTACTGGTAGACAGAACAGTCAGCCGAGACTGCAAGACCAGACTGACCAACCTGTGCACTGCCTGGATTGATTACAAGAAGGCCTATGACTCAATGCCCCACAGCTGGATACTGGAATGCCTAGAATTGTACAAGATCAATGGGACCCTAAGAGCCTTCATCAGGAACTCAATGGGGATGTGGCGTACAACACTAGAGGCCAACTCCAAGCCCATAGCACAAGTCACCATCAAGTGCGGGATCTACCAAGGAGATGCTCTGTCCCCACTGCTGTTCTGCATAGGCCTGAACCCCCTCAGTGAGATCATTAACAAGACTGGCTACGGATACCGACTACGGAACGGAGCAGTTGTCAGCCACCTCCTGTACATGGA